>NC_053162.1:25286866-25601866 GCF_016835505.1 Polypterus senegalus | reverse complement strand
AATAAATGTGTATAGTATTAAAGACATTTATATTACAATCATGTGTATTCTGTAGATAAGAGAGTATTTAGTGTATTCCTCTGAACACTGTCTGAGATAACCATCTAACTCAGTTCTGGTTAAAAAAAGTCACTTTTAATTATGTCAATTTTCAATATAATATTATTGATTCTAGAACGACACCATGGATAGATGCTGGATTTGAATCCTGGGCTCAGTTTCTTTTTCAGTTTGCACATTCTTCCCATTTCTGTGTGGGTTTATTCTCTGGGCATTCTGTTTTTTCTCCAACATCCCAAAGACATGCATGTTTAGTTGATTGGCAGTTTTAATTTGTAAATGTGCTTCATTGGACTAATGTGTCATTTGGTTCAGTTCTTGCTTTGTACCTAGTGTAACTGCATTGAGCGTCAATCCCCCCAAGACCCAGAATTAGAGTAAAGTGGGATTAAGGAATGTTATAGTAGGTTATGATTTATTGTGGGTGGCAGAGTTGCACACTGCTTATCATTGGTGCTTTGCAGCTCATGGGCATGTATGGGGGCTACTTTAAACTTTTCAACTGACAGATTTCAGGCAAATGGCTGTGGCTGGAACGACTTGTCAAACTGCACAGGAGGGAAGTGCATTCTGGGAAAGCTGAAAGGCAAAGCAGGACCTTAAAATGTTTTGTGTCACCTGCCTGTTTGCCATTAATTTTAGTTTTTCATTCCCATGGGAAAGTAACCTTGGCGGTGATAATATGTTAGTCACATCCCTGTGTTTTGAGAATCTACCTGCTCTTCTAGCAGAAGACTTGGCACTTACTTTGGATGAGAAGGGGGAGAGAGTGTCTGCCTTTTATTAGATTTTTTTTTCAAAAAGAGTCTTGGTTCAGTATTTAGTTTAGTTTTAGTTCAGTTGGTGTTTTGTTGCCTTTCTGACACTTTGCGAGGAACCTCAGACATTTAAATTGCTTAGCTACTGGACATTTTCCAAGGAGCTCTGTGTCCTGCAAGACGTCTTTCTTTTTACTTTTTTGATGAGGGAAGTATAATCTCCAAGTAAAGAACAGGGACTGAAAGAAGACTGCATGAACCTACCAAGGTTGTACAATTCTTTGTATTGCTTATATTTGCTGCTATTGGTTATTATGCAGATAAATACAATTTTTAAGTATGGTGGAAGCTCCTGTTGTTACAGTTCTGCCTTTGTCCAGAAATGGTTGCATAAGCTTTATGAACTTAGTATTGGAAAGTCTTTCTCCCATGGGATGACTGGGATCTTTTCCTGAATAAGGAGCAGCATTACATCTGTATGGAACATGCATTGCACATGAACTTTATTAGGAAAATAGTACTTATTCACAGTTGTGTAAAGTGTGACAGGAGCTTCCACCTACAGCTGAAGTCACTTCAGCACACATGTACTTTGTGAGCATGGCCATGTTGATCAAACACAGGAAGCTCTGCAGTCTACTTGTTACTTTACGCTGCAGGAAGATAAGTAAATAAATCAAGGTAAATAACATTCGATCTGGCTCTTTTTATAAGTAATATATAAATGTCTTTTATATAAAGACCATCACAAAACATAATCATAAACAGGACTTTCAACGATACCTTGGTGAGCTTTGTAAGCCCTGCTTTTTCTTTGAAGGACACATGTGGGGTAGACTGAGTGACAGGATGACACCCAACCTGTTGCTGCATCCAGACGGTGCCATCTTTTGCCTTTACTTCTGGTGCACCTTATTCTTACACCTGGTGCAGCTGTCCTTATATGTAAGTGGACGTTTCTTGCAGGGAGGGCTTCTGTTCTCTTTCTCAGATGTAGAACCCTCATCCTCATCTGAGTTCACCTCTGCTATAGCACGTTTTTATTTGAAAACAAGCAGTGTCATATCGGGGAGAGCATGAACGTGATTGAGAGAATAAAACTGAATAAAAAATAAAAAGAAAACACTTAACTTTTACAAGCACCATAAATTTACACTGGCTGTTACAGACTCAAATCAAATGTATATTTTTATTCTATAATAGTTTGAATAAGAGCAGCTCACTACTCAAAGAGGAGGCGCCTGGGATCAAACCAGGAACATCTTGATTACAAGTCAGCAGTTCTTGCCAGTTTACCACCCGAGCGGTTGTGTCAATGCTGTGCTTTAACCCGAGTTCTTTTTCTACAATTATATTCTTGAATAAAGGTGCACTTGTTTTGTTACACTTGTACCTTTTGTGAAAGTGTTTATTTGATATTTGGACTTCCGTCTTCACACATTATACACTTCATGTGTACATTTTGTCAATTATTACTGAAATATGAAAAATGTTTCTTTTTTTTATGTGTTCAATATTTCTCACATTTCATGTCATCCTACA
This sequence comes from Polypterus senegalus, assembly GCF_016835505.1. NCBI lineage: Eukaryota > Metazoa > Chordata > Cladistia > Polypteriformes > Polypteridae > Polypterus > Polypterus senegalus. The sequence goes on along the minus strand of NC_053162.1, from coordinate 25,599,506 downwards.
TTAACATGGTTCATTGGAGACACAGAACACACATGAAATGGATTTGCTCCAAATTACAATGTATTATTTACCCTATACAAGTCCAGGTACCTCACAACTAGATAAACAAGAGTTGAGCTGGGAGAACGTTCTGCGGTGCTGAGGGGTCGGTGAGATAGCAGGCTGCTTGCTGCTTGTGCTAATCGACACATTTACAAAACAAAAGATGCTACTGGAGAGGTACAAAGGAATTTAAGGTGGGCTAGGATTACGGGTTTTTTTTCGTAGGCTTTAGGAATTCTAATGTTAATGATCTATTGGCCTTGACATAAGAGTACCCTGCCTTTCTGGCGGGATGTCACGAGTACTTGTCCACCTAAAGTGTAACTAATAGTACTCCTCCCTTCTTCCTCATCTTCATCTCCCCACCCTGGTCTGTCTTTCTCATGCCATTCAAACCCTTTTCTTCATTTACTGCTAAACTCTTTGTTTTATAAAGGTCTAGCCAGAACCCCCAGTCAGGGACCACTTCTGGAGATATCCATGCCATCATTTCTTGAGTCAGACACACCCTCTCCAACTGCTGTTGTGATTGCCCATCATAATGCCAGTGTATGGAACCACAGATTTCATACCAGTTTTACCTGCTGTCCCCTGACATAAAGGGAGACTTCAGTTAAACTACACTTCTACTTCTACATTCTGCCATTTACGTCCTCCTTAATTCATGACTTCTAAGGCTCTATTTATAAGAATGGGACTTTCATCCTATTCCATTTTACTGGACCAAAGACATATATCGTTCCAGTCAGATCACTTTAATTGTTAGTAGGGTCTTTTCTCTTCTTTGTAGAGCTCCCTGATGCCTGCCATTATATGCCTGACCTGGCACCTTACTACCACCTACAAGAAGCAAACACTGGAAGCACATTCAGGCAGTGTGCAGAAAACAATAAAAAAGATTTATGATATTTTAGCTTAGACAGTATTGCAAATATTGTTAAATATAAATCAAGAGATGTCTTGCTCAGACTCTATAATGCAATAGTAAGGTCACAACTCATTTACTTTGTACATTTAAGAGTGCAAACAAAAAACAAAACTACAGTTAAATGCTTCCCTGGACTAGTGGATCTGCCTTAATCCAACAGAAATGTCATTCTTTAACAGAGAAAGGTGCATGAGAACCTAATTTAAGCCTTCAAAATTATTAATGAAATTGGAGAAAGTAATTAAGCAAACCTCATTCATGTAAATAGTAAATAACATACTTGAGTACACCAGTGGCAGTTAAGTGAAAATGTACTGGTCATGGCAAGATAAACCAAGTGACCTAATTCTGCATTTACAATGCAAAAGAAATATGGGAATGTGATATGGTTGCACATGGACTGTTTCTCATGATGTCAAATTTCTTATGTTCTTTTGTGTTATTTGCCAGAATTGTGGCAGTATGATAGATAGATAGCACTTTATTTGTAAAAATATAGCTCTTTGCAGAAACCCAAGAAACAACAACAACAATAAACCCCCTCAAACACACAAAGAATTAAAAAAAGAAACTTGTTCTCTATATCAGAACACTAGAGGTTCTTCGGAGTTTCTCTGCATGAAAATGTTTGGGAGATGGTATTTGTATTTACTTCCATAATGTCTATAATGTGAACCTTTTTGAGGCACTACAGTTAATATATTTCCCAAATCAATAAAGAAGAGACAAAAGTAAAAGAAGACTGTGGGGATGTCCCCCTTGGAGTTTCTCTCAGTGTGTTTGTGTGTGTTTTTTCCCCTTGCAGTTTTTCTGTATTTAAGAGCAGGAAGGGGACATCGGTATATCTGCCCTTACATTTATAATGTTCAAAATGTGAGTGGTGCACCCATTAAGAATCATTCATCTACGGCTACGCCAAAATGATCTATAAATAGTCTGCAAATGGTACAAAATTCAGTTGTGTGTCTTCTGAGGCATACTAAGGTTTGTCCCAGCATAACCCCAGTTTTATGCCATTTGTATTGACTTCCAATAAATATATTCATTTTTAAATTTTGCTGTTAACCTTCAAGGCACTACACAATAAATCTCCTTCATACAGTATTTATTTACTTTGATAAACTGTTACTTGCCAGAAAAAGCGCTTAGCTCCACTGACGCTCATCTTATTGAGGTTCCAAAACAAAGATATAAAACCTTTGGGGCTCAAGCTTTCAGCCATTACACTCCTAAACTCTGAAATCAGCATGTTAGAAACGTTCAAATCATGAGTTAATGTGAGCAAACGTCTAATTCCCAGTAAGTTAGTTGGGTATTTTTATGTTGATTTAATATCTTATTATCTTATATCTTTTTTTCTTGTTCTGGTTTATGTAATATTTTTTGACTGTTATTTTTTCATATGTTTGTATTGTACATGCTATTATTATCCAAAGTGCCTTAGATACTTTTTTTTTATAAATTGGCACTGAAGTTAGATACTTGAAGCATTGTAAAATTTCTACAAGTGACACGACCTGCTGTTACATGCTGCATAAAGTCTGAAGTGTACAGAGTTAAGAGAATAGGAGTAAGGTCTGTTCCTTGTGGTGCTTCAGTATCACTTCCACCCACATTCTTATCTGCATTAGAGACACAGTCCTTGATCCTCACAAACTGTGGTTTGCCCAACAAATAGTACATTATCCAAGACACCAAAGGCTCATACATCTGCTTAACAGGAACGGCTGAATGGTATTAAATGTACTGTAGCAATCAAAGAAAATAATCCTCACTGTACTGCCAGCTTTGTCCTTGTGGAGCACATAGATGATTGCATTTCCCACTGAATATTTGTTTGATAGGCAAACTATAATGGATCCAAGTGATCTTTCACAAGTGGACTCATATAGTTCAAGACCAAACATCTTGAAGGTCTACATGATATTAGGTGTAAGGTCAACTGGCCTGTAATCATTAGGTGAATAGGCGCCTACTTTCTTTGGAACTGGAATATTTTCCACAGCAGTGGTACTTTCTAGAGCCATAGTGATAGACTTAACTGGTAGCAGAAGACACCACAAAGTTGGCCAGCACAGACGTTAAGAACTCGGGAACTGACTTTGTCCAATCACATGTCATTTCCTGTGTGTAGCCTCCTCAGTTATGTCCTCAGTTGGTCATTAGATATGGACAGGCCATACTGATGGTGAGAGGTGAACTCATCACTGTCCAAACTAGTTTGAATTGGTAGTAGTTGTTGATTCAGTAGAGATGGTGTCGGGGATTGGTCATTAGAAGTAGGTGTTAGTGGAAGAAGGGAAATCTATAAAAAAAAATTGGTACTTCTAGTACCAGAGCTCTGGATTGCTTGAGTCCAATGATTATGCCCAGTCCATTCCAAATATTTTTTTTCTATCAGAGTTTGTTTTCTGTTGTAGTTCAGTTAAGTGTCCTTCCCTTCACTCACTTTTTCTTCAGCACTCTCTGTGTAACCTTCAGAGTCTCTTTGTCACCTGATTTGAAAGCTCTCTTTTTATTTTTCATGAGACTTTTTACCTACTCAGTAATCCAGAACATGTTGTTCTTTAGAGTTCAATAGTTTCTACACAGATGTTAATATTGTTTATGATGCTGTGGCTAAGTCCCTCGATATCGTCCCCATGTGACTTACACATTATTTCCTAGTTTGTCATTTGGAAGCAGTCATTCAGAGTCATTTTGGTACTCAGGCACCACTTCCCAACTATCCTGGTGGTAACAGGTTGCCATCTAACAAAACACTGCTAGGTGGATGGGAGGAAGATTGGTCAGATTGTGGTTAGATCTGCCCATTGGTGCCACAGGTTTAGATTTAAAGGCCTCCTTAAATGCCAGTTCAATTTCCATCCTTCACTCACTGTGTGTCCTTCAGTAATCTACCTAGCCCAACTATGTTCAAACTATGAAATCATATATATAAATTATATATATATATATATATATATATATATATATATATATATATATATATATATATATATATATATATATATATATATATATATATATATATATATCAATGGAAATAAACAATTGTAAAACATCCTTAATCTTATAATTCACCTTGAGTAAGGCTGTCATCCGTATTGGCAATAAAAATAATAATTTATTAATTTAATTATTGCTCATTTAAATAGTAATTAAAGAGTCAAAATATTATAAAGGTAAACACATATATAATCTGCAAATTGGCCTCAAGTAAGATACACAGGACTATGAAAAACAAGCAAGGATTCAAAAAAATCCAGAAAGGAGTGTGACACAAAGAAAGTTAAAGATAATTCATGAAGGTCTCACCCAAGGCAGAAAATCTGTCAATGACTGAGCACCTAGCAGTGTGTTTCCTCTTCATAAATACACCCACTCCTTCTCAACATAGGACTGGTTAATAATTACGTTCGCCATGAAACTACACAGTAAGGTCAGGTAGCTGTACAAGACATGATTTTTAATCTTTTTCTTAAATAACAAAATAGCTGCTTCCTTAGTCATGAAGGACCTTTGAGAACTCGAACTCTTGGTCTCTTTCATGGTTAGCAATGCCTGTATGCTGGTAGGACAGTCAATAATTCAGAGGGGAAGCTTTTAATTAACTGAATAAGACCTTGAACAAAGTGCTTCCAATGTGATTCAGAAAGCTCATCAGTAGACAATGAACTGGGGGAATTGTGGTGCCAAACATTGGTTGCAAAAAGTGATAAATTAATATGATTTGATGGTAACATCATTCACCTACAACTGTGTCTTTGTTAATGCATTTCACATAGAGCCTTAAAATTCCTCATTATATGCCGAGCCTTACTCTGAGATTTGTTGATACTAACTAGAACAAAATGCAATTTGCATACATTTGTTCCTGTTTCTTGAAGAACAGCAATTAAGATCCACTCAACCCTTTTTAGAGGTCCCTAGTTGACAAATCCGCCTGTCATTCAAGACAGCAACACAGTGATACTCATGGAATATATTATACACTTTTGGGATTAACTGTTTCCAATTCATTTGGATGTTAAAAAACACGCACACACTGCTATTTCCCTTTTTTGTGCAAATTCTTCTGATATTCTGTTTTATTTATAGCTTTGAAATCCACTCAAAGATCTGTTTAGATAAAACCTAATAGTAATAGAAAAAAAAATAATTTAAGGTAGAAAGAGTTTCATAGTGGTGAAGCTCGTTAAAGATAAATTTTTCTAATTAGCATTAATTGAACTAATGAGCTCAAAAATATACATTGAAGACAAAGAAGCCCCAAGATAGTGAAGAACTTTAGCTGACAGAAATAACCAATTTAATGACCGCTTTCTGGGTATCGTCAAGTTGGCAAATTCCCTCCTCAAACTTTCCATTATGTTCTTGAGTAGGATTAAGTATAAATATCTTTGTTTGTGAACTACCATCACTGTTAACTTCAATTTTTCAACCTCCATTATCCAGTGGCACATGAATATGTTTTAGGCCGGTGGTCACATCATAAGAGACATGAGACAGTCACGTCTGTAATCACAAAGGTTTCACAAGAAAAGGCAACAGGAATGTCAAACAGGAGTACTGGAACCCTGTATAATCGTGGGATGAGTGTAACTCAACAAATTCATTATTGGAGTGGTCTTCTCTCACACCCTGAATTTCACACACACAGATTCTGTCTACACAAGCCCTGATTATAAGTGATATCTTTGGAGTCAATCATTCCTCAATATTCCACATAGGAACTCACTAACTATGGCATGAACAGCAAATGTGTGTCTCCAGGCATAACCTGGACCTGAGGCTACCGTGGTCCCCGAGAACAACTTAGACACACAAATCTCCCTGGATATATTCTTGATTTAAAGGTTGACACACCTTGATTCCCAGAAATAACCTATGGAAGCTAATATACCCTGTTTAAAAACACTTACCAGCCAACACTACTTTACTCTCCCTATAATGTCTATCCTACTGGGGCATCCCCTCTTAGCCTGCTGGCCCTGTAGAAAAAGAAAGTGCAATTTCCCCTACACCTGGGGAACTGTATTCAGTTTATTCAATCATTCTAAGTATAAACCCAAAGAAGTTTAAGAAGTTTAAAATAAACTTGGTATTTATTAAAACAGAGTGATAGCAGTATAGAAGAAAACATAAAAGAAAATATAAACAGGTAGCAAAGTCTGATTGGAAATGTCTTAGAAAGCTTACTGAAGATTAGCAGCAATGTCAAAAGAAGATGTTGGCCTGGGCAGCTTATAGATTCAACAGTCAATCATCTTCAGCGTTGTCTGTGGATTCACCTTGGGTAAGGCTATCATTCAAATAGACAAAAAAATAATAATTTATAAATTGTATTATTGCTCATTTAAATATTAATAAAAAGTTAAAATATATATAAAAAAGTTAAAGAATGTACTTATTCATAGACAACATGCATAATCAGTAAATAGGCCACAAGTAAGTTACACAGGACTACAAAAAAACAGGTTCAAAAATCAGTCAGTCAGTCATCTTCAGCATGGTCTGTTGATGATGGGATAATGGAGAGTGAGAGATGGACAGAAAGACCAAAATGATGCCAGTCCATTAATTTCCTGTCACACCTCATGGACCAATGGGGTGTTGTGTTGCAGGTTGACTCATCTGATTCAGTGACCAATCCTGTTTAGCCATAGCTCAATTTTCCAATCCAGCCTACTGCCCAAAACAAGCCTACTGTTTCTCCCTTTGCAAAATCTGGAGAAATGGCATTGCCTTTACCCAGCATACCCTCAAGCCATTTCTCCTTGCAACTTTTTTTGTTGTCTCACCTCACACATGTACGTGGCAGTGATGAAGTAGAGGTTCTCCATGTATCTTCCTAAAATACTTTTAAAGCCTGCTTTCAGCAATTATGCAAGAGGTTGCAAAATGTCAATGAAGCTGAAAGGAACATCTCTGACAAGGGCATGTAAATAAAATAGGGATGATTCCACTTCCCTGTTACCAGCGACCCACTGACTGTATTACATACAGTAATATCTTTATATTCCCCTACCAATTGATAATAATCAGGATTGTAGGGCCAGAGTCTGTCTAGCTAGCCCTAGTAGTAGGGCGCACAAGATGAACACTAACACCACACAAGGCACCATCCTGTCATAGGGAACCCCAGTGGAGTGAACATTTTAAAAAGGACATCTCCTTAATATGTTTTTGGTTTCCCCTAGGTAACAATGATATCAGAAAGAAATAAAATGGATACATGTTCTTTTTGTTAATGCTTCTCAGATTTTTCTCCCTGAAAAATACCCTGATAGTCTCTCACCTGTGTCTCCTCTTGAGTTTTGGCAAAGATCTGAGCAAAATCAAACAATGGGCTCAGATTTTCCAAGTAGTTTTTAATTTAAAAATATTTGCATTGAGTGTTTTGTAATACAGCGCTACGTACCAGGATTACAAAACTGTACTCCTTGCTTCTGAATAATACAATGATGATGTGCTCCAATTAGATCATAATTATTCTGGATGAAAAATGTGCCATAGTAAATAAGACCCTGGATTTCAGACCCTGAAGTTGGGGGTTCAAATCCTGCTACTGATATTGTGCTACCAAAAGCACATCATTTCATCTGTCTGTTCTCTAATTGTAAAAACAAAAGAAATGTAACTGATTGCATCTCAGATGTTGTAAGTCACCATAAAGGATAAAGGCATCAGTCCAATAACAAGTAAAAAATATCAAGTCTTAAAAGAGATTGAAACAAGACTAGAGAGAGCGCTCATAAAATAGAACATGCTTTTCAAACCAAATTCTCAATTTGGATTCATTTTACATCAGTTGTATCTCATGTCTCATTTTTGACTAAAGCTATTTCTCTTAAGCAATCTTAGGAGAAACACCTGTGGCAAAGTTAATTCTTAAATTAGAATCTCTTTTGAGTCTTATGAGCCGTCAAAGACCAGCAGTAAAAGTTTCCTCTGGGACACACTCACACTCATTGACTTGGAGCTAATTTAAAATAGCCAAATAAACTAACATGTATATCTAGTGAATGTGGGGGGAAAGTTGTACAAGCTGGAGAAAACCTCATGCAGATACCGAATGGGAGAATGGGCAGACTTCACACCGGTAGTGTTTAAACTGATATTTGAACCCATGACTTTGTAGGCACGAGGGAGCACTGCACCACCACACACCCATGAGATCAAATGAGATGAGATAATAACATGACACCATGGTTAGTTGGTTTTGTAAATTAATTAATAACTAAATCTATGTAATCATCTGCTGTTTTCTCTTGTAATATAGCATACTTTGCTGTCTTTTATGCCACTGTTGAATTTATTTTGCTTAACTACGAAGATAAATTCAAAGAAACCAAGCACTGAAATATTATTTATTGGTTTATTTCTTGGAGAAGAAGTGGATCTCTGTTCTGCTGATTTGGCTAAACTGGTGGAGATTTAGGGGCAGCTCTTTGAGGGGTCTTTAAGACAAGGATATTGTGAATGTCAGCAATGCATTATAAAGTGTAAAAGAGGACAAAACAAAGATAACGATTTGAGATCACACCACAACCACATCATCCAGTTTGTAGAGGGAGGAAAAGAAGAGGTGTTGGAATGCAGCCCATCCCTGTGGATTGGTGAGGAATTGCCACCGCCTGAGCCGTTAAGCTGTCCCCAAGGTGCATGTGTGTGACAAAAAATATGACTCGAGGTCATCCTTATGCGGGATGGGCGTCTCTAATAAAACAGAAACCTTTATCACAGCAATTTTGCAGTACAATTTTAGAGAATGGGATAAGGATTTTTCCTGTATACTGTATCTTTGATTCCATAGACCATCGTCAAATAAAACTAGAGGTCCCTATCATTTTCTGCATAATTCTTTCTGTTTTTTTATTACTTGAAGTGTCTTCTTGTTCTTGTCTTGGTCTAAAATCTGAAACTCCTATTTGATATCTTTATGGTGGGCAGCACAGATTAAGAGAAAGTGTATTCCAATATTTTCATGTGGATTCTGTGCTTGCAGTGTGAATGATTAATTACAGACGGCTGATTAGTTTATAAGATTTTTAATTGCCAGTGGACTCTTGATTTATTCTTCCATTTGCAGGGTCAGATGATATTGGATTAAGAGATGTTTTTTGCAGATTCTGCTTTTTTGAATATCTCACTGTTTTTGCTGCAATGTACTTTATTCTTGGTCATCTCTAAGTTATTTGTGTTGATGGAGGTCTTACTTTCTGTGGCTTACTGTCCAGGTCCTGACAATTTTGTAATGTGGAATACTAAAAACCCAAAAGGTTAATGTAATGCCAATCAATTAAGAGTGATGTGTTAATTCACTAATCTCTAAATCAATTTATTAGGTTGAGCTCTGTAGCTTTCAAGTTGAAATAAATTTTTCACAATTGTTGTATTCATCACTTTTCCAGAGCAAAGCATTTTTTTTATTTATTTTCAGTTGTTCTTGAGGTTTTCAGTCTCTTCATGTCAATAATGGTCTTGAGTAGTGATGCCAATTTGCAAAATAAGCTGCATTTTGCTTTTGGTGATTGTTGTGCCATTGACACAAGAAGGAAGGTGCCCAGTTTCCATCATGCATTAATTCAGGATGTATCTATTATGATTTGGATTCCCATACAGGGCAGATAAGGTGAGGCCTCCAAACAAATCCTCAGAAGGCAGGCCAGAAAATTCACTGGCCAGCCTAGAAGAGGCAGACCTCAAACCAGCTTGAATGAGAAATCTAGCTGCAAGCTATAGTCTTAGCAGGCCCTAAAATGAGGAACTGGCTTTGAAAGTTCAAAAAGACTATGGTATACAAAAATGTCTCACAAGGGAAATGAAACTATGAAAACTGTAGCTTGAAAATACAATTTTAATCTTTATAAATTACGGTTTTATTCATAAAATGGAGAAATACAAGCAAAATGCTTAAAATAGCAAAATGGATGTGCCCTAAAAGACGATTCAAAACAAACAGGTCCCAGTATACAGTATAAACCATTAGTAAAAAAACAAAACAATCGGGAAATAATCAGGAAAGACAGAAAATACATACAACAAACAATACTCACTATAAACTCCTTCACACTAGAATGTTCGCCTGATTTTAGCTTACTCGGCTTTGGCCTTAACCCTTTACAACTCATGCTGGTGCATTTTGTACACCAATCTCAGTTATTTTTGTCCTTTTACTTGAACCTACCAGCAGCATCTGCCATCTCTCCTCAGCTCAATTCACTACAAGTACAGTGTCACAATGGTTTCCCTCCAGTGTGTGGTTTTATGAGTGTATGCACAATCGCAAGTTCCATATGGTGCATTTGGTACACAGCGGAAGTATGTAGGACAATGATGAGATGTTCTTCTTGCAATGACTTTGTCTGCAAAGAACATTCAACAACTGAAGTGAAATGTGATCCATGTGCAAAACCTGCAGAGGATGAAAGTGATGAATAAGCACTGGAGAAGTGGATCAGGTTTATTTTCAGATAGTCCTAGACTGTGTCATTCTATTCAGTAATATGGCATTAAATGACATTAAAAACATGTACACTTTAAAATTATTGCAATATTATATATTTCAACCTCACAGTGTGCATATAAATAGCCATTTTAACATTAGTGCATATAGTAGACTGGGCGAGTACTTATGAGATGAGAAATGGTGTGAGTAGTTAAGGTTTAAATAACCAAAGAGAGGGCTCAAAAGGAGTGATGTCAGGGTGGCCCCGCCTCCTGGGGCTCCAGCACACAAGTAATGGTAGCATAATTATAGGAACAATATCTTATGATGAACAAAACAAAAAAAACATAAAAATATGGAAAATAATGATTCAAAAGTGAAAATAAAACATAAAATACACATAAATACCTATCCTTACATAAAAGTCTTTGCCTGTTATTTAGTATTTAATAAAGATCTCTAGTGAAAAAGAACAAAATCACCAGAAGGCAGTTGCTAGGTAACGGCACTCTGTATTGGTGACTTTATGTGTAGTTATTTTTCCTGTGGAGAAAACCTAATAATGTGTGCAATGTTTTGTTTTCATGTGTCTTTGGACAGAAAATATGCAGCATGCCACCATTTTAAAGAGTACTTGCTTTGTTGTGGTAGGGTCCTGGGATGATTCCATTTTCCCTTTTAAACTCTTTACTATGTAGAACTTAACAGAATGCCCTAAATCCCACCTATAACTTTTGTATGTTTATTCTCACCAGCCTGGCTACTGTCAGGGTTGACTGCTACTGTAGTTCAATGAGTCCCCCATTCGTTTATGTCTGTAACCTGAGGAAATTAGTTGGAGTACCAGAACAGAAAGGAGAAAAAAGTTACACATTTATTCATGTATTATGTATTCATATTGCCCAAGAAAACAGAATACAATGAGTGTATCGGTCAGTGTGTCTGTCCTAGTATGTTGATTAGACTTTAGGCCGGTGCCATCTCTTCTCCAGCATGACCTCTGGATGAATTGAATGAGATGACAGCATGGTGTCTGACTAATTGTCCATTCAGTAGAGTGATTTTTTAACCTAAATGTACGCTAGTCCAGCTTTCTTGATGTATTTCCTAGACCAATGGGATATTGAAGTGAAGGGTTAATTCCAGTCCTGCTTCAGCATGACTCAGCCCCATTCCATTCCATGCTGTCTTCCTGATGTTGAAAAACGTGCTCAGATTTCTAAAAACCTAACCCTTACACAGGCTCATAAACTTAAGGGTTTCTTCCTCGAAGAAGGACTCATAAGTGTCCGTGTTCCTGATATTGGGGCTCAAAAAAACTAAAACAATGCTTCTGACATGTCCGCACCCAATTTTAGCAAACCACTCCTGTTATACTGGTTCCTATTAGATTGATGCAAATTTTTCAGTCCCCCCAGTCCAGCTGTTAGCTTGTTTATTTCCTTTCACCTTGGCTACCTGTATTACCCCAGGCTAGCTCTTCAGTGAGTTCCGTTTTGGAATTTCAAACTTATTTTTAAATTTAATTAAAATTCTAAAGACAATATACAAAATATATATCAAGACATATGCTAAATATTATCAGTTCTTTTTTTCTGCTGAACTACTTGACTACAGGGTGCGCACAAAGTCCATATACCCCTATCTTTTGGAGGATTTTGAAAGCTAAGGGTTACCTCTTAGGAATCCAAAACATCTGTATGGGTCCTTCCATGATCTCTGCATAGCCGAATGCGCCGCCAGGTTCTCCTGGTCATGTTCTGCAACATTTGCGGGGCGACTTTCTGGAACGCTGCGCGAACAGCATGTTTCAGTTCATCGTTCGATGAATAACTGCACTGCCGCACGTCTTCTTTGATAAATCCCCACAGTGCATTATCTGGAGTTGTGAGATCGGGGCTTCTCGGAGGTCACGAAAGAGGAGCGGGATTGTTTTTTGATCCTCATCCGATTCAACGATTCCCAAAAACTTTGTTGAGGCGATCACGCACGGTGATTGCGAAATGGGCAGGTGGCCCGTCTTGTTGAAACCAAACACTGTCAAGGACGCCCTGGTTTCTCAGTTGCGGGATGAGCCAGCCATTCAGTATTTCCAGATAACTGATTTGGTTAACAGAACCATCAAAAAAAATAAGGGCCAAACAAATGCTGTGCTGTCATTCCGGCCCAGATCATCACGTGTCGTGAGTTATGCTCAATTTCTGCAAAGAAATGTGGATTTTCTTTTCCCCAGAAAAATACGTTTCGTTTGTGGAAGCTGCGATAAATCGCGCACTTGTCAGAGAACATAACCTTTTCCTTTTCAGCATTTGTTGGCAATTGGTGCAGCATCAGATCACAAGCTTCCTGACGTCTGTCCAAGTCAGCATCCAAACGCTCCTCGATCATGAAAACACTTGTGTCACCCATCGCTTTGTCTTGGAACGACTGCCACGTTGTTGCAATTTCTTGAGCGGCAGCAGGTGGCAACACCAGACAGGATGTCGGAAACACACCTCGAAATACCGGGAAGACTTGGGCTGATGTCCACAGGAACCAGATTGTCATGGTTATTCCTGTAAATGCTCCTAAAGATAGGGGTATATGGACTTTGTGTGCACCCTGTACTTCACAGTGATGTGAACAAAAACATAAATAGAATTGATTTTGCCAGTGAGTTATGGATTATATGTTTTACACAGCCACAGAAAAGAACACAGGTAAACACAGATGCGTGAACGAGGCTTAAAGGGTCAGTATTCCTTGTGTTCCACACCCCCAAAAAATTCTTTAGTTTGTTTTACATTATGCAGTTGTGAAATTTTAGTGTCAGTTTCACACGTCTGTATGTGAATGGAAACTACCTGTTTTGCTCATCACTATTCTTCAGAATCTTTGGTGTGCTAACTTAACCACACCCATTTAATAACAAAAAAAAACAGTCCAAAGAACAGTGTCCCATAGGGCATCCAAAAACAAAGAGTAACAAATGTTTGTTCTCGGATCACAAAATATTTTTTGAGCTCTCAGTCTTAGGATATTAGAGAAGTGTTTTTTAAACCTTTTTCTTGAGACTCAATCTTGCCTTTCTTGGTGTTTTCAACATTCCTGGGGGAGACAATCTAAATATTTTATGTAAAAATCATACTATTGTGCTTTTCTGAATGTAGAATAAGAGAAGAGAAAAAAGACAACTAATTAAATGAGATCAATTATTGTCACAGATTGTGAATATGGTTGGACAAAAAGCCTGCAGCCATAGATGGTCCCCGGGACTGAGTTGAAGAACTCCGATTCAGAGGGTCAAGAGATGCCCTACTTGGTTTGGCATATTCTTCTGATCCCAAGAGAAGCAATACTTGCAGCGCTAGGAGATGGGTTTACACTGTGGAGGAAACCAGAGATACAGTGGCAGTGGCCCCTACTGTTCAGCTATTGAAGGCACTTAAGTGTGCATGCATGGGAACACATATTGTGAAACAGCATATCTATGTCTTTTACAAAAAAAAATGACTATATATATTTGTTTTATCTGTACTTTTCATCTCATTGCCTGTCTCTCTCTATGGCAGGTTTTTATTTCCAGTGCCTGTACACTGAGAATCTTTATAAATTAAGAGTATATTAGCAAATAATTTGGAAAAAGCAAAAATAAAATCAGAAGGATCAAAAAGGCAATCCAAACCAAATAAGTCACAGTACACAGTCAGATCTGAAATCCAGGAGGAGAAGCCGTAATCAAATAAACCAGAAAATGCAAAAGAAAGCAAAATTTTCCATATACTCCACAAACTCAATGATCCACTGCTGAGACCACCTCTCTGACCACAATAAAAAGAGGGAGGACGTAGAAGCAGACCTCCTGGAGTTCTTTGTAGAACATTTAAAGATATTAGACATATATAAATGAAAGCCCTGTGTATGAATGGAGCAGTCTGCTCTGCTCATCCTCAACCACAGCTACTAGATGGCGCATGCATGCACTTTTACATTTTTTCGGCGCTTGCATGCACCTCACTTCTCACTTCTCCCGTTTTCCTTTTTGATCCTCCTTTTTTAGTTCAGCAATGGTTGCAGGACGTGTACGGCACACCTGAAAAAAATCACAAACAGCGAGATCTGGGGATTTTGAAGATCATGGAATGTCACCCCTTCCAAACAATTGTCGAATAGCTACCATCAATTGTCGGGCAGTATGCGAAGTGGCTCCAACTGGGGACTTCTTTTTTAAGGCTGAACCCTTTTCTTCGAAATTACACCCCCATGTTTTAATCTCATTAGCAGACAGGACACAATCATGATATCCTAACTGGTAATAACTCCAAATTTTCCTTTGCGCAGCACTCACACTATCACCATTCTAATAAAAGGCTTTCACAGCAAACGCTCCTTGCGCACCACTCCATTGCTCCATTATAACTAATAGCAAGGGGTTCTAAAAGAGCTCACATTCATTCCAAACAACTGCTGATGCCCTAGGGTTGCCAACGTCTAGTTCTAAAATTTCCAGATTCCCTGTGCTTCTGTACTTCTTAACATAAGTAATATAAGGGGTCATCTAGGTATATTTCATTATATGCGAGTTTCCACTATACATATTTCCTAGAAGTGTATCCTATGTGTAGCTATATTGACCTAAACCTTTATTATAGCCAGTAGATGTCTCTCTCTCTCTCTCTAGTTATTATAGGACATTGGAGATGTTTGATAATGTTATTTGTTGAAGTTGTCATAGTTGATTGCTCAAGCAGTTTCCTTGAAACATGCAGCTGTAAACAGAAAATCAGTTTTTAACTTAAAACCCAGTAGCCCTTTCTAAGTGTGCTTTCTAACTGGAACTTATCACATGTGTTGTATCCATGCCTGCTGGTTTTCCTTCATTTAGGGTTCTGGTTGGAATGAATTCACTGGTCTTTTTACATTTTCCTATTTTTACAAGCCATATATCTACTCTTCTGACTTTTATTAATTTTTTTCAGCAGTAATTTTGTTAGCTTTGTGCGTACTGAGCGATGCCTAATGCAGCTTGACTTACTTTTTTTGGGTTTAGCATCAGTGGGTACACGTCCAGCTTTATTCTGTTGTTTTTGCGTTCACGTGCTCCTGAAAGTGATTGAGCAGCTTGTCAAATGTTTAAAGGACACTTTGTCTGCCATGTATAATGAGGGTGTCATTGAGGTAGATGTTGGCAAAGAACATTATGCTGTCACGGTCTGTGTCCCCAGGCACCATCAGCTGTCTTCTACGACAGATCTCCCTGCTGAAGCTGTTAAGGGCAACAGTATGTCAGGCGCTGATATTTTTTAAATTCTACCTGTACCTGATTTGTTAGTCTTTTTATTCTTTTTCTGTACATGGTTCACATAAAAACGTCCATGATTTTAATTTCTATTATATGTAATTCTATCCCTAATCTCTTTCACTTATGACTCCATTTCTGTTGGCCAGAAAAGTATTGAAACGCTTCACATAATACTTCATTTGAAATCCAGTATTCTTTAGGTCATGTTTACAAATACCCTCCCAACCCTGTACATCTAAGCAGTTTATCTTCACCCAACACACCTTAGTAGATGTGTTTTTAATAACACAGGAAATGTTTCAACTGGAGCACACCCTTCAACCCAACATAACAGTATTTATTCACCTAATTCTTTAAACAAAAGTCAAATCATAATCTTATTTTCTCAATCTTTATATGACACTTTAGACCTGGCCTGTTTTAAATGTATATGAGTCTCTACAGTCCTCAGCTAACATAAACAAACGTATCCCCAATAAATCAGCGCCCCTCTGGTGCACATCCTCCGAATGTTCCTTAAGGTTCTTCAGTGTCCTCTAACAGACATCTCACTCGGCCTGCGCACCATTCAGTATGTCTTAGAGGAATCAATTTAAATGTATTTATCTGCATGGCATTTTTATTTTCCCAGAACAGATAGCAAAACATGCCATACATCTCACTTGATGTACACAAAATAAAGAATTATTACAATGGTAACTCCATGGGAATGCTCATAGACCAAATTAAGTAATAATTTAATTATATATATTAAGGACTTTTAATTTATTCATAGTTAATTACTTCTGTGGATGTTTGAGCGTGTACATTAACTTTTTCTAATTATAGTGTTCTTAATCTTTTAAGAATCTAGGCATTATCAGTGCATACTTACAATGTAACTGTTATACGGGATAGTTAATAAACATTTCTTATTTTTATTCCCAGACCTTGTTTTGTATTTGACTTCCATGATAAATGCCTGTCTGGCACCAAGAATCATGCCACAGCAAAAATCATTGAAACCATATTTCTTCCCCATTCTGGTGTTTGATGTGAATATCAATTGAAGCTCCTCACTTATATCAGCATGACGTTATGCACTGAGCTGCTGTCACGTGATTGGCTTCTTAGATAATTGCATGGATAAGCAGGTGTACAGATGTTCCTAATAATTTGCTCTGTAAATAAATTACATCTTGTACAAAATATTGCTTTTCCTGTATATTTTATCGAACATTATTGAAGTGCGCTTAAGAAGGCGCATAATCTTCATAGTATCAAGCAGTTTTCACTAATAATAGACAATATTTTAAATGGCAATTTCAGATACAGTAAGAGTTGTATATAATGAGGGCCTAATAATGCAGTCAATAATCTAAAGTGGCATTGAGTGCCTTAGTTGTCTTTATATGGGTGTTACAAGTGCTAAAACTAAAGTGCCTGCTTATGAAAGTGTAATATATGTGGTTAGTAACAAATAAAAACCATCATATTAAATTTTATTTTGTTAGCAGCACCAGCCACTTTAATGAAGATCTTGTATGATGCACAGTATCCATGGACAATTGCCTTCATTTATTCTCTAAGTACACCGCAGCCCTAGCTAAAATAAACTGTAGAAATGATAAACCTAAACACTAAATATCGTGGACCACAATGGTATTCAAATGTATTTTGATATGTAACTAGTTGAAATACCAGGAAAATAAAGTGTTTTTTTTTTTAATCGTTTGAGAAAAATATAATTAAAAAAAAAATTAAAAATAAATTAACAAACAATGAAGATTTACTAATGTGCTTGTCTTGCGGTCTTGTGTGTATGCTATCATCCAGTTGACGCTCGGAACCAGACAACTTTATTTAATTTCAAAAGCAACAGGGGCGCAGTGGTCCTCAAACATAAAGAATGCTGGCAGTCACCTCCAGTTCACCCTCTGGTGGTCATTCAGTTGGTGGTTAACTGCATGATAACATGAATACAAGACCACAAGATCAAACCCCCACCATACCCAGAAGGGGGTGATTTCACACCTTCAGTATTTTTAGTCGATCAATGAGAAACGTGTACCAAGTTTCAAAAAAATCGCTCCAGCCGTTCGGACGTGATGCTGGAATATACATACATCAACACACACGTACATTGACTTTTATATATATAGATATTCTTTATATACTGTATATAGATATTTCTCATTTATATGTGAAAATGTAGCTTTAGAAATTAAAATAGTTTTATTATTTTTTTCTGCCAACACACTTCACAGTTGTTGACTCCTCACTTTCCTGATATCATCTTGACTGATATTCTCAGTTTTTCCTTGTAACTTTTGTAGATTTATTACAATCCATCCTCTCTTTGATTATTCCAGTTAAGGAATATATAGGCAGTGAGCCAATCATGTTGTAAACAGGAATCAACAGAAGAAGCAACAGTCTGTAACAGGGCACACTTGCTAAAACTTGCAAAATTTAGATTTGGCAATGAACCCTTGCAGTGTGGCAAGAAATAACTCCACAGGCACCCAAGAATGCCAGGCTGGGAACTGAACACAGTCCCTGAGAGGTGTGAGGCAGAATTGCAAGCTAATAATTAGGAATACATGAGCTCAAGAGATGGAAAGATGGATGGATTAATCCTATATTGTTAGATTTTTGGGTTATATCTGCTTAAATTGGATAATTGTTTAATCCTAAAACATTATTCTTAAATCCTCTCAATTTGTGAATCCGTTCCCAGCAGCAACCAATTTTGTAAGGAAGAAGCCAATAATAGATTGTCCACCACAGGCACTACTTTCATTCGTAAGGACGAATGAGAATCACCTTACTTAATCACTTAAACACCCACATCAATAACGGGACAATAGGGAAAGACAAAAATTCACACCTCCTCCTTGAACCGTCACCTTATCGTGGTGGAGGGGTTTGCGTGTCCCAATGATCCTAGGAGCTATGTTGTCCGGGGCTTTATGCCTGGTAGAACCACCCAAGGCAAACTGGTCCTGGGTGAGGGATGAGACAAAGAGCGGTTCAATAAACCTCCAATGAAAAATAAAAACTGTGGACAACGTTTTCCCTTGCCGGACGCTGGTCACGGGCCCCTCTGGAGCCAGGCCTGGAGGTGGGGCTCGATGGCGGCGCCTGGTGGCCGGGCCTGCACCCATGGGGCTCGGCGGGCACAGCCGAAGAGGTAACGTGGGTCCTCCTCCCCATAGGCTCACCACCTATGGGAGGGGCCATGGAGGTTGGGTGCAATGTGAGTTGGGTGGTGGCGAGGCGGGACCTTGGCGGTCTGATCCTCGGCTACAGAAACTGGCTCTTGGGACGTGGAATGTCACCTCTCTGAAGGGAAGGAGCCTGAGCTAGTGCGCGAGGTGAGAGGTTCGGCTAGATATAGTGGACTCACCTCGACGCACAGCTTGGACTCTGGAACCAATCTCCTTGAGAGGGGCTGGACTCTCTACCACTCTGGAGTTGCCCCGGTGAGAGGCGCCGAGCAGGTGTGGGCATACTTATTGCCCCGACTGGAGCCTGTGCATTGGGGTTTACCCGTGGAGAGGGTGGCCTCCCTCCGCCGGGTGGGGAAGGGTCCTGACTGTTGTTTGTGCGTATGCGCGAACAGCAGTTTGGAGTATCCACCCTTTTGGAGTCTCTGGAGGGTTGCTAGAGGGCATACCTTCTGGGGATTCCCTCGTTTTGCTGGGAGACTTCAATGCTCACGTGGGCAATGACAGTGAGACCTGGAAGGGCGTGATTGGGAGGAATGGCCCCGATCTGAACCCGAGCGGTGTTTTGTTATTGGACTTCTGTGCTCACGGATTGTCCATAACGAACACCATGTTCAAGCATAAGGGTGTTCATATGTGCACTTGGCACCAGGACACCCTAGGCCTCAGGTCGATGATCGACTTTGTGGTCGTGTCGTGGACTTGCGCCATATGTCTTGGACACTCGGGTGAAGAGAGGGGCGAGCTGTCAACTGATCACCACCTGGTGGTGAGTTGGCTTCGATGGTGGGGAAGATGCGGTCAGACCTGGTAGGCCCAAGCGTGTTGTGAGGGTCTGCTGGGAACGGCTGGCAGAGTCCCCTGTCAGAAGTAGCTTCAACTCCCACCTCCGGCAGAACTTCAACCCGCCCCGAGGGAGGTGGGGACATTGAGTCGAATGGGCCATGTTCCGTGCCTCTATTGTTGAGGCGGCTGACGGAGCTGTGGCCGCAAGGTGGTGGTGCCTGTGTGGCGGCAATCCCGAACCCGTTGGTGGACACCGGCGTGAGGGATGCCGTCAAGCTGAAGAAGGAGTCCTATAGGACTTTTTGTCCGTGGGTCTCTGGAGGCAGCTGATAGGTACCGCAGGCCAAGCGAACGCGGCGGTTGTTGCTGAGGCAAAACTTCGGGCATGGGAGGAGTTTGGAGAGGCCATGGAGAGCGACTTTGGACGGCTTCGAGGAGATTCTGGTCCACCGTCCGGCGTCTCAGGAGGGAAGCAGTGCAGTGTCAACACCGTATATAGTGGGGATGGTGCGCTGCTGACCTCGACTTCGGGCGTTGTGGGTGGTGGGAGGAGTACTTCAAGACCTCCTCAATCCCACTAACATGCCTTCCAATGAGGAAGCAGAGCCTGGGGACTCTGAGGTGGGCTCTCCCATCTCTGGGACTGAAGTCACCGAGGTGGTCAAAAACTCCTTGGTGGCAGGGCCCGGGGTGGATGAGATCGCCCGGAGTTCCTTAAGGCTCTGGATGTTGTAGGACTGTCTTGGTTGACACGCCTCTGCAACATCGCATGGACATCGGGACAGTGCCTCTGGATTGGCAGACCGGGTGGTGGTCCCCTCTTTAAAAGGGGACGGAGGGTGTGTTCCAACTATAGAGGGATCACACTCCTCAGCCTCCCTGGAAAAGTCTATTCGGGGTTCTGGAGAGGAGGGTCCGTCGGATAGTGAACCTCGGATTCAGGAGGAACAGTGTGGTTTTAGTCCTGGTCGGAACAGTGGACCAGCTCTTCACCCTTAGCAGAGTCCTGGAGGGTGCATGGGAGTTTGCCCGACCGGTCTACATGTGTTTTGTGGACTTGGAAAAGGCATTCGACCGTGTCCCTCGGGAATCCTGTGGGGGTGCTCGGGAGTATGGGGTACCGGACCCCTGATAAGAGCTGTTCGTCTCTGTACAACCGTGTCAGAGCTTGGTCCGCATTGCCGCAGTAAGTCGAGCCCGCTTCCAGTGAGAGTTGGACTCCGCCAGGGCTGCCCTTTGTCACCGATTCTGTTCATAACTTTTATGGACAGAATTTCTAGGCGCAGCCAGGGTGGTGAAGGGGTCGGTTTGGTGGACTCAGGATTGGGTCACTGCTTTTGCAGATGATGTTGTCCTGTTTGCTTCATCAGGCCGTGATCTTCAGCTCTCTCTGGATCGGTTCGCAGCTGAGTGTGAAGCGGCTGGGATGAGAATCAGCACCTCCAAATCCGAGAGCATGGTCCTCAGCCGGAAAAGGGTGGAGTGCCCTCTCAGGGTTGGGGGAGAGATCCTGCCCCAAGTGGAGGAGTTCAAGTATCTCGGGGTCTTGTTCACGAGTGAGGGAAGAATGGAGCGTGAGATCGACAGGCGGATCGGTGCGGCATCCGCAGTGATGCGGGCTCTGCATCGGTCTGTCGTGGTGAAAAAGGAGCTGAGCTGTAAGGCAAAGCTCTCAATTTACCAGTCGATCTACCTTCCTACCCTCACCTATGGTCATGAGCTATGGGTAGTGACCGAAAGAACGAGATCGCGAATACAAGCGGCTGAAATGAGTTTCCTCCGCAGGGTGTCTGGGCTTTCCCTTAAAGATAGGGTGAGAAGCTCAGTCATCCGGGAGGGGCTCAGAGTAGAGCCGCTGCTCCTCCGCATCGAGAGGAGTCAGATGAGGTGGCTCGGCATCTGATCAGGATGCCTCCTGGACGCCTCCCTGGTGAGGTGTTCCGGCACGTCCAACCGGGAGGAGGCCCCGGGGAAGACCCAGGACACGCTGGAGGGACTATGTCTCCCGGCTGGCCTGGGAACGCCTTTGGGATTCTCCCGAAGAGCTGGAAGAAGTGGCGGGGAGAGGGAAGTCTGGGCCTCTCTGCTTAAGCTGCTGCCCCCGCGACCCGACCTCGGATAAGCGGAAGAGAATGGATGGATGGATGGAAAAATTCACACGGACACAGGAGGAACAAACAAACTCCGCATAGTCAGTGACTGACGATCTCATATGCCAGGAGGCAACAATGGTCACCACTGCACAGATTTACTCCCCTGATTGAGCCAAATTTAATTAAATATTTGGATTATATAGTCGGATTAAAATACTAGCTAAAAAGGCTGACTGTATCATATTTAAAGTTAATGTTATTCAGTGAAATTTAGATATGGAAACAACCTTGAAAGGTCATTTGAAAAGCCAGTTTCCCATAAAGTATATGAAAAAAAAAAACAAGTTATATTTTCTGACTGTATCCTTTTCCCAAATTTGGAAAACATCTCTGCAGTATTCTTCACGTCTGTTTTATGTTTATTCACAAATGGACATTTATTCATTTCCATTCAGAATCAATTATATAATCATACATCATCTGTTACCTCGTATAGTGTATATATTACCTATGCAGTTTAGTTCAATTTATTCACATTAAGTGCTTTTCTACATATAACCCTGTCTGTCTATCTATCTATCTATTTATCACATGGAAAGTTCTTTTGGAAACCAATAAAAGTTACCCATTTGTTCAGTTGCATTCAGAATCTATTATATAATCCTACATCCTCTATAACATCATATAGTGTATGGTATAAATATCCCATTTAGTTCAATTTATTAATATTAAGTGCTTTTCTACCTATAAGCCTATCTATCTATCTATCTATCTATCTATCTATCTATCTATCTATTATGGTGCCCTACACATCTATTTTTTATCTGATCACATTAATTATTTTCATGCAGGATTAAATACTTTATTTCTTCTCATAGGTCAGCTTCAAAATTGTCGAGATAATTAAAATGCATTGCCTATTTTACTGACCACTTTTTTTTATTTTATCTTTTAGAGAGTTTGCCCGTTGGAAGGTGAGGAATACAGCCATTGAACGGAGGGATTTAATCCGCAATCCTGTCCCTTTAATGCCAGAGTTCCAGAAAAGTATTCGCATGCTGGGAAGAAGACCCTCCACACAGCAGTTCATTGATACCATCATAAAAAAATACGGGACCCACATACTGGTATCAGCTACCCTTGGAGGTACAGCAAAGTGGCTTCTTATTCACTATAAACCTGTATCTTGAGATTTATTTCAATTACTGTAGAAATAAAAAAAAGAATCTTGGGAGCCCATTATTCCTTGACAAATTACAGCATGTTAAATCTGTACATTTAAAAGTATTACTAATGTATTATTTTACTTCACATATTCAAATTCAATTGAATGAAGTTTTGTAGTGCAGCGGTACATCAGTCTTAAAATACAAAACTTTAATAACTATATATATTGAATTTTTTTACTAGTGCAAAACTAAAGCTGAAAACATGTAACTTTATAAACATTCCTGCATTAACTTCCTCACTGTGATCAGAAATATGAGGCAATTTTGCACTCAACAAGATGTGACATGATTTTTGATGAAATCCTTCTAACTTAAAACACACAGCTAACTTAATTTTCCTTTAGAATTGTTACACCTAGAAGAAGTATGATTGTAGGAACAGACTGCAGAACTTTAAGCTTATTAGTAAGCATCCAGTGATCGAGCAATACTGAATTTGGAACAAACCCTGCAAGTTTCATATTACAAATTTAAAAAAATGCAAAACTATGCAATCTTGTATCCAATGAAATTCATCCCATTGGCCCATGAAGCAAAGTATTGAGTATGGGGTGTATAAAGAACTCTTTTCCTCCAATATTTAGATCTCATATGCAAGTTACTGGTAGTGCCAGTCCAGGGACTACAATTACCATCAGTCACAGGAACATCCTGGGGCTGATGGGAGGATGCTTTATGGTCACATACAAAATTTAAATAACACTTGCAAAAGTAGGACCTCATCAAAGATTGCTACAGCATTTTCTTTTCATTTAATTTGGATTACATTACCCTTTTGCCTCATTGTAGTTTATGTTTATCATGGTTAGTTTGCAAAAGGCACTTCTCTTAGGTTTATTTTCATTTGGACCTTTTCCGAGAAACTTACTTGAGTGTATGGTGTTGCCAAATCCTTAAGAAGCAGTATGCACCTTTCTTTCCACCTCTGAAAAAAAAATTTAAAAATTGCAACAAACTCTTCTCAGTGTGTTACACAGTTGTGGTATCACATGTGAAAAAAGTTTTAGCATAAATTTCATGAAACTGTATGTGAAAGAAAACTCTGCTGTATTGCACATTGCTGTCTATTAAACTTCTCATTGTCATATTTTATGTAGCCTATATTATGAGATTTGGATCGACGGACGTAGACAGTAAAAGCCTGGTGCATGATGGTTAAAAGTGCATATAGAAAATTCATTGCACTCAGCACTTTCAGAATTTTGTAGAAAGAGAAGAGGACAAAAGATGGCATTACTAACTTTTACTGATTGTAGACATCTATTTAAATCCATTTTATGATGAGGCAGTAATCAGTTTGATATACAGATTTGTAGCTATTTTAAATTAATATTGAATCATCCTTATATTATTTTATACCACTGCTTTCTAATAGTACTTACACCCTTCCTCCATAGGCCCCCAACTGTTGATGCTCTCTGTGATCCATGAATGTAGCCTATTTTAATTATAGACTTCATGACATAATATTGGGATGACAGGATGATGTAATTCCAAGCTTGCTTAAAGTGGATTAATAAAAAATATTTTAGACAGCTGCAATGTTGTCTTTTCCACTGTATTTATTCACCAAAACCTTCATACATATCCTCTACTTGTACTGTGTAACTAGTAGGGGGAGTCACCGAGCTTCAAAGCACATACACAATAATACACAACACAATGACAGGTTCAAATAATAACCAGGCACATTATATAATGAAGCACAGCCAATAATCATACAGAAAATTGGTACTCTTTCTTCTCCTTCCACCTCCAGCCGAGCGACCTTATATACTGGATGCGGAATGGCTTCTGGTGACCCGGCATGGCTTGTGGGGAGCACTTCTGAGTTATTTGAAAACCAGGGCAGTCCTCTCCCAACGGCGCCCACTCGCAGCACCCAGAGACCCTAACAGGGTTGCACTTCAAGACTCCAGTTCCCATTAACCCCTTGGGTGTCCAAGCTGGGATGCCTCCAGTGGACCACTGCCACATAATGAATAGAGGATGAAACTGCTTCTAGCCTCTGGTTTCTACTAATCTATCCCCTGGCACCTTCCATCTTGGAAATAGGTCATGCCAAGATGTCTGTCTGTCCACCATGGCATTCACAACTCATAAGTCTCGCCCGGAGGAAACCCACGCAGACACAGGGAGAACATGCAAACTCCACACAGGGAGGACCCGGGAAGCGAACCCGGGTCGCCTAACTGCAAGGCAGCAGCGCTACCACTGCGACACTGTGCCGCCCAATATCTCTTTTTAGTATAATGTAAAATGAAAATGAGATGGCATTGCCCTGTAAAATGCAATAAATATAGATTTTAAACAGATTTTTGGATTGATAGTAACTGAAGAAATAAATCATTATTTTTGATTTCCTTTTTTATTATTCCTGGCCTCTTTTGATCCATAAACCTTGATAGCCTGTCACTGGCTATGTGGCATTTGCACGTCTGTCCGCTGTCTGAATGAGTTTATTGTGGGTTCTCTGGTGTCATCCTACTGTATTTCCAAAAGATTTGAATGTTTGGTTAAAAGAGAGAATATGATTCTTTATAATATTGTACTTACTAGAGACTATCTCAAATCCCTAATCTATTTTGAAAACTTTAATAAAAATATGCTTGAATAAGCCTGTGCTATTCTTCCCGTAAAACCCACTCAAAATCAAAACCTGTGCTACCTTCTTCATAAATACATCCTGTTTTTGTCATGAATGTTTTTTCATTAGTGATGAGCGAATTGAACAGAATTCACTTTGCCGTGAGTTAGACAAAATTGCGAAAATGTGTGGGTACTTTGCCAAACTTGGCAAACTGCATTGAAGTCAATGGGCAAGGAAGAACTGAAATAGTTTTGACTAGATTATAGTGGTGCAATGGTGTTTTAAGTGTCCCTGAGGGTCAGAGAAGCATCTGCCAACTATGCTGACCTGATTATCACAGCTAAAAATATGACATGATCTGTGAGGCAGCAATGCCAATCACTGTGCCAACCTGCCTCAAACAAGACACAGACAGAATGATAATCACATGCAAAATATAAAAAATGGACGCAAACTAGCAATAAGCAAAAAGCGGACAGAGCAAACCTGCCTTAGTGTCTTGGTGACTGGAGTCACAGTTCCACCGCTGGCTGGTGCTCAGTCTGTATAAGGGAAGGAGGTACAGTTAGTTTCAAGGCAGAAAAGTTTGTCACATAATCCACTTGTCAACATCTTCATGTAAAATTTAGACAATAAAAAAATTTGTTTGAAATTTTGTGAAAGTAATCAGCAAAGAAGGGGAAGGATTTCAGTATCTGAGACAGATGTTTCCATAAATAACTGATGACAAGATTAAGGAAGGCATTTTTGTTGGTCCACAAATTAGACCCGTCATCAATGATAAGCAGTTTTAAGATCTGCTAGTGGGGCCAGAGATAACTGCATGAAAGGCATTCAAGAATTTTGTTCATAATTTTCTTGGCAACTACAATGCACCAAACTACATTCAACTGGTTGACAAAATGCTTCAAATATAGAAAACCATACAGTGCAACATGTCGCAAAAGATTCATTTTCTGCATTCACGCTTTTGACTACTTCCCTGCTAATCCTGGTGCAATCAGTGACAAACATGCCGAATGGTTTCACCAGGACATTGCAATGATGCATCAGCACAATTGAACTAATACAATGCGTTAGCTTGTGGTGAAGTGTCTCCAGGGTCAGTGGCGATGCTCCATTTTTCAAGAGAAGGGCTCAGATGCTGTTAAATGTTTAATGTGGAAATTAGCTGATTACTATTTGAATTTGCAATCAGCACATTCAGTCCCCACTGATGCTCCGTGGGTCATTTGTGAAAGTACCTACACTTATAAGGGTAAAAATAGAATAGAAAGAGAAGAAAAAAACAAAGAAATCAAGGAAGAAAGTTCTTTGAAAAGGGAACAGTTTGTGAGTGGCAAGCTGATCAGGGAAACCACACAGAGTTCCGCTCGACGGGTGGATAGGATTGCTCCTACCGAACAGCTGAGAGTAGGTGCAGTTGAGTTCTTTAGGCATCCTGCAGGCAAGGTGGATACCATTGTAAGGTGGCTGAGAAGGCAGTCATTTGGGAACCATGTTTCTGATGTCTGAGCTCTGCTGAGTATACTTAAGTGATGGGTGAGCAGGGTGACCCAAGAGAGTAGCACTACGGAAAAAAACGAAGTGCGATTCTGACTCCTTGGTTTTAACAGATTATTTATTGTCATTATTTATTACATTTTAACTTACCAAGTACTGTTTTAACAGATTGTTTATTGAAGACTTTGAACGGCACCACAATTTGTTTTGGACACAATGCACTTTACACCAGAAATGTGTTATTTGTGTCCTCATTGCCCTAGTTCATCTTGATACATAAGTATTGATATCCCAGGAAGAGAAAGAACCCAAGGCTGCTGGCACCCAGAGCACCACTCAGCTTTATTAAGTGTCTAGACATGCTAAATTCAATAAAATTAATTTAGTTTTTCTACAAATTCATACATGATACAGTCCATCTGAAATTATATTTCTGTTTAGTGTGAAACTGTCTATCATATTCACCAAAAACCTTTCAGGAAGCCAAAATTTTGAACAAAAAAAATGTTTGCCCAGTGTAAATTAGTACTGCTGTCTTCCATTTCCAAGAATATGGTTTTGAGCCCTGAACACTTATCATGTGTTGTTTGCTTACTCTCTACTGTTCCTTTCTATTTCCCTGTAGGGTTTTTCTCTGGGTACTCTGGTTTCCTCCCACATCCAAAGGTTATTTAGCAGCTAAACAGATTTACTTGCTTATAAATTAACTTGAAGTGACTGACATTTGACACAGTTGATGCTTTGTGTCGGTTAAAAAACAATGAACTGATAGATATCCTTCAGATGTTAACATGTTAAAACTCCACAAAGGCTGTGACCAGACGGGGCTTTCTTTAAACCTGGCCCCCTGGAGCAGTGAGCCTGCAGCATTAACCACTGTGTAACATCTGTTGTTAATATGATTAATCAAGTCACTGTTTCTTTAAACTGATTAAGACTTTCATTACTTTAAGGACTTTTTGATTTACTTAAGAATAAAAAGATTGTGTGTATAATAAAACTTGAATCATTAAACGTCAAGCCAGCAGTTCATTAAAAATTATAATAGACTATAATAATAAAAAATGCACCTATTGAAATAGAGTATTAATACATAGATAATTAAGGAAATGATTTTCTTTAACAGCCATAACTTGAAGGTAAACAGGCTTCCTGTGGGAACTTCACAAAATTAAATATTAGCCTTCACCCAAGGTGCTTCCATTTTTATGTTAAAGTGATGAAAAAACTTACCTCCCAATGCCAGATGGCACATTAATTAAACCTCAATTTGCTGGAAAATGAACAAACACTGTGTTCATTGTGGTGAGTTGGAACTCTTTTATCTACATACATTTATTGTACTGTAGTACTAGCAAATCATATAAAATAGGCAAGGTTATTGGGAATATTGGCATATAACAAAAAAATTTGAAAACAATGGCAGGACTGATAAGCGACCTACAGGCTATAAACAACTGCCAGACCCGTCAATACAGTGGACACAATTATTCCATTCCAAATCTCTCCCTGAGCCTTGACAATATTCATTAAGGAGAAATACTAAATTGTCAAATACATCTGCTCAAATTTTCAGTATACTATATATAGCACTGGGTAGAAAATTATTTCAAGTTTTACTCACTCAAAATGGTGATCATGATAGACAGATTGCAGTTGAAGACAGTAGTTTTAGGTGAACTGCTTATTGGAGGATTTTGAAGAATCATGAAATTAACTTTCTGTGAATTTAGTGTGTTTAACCTCTTAATGATTCTGACATTGCATTTGTTCAATTGAGCTAAAAATGTTTAGCTGCTGATTTTCATTTATACTGAGAGCCTGATGCTTGTTTTAGTGTCTAATGATACTCGTCCAGCATTGATGGAATCCACTTACACAGCTATTGCTTTTCCATCATTGTAATGTCCTGCTGAAACCCTTCCAACATGTTCGTCACTGACTGCACCAAGATTAGCAGGCAAGAAGTTCCAGTGTGAATGGATGGTTTTGCATGCTTGAACCATGTTGTCAGCTTGCTGGACATTTTTGATGCTGTGTAGTTGCCATGAAAGTTTTTAACAACATCCTTCCAAAATCCTTGTAATTACCTTTGGCTACTCTAGTAGATATTCAGACTGCTTGTCATTGATGATGTGCCTGATGTGTGGACCAACAAAAACACCTTCCTTAATGTTGGCACCAGTAATTTGTGGAAACGTCTGTTTTAAATATCAAGATCTTTCACCATCCTTCTTCACTGTTTTCGTGAATTTTTTCATCAGTCCAAGTTTTACATGAAGAGGAGGCAAAAACATCTTTATTGGCTCAACAATTTGTTTATGTGCTCCAGTTTCATGCCTTGGAACCAAAATCTTGTGGAGCGGCCAGTTCTTTTGAAAGTAATGAGACTCTTTAGCATGGCTGGCCAATTCTCACTTGGTGCTTGGTACATATGAACTTCATTTCTAGTAGAAGTGCCACTGCATTTACATCACTTCAGATGTTCAGTTGTAGTAGTTGTACTGTGTATGGATACTGCAACGTGATCAGTAGGCCTATATCTGTAAGATACACCCAACAGTTTTCAGGAAGCAAATTTTTCATTTTTCCAGCATAATCTAAGAAACATTTATAAAATGCATAGCCATTTCTCTCTTTTGCTCTTTACTATAGTCACATATTATTTAGATTGGTTAGTTAAGTTTCCAGAACACTTGTTCCAACACATCCTGTCCTTCATTGTAAGTTTGATTTCTTTTTTTTTTTTTTATTTATTTATTTATTAATTTTATTACAATCAATACATAGCAATCAAGTTTTTACAAAAAAAAAAGAATTATGCTAAGAACAGATCGATCCCCACCCTTGAGAGAGAGAGCAAGCCAAACGGTGTAAAATTTAAGGCTTTTAAAAATACCTAAATCAACAAATTCTCTGTGCTTTATAAAATCATTTCAAAATATTACTGATTAGATCCTGCCATGTTTTGAAAAAGTCTGCACAGATCCTCTAACTGAGTATTTGATTTTTCCAATTTTAAATAATATAACACATCAGTTTCCCACTGACTTAAAGAGGAGAGTTTGGGTTCTTCCAGTTTATCAGAATAAGTCTGCGTGCCAACAGTGTAGTGAATGCAATCACAATTTGTTTGTCTTTCTCCACTTTAAGACCCTCTGGAAGAACCCCAAACACAGCTGTTAATGGGTTAGGAGGGATTGTGAGTCCAAGGCTGTCTGAGAGGTAATTAAAAATTTTTGTCCAGAATAATGTTAATTTGGTGCAGGCCCAGAACATGTGACCCAGTGAGGCTGGGACTTGGTTGCAACGTTCGCAGGTTGGATCATGCCCTGGAAACATTTTGGAGAGTTTTAGTCGAGACAGATGTGCTCGATATATAATTTTGAGTTGTATAATTGTATGCTTTGCGCATATGGAGCTTGAGTGAATTCTCTGCATTGCTACTTTCCACTCCTTTTCTGATATATTAATTGAGAGGTCATTTTCCCAGTGTCCTCTTGGATCTTTGAAAGGAAGGGATTGTAAAAGGATTTTATATATTGTAGAGATGGAGTCTAACTCCTTGAAATTGAGCAATAATTTTTCCAGCGTGGATGAGGGTGCAAGATGAGGAAAATCTGGAAGGTTCTGTTTAACAAAGTTCCTGATTTGAAGATAGTGAAAGAAATTTGTAGCTGGAATGTTAAATTTGGAACGTAATTGTTCATAGGATGCAAAGACGTTGTCTATATAAAGGTCTCTAAGCAAGTTAATTCCAAATTTTTCCAGATATTAAAACTGCATATGTTTGTGAGGGTTGAAAGAGGTGGTTCTTTTGCAGGGTGCCACAGAAAGAAGCTTCTCCGTCTTAAAATGCTTTCTACATTGGTTCCAGATTCTAAGTGAGTGGAGCACAATTGGGTTATTAGTGTATTGCCGATAACGTGTGTTTATTGGAGCACAAAGCAAGGAATACAAAGAAGTACTGCAGGATTTTACTTCTATTGCGGTCCATGCCTGTGTATGTTCTTCTATTTGTGTCCAGGTTCTTATCGACTGTATATTTGCCCAGTAATAAAACTGGAAGTTAGGTAGAGCCATGCCGCCTTCTGCCTTTTGTCTTTGTAGGGTCGCTCTTTTGATGCGTGGATGTTTAGAATTCCAAATAAATGAGGTTATTGTTGAATCTAATTGCTTAAAGAACGATTTATTAATGTATATTGGTATGTTTTGAAATAAAAAGGAGCTTAGGAAGAATATTCATCTTAACAGTGTTAATTCTTCCAGCTAGTGTGAGATGAAGGGTTGACCATCTATGCAAGTCTTGTTTAATTTTTTCCATACAGACGACGAAATTTTTTGATAAAGAGCTTTATGTTTACTTGTGATGTTTACCCGAGGTATTTAAACTGTTCTGCAATGATAAAAGGAAGGGTGTCTAATCTAATATTATATGCTTGCGAATTCACGGAAAGAGTACACTTTTATTCAGATTAATTCTGAGACCAGAGAGCTTTTGAAATTCTGTGAGTGCTGCTAAGACTGCAGGCACAGAATTTTCTGGGTCCGATATATACAGTACCATGTCATCTGCATATAATGAGATTTTCTGTTCCAGTCCTTCTCTGCTAATCCCCTTTATCTGATCAGTATTTCGACAATGTATTGCCAGTGGTTCAATGGCAATTGCAAACAGCAGTGGTGACAAAGGGCATCCTTGTCTTGTGCCACGTTCTAGTTTAAAGTAGTCTGAGCAAATGTTATTGATGCAAACTGAAGCTTCTGGGTTAGTATACAGTAATTTAATCCATGCACAAATGTTCGGGCCAAACCCAAACTTCTCCAAAATAGTAAAAAGGTATTTCCATTCAATCATGTCGAATGCTTTTTCTGCATCCAATGATAATAATATTTCTGGGGTGTTTGATTTAGTTGGTGAGTATATTACATTAAACAGGCGTCGAAGATTTGAAGATAAGTGTCGGCCCCTAATAAATCCAGTTTGGTCTTGTGATATTATTGAGGGGAGCACTTTCTCCATCCTTCTAGCTATGATTTTAGAGAGTATTTTAACGTCGTTATTCAGAAGTGAAATTGGTCTGTATGATGCACATTGTAATAAGTCCTTATTTTGTTTTGGAAAGACAGTGATTAGTGCTTGGCGAAAGGTTTGTGGAAGAGATTGGTTATCTCTGGCTTCTGTAAATGTTGCTAATAGGAGGGGAGCTAGCTGAGCGGAGAATTTCTTGTAAAACTCTGCAGGGTAGCCATCAGGGCCTGCTGCTTTTCCACCTTGGAGTGACTTTATAGCATCCAGTAATTCTGATAATGACAGAGGTTTATCGAGTTTGATTTCTAACTGTAATTTAGTGAGCACAAGTCTTATTTGAAATACTAGCATGCCATATAGAGTTTGTTCCTACCCTGACAAGATAGGCCCACCACCACCCTTACTTGGATTAGGTGAGTTTGTGTGTGTTTATTTCAGGTTCTTCCAGCATACATTTCCTAAGATGCTTTTGTCATTGGCCTTTTCATTGTATGTGTATATTACTATACGACAGCATTTTAAAATCAAAGAGGTGAAAATGAGCATGACAATGGTAATACCCAGTGTTTAATGTACTGCAGTTTAATGAACACAATGAATTTCAGAAAACTGGATAACAATACGAAAAATTCAGGTTGTGAGACTACTCACACTATAAGAAATTTGAATAAAATTTCTGACAAGACAGAAATTCTTCTAATTGTACAACACCTCAATTGTAAGATGCCATCAGGCAGCACAACCCCTCTCATACTGAGCGTAATATGACAGCGAATGAAATTGAAATTGGGGCCGACTCAGAAACTCTGCTGGTGACTGCAAATATGGCTTAAATTCATGACAAAATCACAGAGTGTATGCCTGGCCGTAGGGACTTATGGCACATGAGTGCATCATCCGCTTCTGGACCTTGCCTGTGTCAGAAGCCTCCTACAATTGATTTTATTTTATTTAACTTTGTAATATAATTATTATGTATGTCGCTATTAATTTTCATAATCTCATTTGTTGGCATTGTCATATCACTATTTTCTTTGCTGCTTTTCCTGTAGGTATCACCGATTTTTGTAGTTGTTTTTCACAGGTACCACCATATTGTTTATGGCATCTACTGCAGTAGAGTGTTGTACCGTGTTAGTCATAGATTGATACAGGAGAAAGTAGGGTCAAAGTGTCATTTCACCCTACTTTTTCCTATGGCATCTTCTGTAAAAGGCAACATGAGTTGGCTGGCATCTCAGCCAGGACCGATGGCTCCTTAACTGGCTGTGAGGTCCTTTAATGGAAGGATGTGGGTAGATGGATATCCTGACTAGGTTGGTTAGTGGTACTTTAATGGATGGATGGGGGAGACTTCCCCCCAGGGCCCTGTGCCTCCCCAGTACACAAGGTGCCCTGTTTGGGCACCTGCTGGGCTGCATGGGAGTTGTAGGTTTAGTTGGCAGCACTTCTTGGGCCGTCATGCAGGCAGTCTCTTCTATGAATGGAAGGTCCCACCTGACCCGGAAATGCTCTGCTTCACCTGGGGGAGTCAGAGTCAGAAAAGTAGTCGGACAAAGCTCACCTGGGTAGAGTGGAGAAGGAGAGAGTCATATTGCTGGAACTATGGAACACATTACGTATTTGTGTCAATAAAACACTTTTATTTGAATATGAAACTGTTGTCAAGTTCAAAAAAATAGATTGCTTTTTAACATACACCAATAAAGCAACCAGCTAGTTAGCTAACTAATCCAACACATCGTCACTGATCTTTACAGTTCCGACTCAATTATAGCAAAGTCAGCTCTACAGTGGCACTTCAGTTGTGTCTCTTGCCCTTTCCTTACTCTAAAGCTTTTTCTTCAGACATCTAAACCCAAGACTGTTTTTTCTTTTCTGAATTCTTGGAATTGGCTATGAGGCTGGCTCATTCTCTGTCTGCCCATATAGCAGTCCATTTGTTAGGCTGGTGGTCTTCTGCAGCTATGCATTTGTGCATTTACCCTCCATCCAACCTGCCCATATTTGTTAATTTAAGCTTGTATATCTAATATCCTGTTGACGTTTGTCCAGCTTCCTCCAGGCTCATGTTTCATAATAGCTGATCCCTGCTGTCTTTCTGACAAAAGGATCTTCCTTTTGTATTACAACCCCTAATAGCTTTGTCTCTAAAAATAAAAGCATTCGTTTCTGACTGAGCCATTGAATTAATTATATTTGATTTACTCATTTAAGTGTGCTTTAGAGGCTTCCCACGATTGTCTCAAGATTTTTACTACCTCATATTGCTGTAAGTTCATTAAATTGCATATAAAGCTGGTCACCATTAATAATACGGATTGACTGATTGATGAAAGGTTGCATGATAGAGTGGAAGCAAGTATGGCAGCCTCAGAATATTTAATCTACAGCACTTGGATCCTGCATGTCTTCTGGGAATTTTGTGTTTAGAAAATGTTTTTATCTTCCTCCTGATATCCAAATATAGAAGGTCTAAGCTACTATATCCCAGATCTTCAAGAAAATATTTAGAACATTCCACTTTGTACACATTTTGTTATTTTGCAGACTTATGCTAAAATCATTTAAATGCATTTTGTTCATCATCAAGCAACACTTATTACCCAGAAAGATAAAGCAAAAACAAGATTTTAGAAAATTTTTGCAGATTTATTAAATCTGAAATATTCCGTTGACAGAAGTGTTGAGACCCTTTCTTTACTCATTACTTTGGCAGTGAGTCTTCTTGGGTATGACACAGCACATGTTGCCCACCTGAATTTGTTTTTTTTTCTGCTGTTCTTCTCTGCTGATTGTCTTAAGCTCTGTCAGGCTGGATAGAGACCATTGGTGGACGGCTATTTTTAGGTTTCTCCAGAGATGTTCATTTGGGTTCAAGGTCATATTCTGGATGGGCTACTCGAAGAACATTCCAAGAGTTGTCGTTAAGCCACTGCTGTGTGTCTTTGTGTTGCACATTGGGTCATTGTTATTTTAGTAGATGAACCATCAGCCTGATCTGAGACCCAGAGTGCTCTGGGACAGGTTTTCATCAAGAGTAACTCTGTACTTTGGTCTGCTCAGCTTTCTCCCAACCCTAACAAGACTCCCAGTCCATTCCATTGACAAACAACCCCATGATACACCGTATCCTTGTTACAACAAACAAAATAAGAAATAAGTAACCAATTTAATCCATCCATCCATTATCCATCCATTATCCAACCCGCTATATCCTAACTACAGGGTCACGGGGGTCTACTGGAGCCAATCCCAGCCAACACAGGGCGCAAGGCAGGAAACAAACCCCGGGCAGGGCGCCAGCCCACTACAGGGCAATCATACACACCCACACACCAAGCACAGACTAGGGACAATTTAGGATCACCAATCCACCTAACCTGCATGTCTTTGGACTGTAGGAGGAAACCGGAGTACCCGGAAGAAACCCACGCAGACACGGGAAGAATATGCAATCTCCACACAGGGAGGGCCTGGGAAGTGAACCCGGGTCTCCTAACTGCAAGGCAGCAGCGCTACCACTGCACCGCCCTACTAATTTAATAATAATAATAAAAATAATAATATATATTATTTTTGGAAAAAATGAAAACAAATTAGCTTTGAAACAATAAAACATACATAATATTGGAGAAAATATCAAACTGAGGCATTTATTGTTCATATTTTGTCCAAGTTTGACAGCAAACTCTCTGGAAGCATCTTGTCTGTTCCCTAGCTTTCTAGGGAGTGTTGTCCAGGACCTGCAGATTGGGCAGACATCACATTGGGTCATGAAGTTCAGCGTTTTCAGTCGCAGGTTGTGATTGTGAAGTGCCCTCTTTCTGTCAAGGACCTTGGGTGCATGACAGGCGCTGGATGGAGGAGCCAAATTACTATGTGTGTCGGAACAGACAAGGAGGCAGAAGTTGAGAGTAGTGATGATTCATGTGTGAGTAAAGGCAAACCCTAATGGAGGATACATTTAAGAATGGCCTGAGTTCATGCTGTGTATGCGTGCAGAGTGATTTGTCCCCAGGAGAAAATTTGGCTTTTTACAGAATCTCTTTAAATAAATACACAAATAAAAAGGTAGATAAATAAATAAACAAATAAATATACAAACACATTTACTTATGAACACACACCAGAATTACTTTAAAGCAAGAAACCTTCTCTCATAGTCCCAGTGAACGGTTGTGCAGGCGTATTGCTGTTGGTATAAAGGAGCCCCCATAGTTTCTTGACACACTTTTGCTGGATGACTCATTGTCCTCAGTATTAGTGTGTCTGTGCAGCATTGTTCAAAATGTCCCTCAATTTTGTTATAATTCTCTCCTTCGTTTTGACCTCTAGAGAGTTCAGAGTGCGTCCCATAACTGAGTCTGCCCTTTTAATTGCCTTATTTATTCGGTGGGCCACTCTTGAAGTGACATTACTAGCCCAGCACATCACTGGAGGATGTGGAAGATGTCACTTCCCAGACTAAATGAACTCAGTCTCCTAAGGAAGAAGAGCCTGTTCTGCCCTTTCTTATTTAGTTCTTCTGTGTCCCAAAACCAGTCCGACCTTATCAGCATATTTAGCAATAATAATAACTTTTATTAACAAACCTTTCGCAGCCCAAGGATGTAGTACAAAGCATGTCAAAAATAGTTCAAAATACATTAAAAGATACCAGAAAAGGGTAATAAAACAGATTATACCAAAGATCAGGATACAGATACCTTTTAAGTCTATTTTTAAAAACTGACTTAACTTCACTGAGATTCTGAGGAAGAGCAGGATACAAGGTTGGAGCTGAAGCACAGAAGACTCTGCCACCCATTAGACTTTTCCTAGTCTTATGAATGGGAAGTAGCGGACCAATTTGAGATGATCAGAGTTCAGTGGGCAGGAACATACAGAGAGATAAGATGGATGCTGGTGATTTAAGATGTAAGTTAACAAAATTATTTTGAAGTAAACATGAGATTCAGTTGGGAGCCAATGTACAGAAGTTGACCTAATATGTTCCTAAGGCTTGGGGTAAGTGAGAACCCTAACAGCAGAGTTCTGAACATACTGACATTTGTTAAGAGCAAAATATGAAAGACCGTGCAGTAAGGCATTACAGTAGTCTGGCCTAGATGTATTCAAAGCATTGGCTAAACATTCAACATCTGCTAAGGTCAAAGATGGTCAAAGTCAGGCTAAATTCCTTAAATGATTAAAGGGAAGTCATTAATGAGTTGAACAAATGACAGAGAGGAAGCAAATGTAACACCCAGACTTTTAACTACACCTGAAGTCTAAACAGGGATACCATTAACTAAAAGGATCCATCTTAGCCTGCGGAGACTTATTTTCAATCAAGAGTGTTTCAGTTTTTCACAATTTAATGTCAATTTTATTTGTTGTTTTACATGCTGTCTCCCATAGCCCTCAACAATGTAGAAGTGTGCATAGTTGTGCAAGGACTTAGCGATCTGCCTGCTCCATGTATTGATGTTAAACAATAAATATGCCCGACTGCCTGGGGACTCAACCCTTCACATCTGTGGCAGTCATATGTGTGTGTGTGTGCCTGTGCCTGTCTTTCTGTTGCTGCGCTCACTACTTTATGCATTACAAATCAATAAAAATGTATACATTCCTCCCCGCTTCTGTTTAACCCCTGCTCAAATATTTTTATTCAATTTTGTAATTGCTTAAGTAACTGCTCATCGTGCTCACTTATATAAACTCTTTAACACAGTGAAACTGTCCTGGAATCTGAAAGCCGTCTGTTCTTTTTAACTAAACACAGGTGTTGCAAACTTAAGAGAAATGGAATTGTGATTGACACCTTAATGATACTCCAGATACTAACAAAATTCTACTAAGTGACATAATAAATATATACACAATATGATTTGTTAAAATATGGAAAATGAATGTCAGTATCGAGCGCAGACCTGTGGCTGAAGCTTTCAAGTGCACGTTCATCGTATCGAATCTCAGAAGTTTGCGGTGTGGTGAAGCTAAGCTATCTTTATTAGGTGCAAGTTGAAACTTTCAAGTGAAAAGTAATTTTTTAAAGATAACATATATAAGGAACCAGCTATATATGTAATTCCTAAGGTTCATAATTTAGGCTAGTTTTCTATTGACAAACAACCCCATGATACACTGTATACTTGTTACAACAAACAAAATAAGAAATAAGTAACCAATTTAATCCATCCATCCATTATCCAACCCGCTATATCCTAACTACAGGGTCACGGGGGTCTACTGGAGCCAATCCCAGCCAACACAGGGCGCAAGGCAGGAAACAAACCCCGGGCAGGGCGCCAGCCCACTACAGGGCAAACACACACACCCACACACCAAGCACAGACTAGGGACAATTTAGGATCGCCAATCCACCTAACCTGCATGTCTTTGGACTGTAGGAGGAAACCGTAGTACCCGGAAGAAACCCACGCAGACACGGGGAGAACATGCAAGCTCCATGCAGGGAGGACCTGGGAAGTGAACCCGGGTCTCCTAACTGCAAGGCAGCAGCGCTACCACTGCACCGCCCTACTAATTTAATAATAATAATAAAAATAATAATATATATTATTTTTGTAAAAAATGAAGCTTTGAAGCTTAGCTTTGAAACAATAATTTTGTTAAAATATGGAAAATGAATGTCAGTATCGAGCACAGACCTGTGGCTGAAGCTTTCAAGTGCACGTTCATTGTATTGAATCTCAAAAGTTTGCGGTGTGGTGAAGCTAAGCTATCTTTATTAGGTGCAAGTTGAAACTTTCAAGTGAAAAGTAATTCTCCATTTTTTAAAGATAACTTATATATAAGGAACCAGCTATATATGTAATTCCTAAGGTTCATAATTTAGGCTAGTTTTTGGTATTACCTCATATTGTTTCGTAATGTTAAAAATGATACTATTAAGTGAAAACTCACCCTTAGGAAAGTGCCGTCGGTCCTGGTAGTCCACTTGCTGCATGTTGAGTATGTGATGTCACTGTGTGTGGTCATGTGGTCTTGATGGCCATTTTTGGCCATTTTTCCACCTGGGAACATGGTTAGACCATCAGGTTTTATATATACATATTTTTAATTAACTGACTCTTTTGGCTTTTGTTTGCTATCTGTACCTATGCTTTTACAATTCTGAGCATGTTTTGTTGTTTTGTGCTCCAGTTTGTGTTCTGGGCTGTTGCATTTTCTTTAGTTCTGTGGTGCTGTAATTTTCCTTTAGGGTCTTGTTAAGTAGACGAGAGTCTGTGTCAGGAAATGAAGTAAGCTCTTGTGGGGTCAGCATAGTTCTGCTGGCAGCTGCCTATGCTTTTAGACTGATGGTAGAGCTTGTGAGGCTTTTGCACCATACTTATTTGTCTCCTTGTCTCAACAATAATGGCATTTGATTTTTTGTAAGCTAAGTCTTGCTTTACTTATTTGATTCTTATTTCATCTTATACTTTATCTTTACTTTGTTGCCTGTTTTCCAGAAACTCTTATTTAGTACACATGAATAAAAATTTCTCATTCACTAATAAATCATACACGTTCACCATGTCCTTGACCTTAAGCTAAAAATTAGGGCTCAAAGACTAAGCAGCGAACTGCTGCATTGTTTGTTCCAATTAAACGGCTGGGGGTTCACCATTGCTTAGCTGTCGGTGTGCTGGGTGAAGGCATGGCAAGAGTGGCTTGATGTGAACAACTGCAGGCATATGCATGAATGTGTCTTA
Source organism: Polypterus senegalus (assembly GCF_016835505.1). NCBI lineage: Eukaryota > Metazoa > Chordata > Cladistia > Polypteriformes > Polypteridae > Polypterus > Polypterus senegalus. The sequence continues at coordinate 25,559,653 of NC_053162.1, read as the reverse complement.
TTATAGACTGGCATCAAATCCAAGATTGGTTCCTTGTTATCAATGTTGTTTTCAGGATGGGTTACCACAATCCTGTACTGAATTGGTCTCACTCAGAAAAAGCAATGGACGAATCTGTTCACAGATTCAAAAAAATCTGGACATAAGACATGAGGGTTGTAATTGAATTATTGCCAAAAGGTTCATTCGTTGCCCCCAGGACTTTGACAAACTTTCAGTTGTGCCTTCATGTATACAATAGAAGAATTCTTTGCTTCAACCAATCATCAAGGTTACTGATGGCTCTGGACAATCTGCATACACACCTCCAAGGAAATTGCCTTCACATCCTTTAACCAGTTAACACTGCATTAAAATATGGAAATTTCTTAAAGAAAGTTTTGTTTTTATAAGTGGTAGTCAAAGTAAGGCATTTCAGGCTCCTTTTTTCCATTCAACTAAATTCGGTCATGTCCTCTAAAGGTAGCAGAGCAACTTTTCAGTTTTTGATTTTGGTATACTTTAATAATTCCAGATGGGAGTGTAACTTTTCACGTGACCTTTGGGGGGTCAGAGCACAGGGTCACCCATTGTGCATTGCACAATTTCCAGGTTAAGGGTCTTGCTCAAAGTACCAACTGGCAGTAATGGGATTTAAACCAGCAACCTTCCAGATACCAGCCCTGATCCTTAGCTACAGATCCACTAATCCATTTGATGAATTTTTAACAAAAATAAGTATATTAGAAATCCCATTTTAAATAAGCACATTTTTGAGAAGTAAAAGCGGAAGGTTTTGAAATAATCTGTATGTTATGAGAGTTCTTTGTTACCATGTCATACCTAAGGGCGATGAAAGATGAACATTACTGCCATCAGCTACATCAGCACAACACATATTTACCCAGGCAATTGACTGGAAAATGAATTACTGCTGTGATATTAAGGACCACTGGAAAAGATTTTCTGACACTGCTGTCAGCGGGCGCTCTTGTGACTTTGTCAAGTATGACAAGCGAGGATACTTGACTATTACATAAAGTCACAGGCTGCAAATATTGCAGTGTACATAGCCATCTGCTTTCATAGCCACTTATCTTATTCAGCCTCAGTGGAAGCTGCCGCTTATCGCACGTGTGCCTTTTTCTTCAAGTAGTTTTGACTGTTATTTTGAACACTGTGCAGGCTGATCATCTCAAAGAAGAGCAAATTGTTCAGAAATATCAAACAACGTTGCAGGATGGCACAGGAGTTAACATTGCTGCCTCATTGCTCCAGACCTCTGAGTTCTGTTACTTGCTCAGTTAGGGACTGCATAGATTTTGCAAGATTTCGCTCTGTCCGTATGGGTGACTTTATGGAGTTTACATATTCTTCCAGCACTCAATATGGAGTCCACACATAATACCTTTGTCCATGTGGGTGTAAATTTCAGATTACAAAGTTCTCCTTGTATTCATATCAATGCCTGTGTGGAGTGCACACATCTTCTTTGAGTTCATGTGAATGTCAATATGGATTTCACACATTCTACCTGTGTTTATGTGCGTTTTTGGCAGTTTGCACAATCTCCCTGTCTACATGGACCTATCTTTGTCAACAGGAGTGTCAATATGGAGTTTACACATTTTTCCCTGCTGTTCACATTTAGAATGAATGGTTTCAGTGTCTAATAATAGTCAGCCAGCATTGATGGATTCCACTTGTCCTGATATGTCATTTCTATCATTAGAATGTCCTGGTGAAGCCTTTCCCCATGTTTGTCACTGACTGCACCAGTATTAGCAGGGATGGACTCCAAGGATGAATGAAGAAAATAAATCTTTAGCGAAATGTTGCATTTCATGGTTTTATATGATTAAATCATATTGGTAACCAGCCACAACAGCCAACTCCACCATTATGGTGAATTAGGCATTCTCCTAGGGCTCAGATCATAAGGGGGGAATGCCTAGCTATGCAGGTTATCTACAGAACAGTCAGTTGGTGCACTAATAAGCTTGGCTTAGGGGTCAAAATAACCTAGCACCCGTACTGCTAGTTAGACATACTGTAGACTAGTGCTCTGTAGATGCCAAGAAAAGTCTCAAAAATCCATGATTGTTTTACATGCAATTTCCTCCATCCCCAATAGCTGATATTTGAGCTACATGTCTGATTTGTGAACCAAAAATGTCTTCCTCAGACTTGGCATTAAATATTAATGGAAAGTTCAGTCTCAGATATCGAGATCCTTCCCCTTTCTTGTTCATCGCTTTCACAAAATGAATAGGAGGCAAAAACATCTTTTGTTGAGTTGCCGAGTGGTTTATTTACCACAAAGAGACTCTTTATCATGGCTGATCCTTTCAACAATTAGTGTATCCGAGATGCATTCTTGGTTGGAGTGCTACTACTTTCCAATCACCACATGTATCCAATTGTAGTTGTTGTACTGTATATATACAGTATCTGTATTGTATATATTTATAATATGAGAGGAAATCACAATAAGATGTTTCCAATAAAATGGTACCTTATAGGAAAATGTAAAGGAGATTTTTGAGATCAACAGGCCAAAATCAACAAGATAAACCCAAACAGTGTTCAGAAAGAAAAATCTTCATTGTCCAGTATTGTTTGCTTAGAAGCAAATCACTATTTCTAATGGAACTTGTCCTTTACCTGTCTTACCTTAGCTACTTGCCTGTGGTACTACAAGTGCAGAATAGTGTAGCTTTAGTATGTAACAGAACAGTGCCCACTGGAATGGGCCTCCATGCACAGTGTGACCACAATCAGGCAATCCAGAGCCCTGAACATCTGGAACAACTCAACTGAACACAGTCCAAGGTTAGAATAAAATGATACTCATTCGACAACAATACCTTTACAAGTTTAACGTAGTCCAACACAGTATAAGCACACAGATATTCGCCTTCCATCTGCTTCAACTCCTCCCTTGCGACTGTTTCTGTACTCCTCCCGACACTGACTCGTCTTTTAATGTGGGACCTGGGAGTACTTTCAGTGCTACAGTATTGTATGCTGAAATCACAAGGAAGCTGCATGAAGTAGGAAGCTTCTTTTCCTATAGTGTCTACTAACGGTACCCAAGAACCCCAATAGGGTCACCCTTCTGAACTACAAGTCCCTGAGAGCCCTGTGGGTGTCCAATTGGGACCCAGTCTGTGGAGTACTGCTATCGTTCATGCCTTGGGATGAACTGTTTACAACCTCCAATCATTCTCCACATTTGAACATCCCACCTGGGCTGTGCATCTGTTTTAGTGATATGCCATTACAGTGGTCCAGCTGGGTAGGAAATCATCCTCAATACCAGTCAGAATGCCATCCTCTCTGGAACTTACATCAGAAAAACATCATTATGGTCTAGTTTAGAGACTGGAGATTAAAAATGAAAGGAACAACAAAATAGTAATGGAGAAAAAATGACAAAGATTTTGAGCAGGCTAAACAAAGCTAACAAGCAAACTACAGCACCTAGTGCGTTCCTACCTTCCAAGTGTGTACTTCTTCAACACAGTGACATCTTCTTCATCTTCCTCCTCTTTTTCCCTTTGCTCTTCCTCTGAATCTGAGCTTGCCTGATTTTGGAGTCAAAAGGTTTGCAGGAAACATCTCTAAATTAGTTCCTTTCTCTCACAGACTCTTGCAAAAGATTACACTTCCCAAGAGTATCTATTTGTAGTTGAGACACCATAGTGAGCTATTGTTGCTGCCCCTTTCCATTCTTTTACAATGAAGCTGTGGCTGAGAACAAACTGATGAGACATCCCATCCAGATAATAATGTCTTATTAGGGTTATGTCCTCTCATGTAGATTAGCCTGCCTGCTCTTCTGCGTACCATCACAATTCTGGATACTCTTCTGGAGCATCTACACTCTTAAATATAAAGGTACCAGAGTGCTTTTGCAGAGTGATGCCATAGGGGAATCAGTTTTGGTTCCCAAAAGACAACAACATTTATTTATATAGCACATTTTCATACAAAAAATGTAGCTCAAAGTGTTTTACATAATGAATAATAGAAAAATAAAAGACACAGTAAGAAATTAAAATAAGTCAACATTAATTAACATAGAATAAGAGTAAGGTCCAATGGCCAGGGTGGACAGAAAAAACAAAAAAAAAACTCCAGACGGCTGGAGAAAAAAATAAAATCTGCAGGGGTTCCAGACCATGAGACCGCCCAGTCCCCTCTGGGCATTCTACCTAACATAAATGAAACAGTCCTCTTTGGATTTAGGGTTCTCACGGAAGGACTTGATGATGATGATCATGCAGGCTTCTGGCTTTTAGTCCATCAATGTTGGAGCATCATGATGCTTTGAGAAGGTGGTGGTGGCGCAGGCTTTTTAACTTCTGTCTTGACTTTAAATCCTAATGCATCAAGTTTATTTCTGATAACCTTATTGTATCCATTATTGCCAATCACTAAAATTTCAGTTTTCTCTTTATTTAGCTTGAGAAAATTACTATTCATCCATTCAGAAATACAAGTAAGACATTGTGTTAGTGAATCGAGAGAGTCAGGGTCATCAGGTGCTATTGATAAGTACAAAAGACCCATCCACATGAAGGTTTCAGAAAGTACTTTTATTAAGTTAGGTCAATAACAGGCCCCATACTGTAAACTAACCTGAATAAATGGTAACCAATTTATGAAATGCCAATGGGCCTTGATTTTATAAGGATTCTAGTTGCATACAATAACACAGCCTAAGTCCAGGTTTTTGTAAACTGTTAGTGTCCTGCTATGTAGCCTACCATGCAATAAAGATTTCAGTTAAAGGAAGTCTTTAAAAGCACAAAGAACCAACTTCATATGCAAATAACTCTTCCTGGAATTAAACGGTGCTTATTCAAGCAATGGTTCTAAGAGGAACCACACAACCCAGTAAAGAACCTTATATTTCCATTAAAGAACAAGTATGTTTAAGAGTATATGTGTATACTTAATAAATGCTAATATCTATCCATTTGGCACGTGATTACTTCTGAATTAGTGGGGCTAGAGCGTTGATCTTGGTCTTAATGGAAAGCTTATGACCTGATATGTTCTGGAAACCAAAAAAACAAATTAGGTAGTAGAAACCTTGTGGGCAGTAAAGTTTATTGTGTTTAAAATAAAGTCCCTGTAAGCCCATCAATTGATTATCCTCAAAGATGTGGTACATATGTGTTCACAATTCCTAAGCAAGTGTATGTTACATTATACAATAAAGAGAGATTTAACTGTTGTTTATATCTAGCCTTTTGAACAGTAGATCCATGTCTTTCAGCAGTTTTAATTGAATTTTCTTAACTCACTTGCTCCAGTTCTAGGGATGCTTGGGGCCGGAGTCTGTAGCATCAAACTTGTGTTTAAGGTAGGAATCAGTTCTAGATGATTTAATTGTTTTTTACACAGAATTTGTTAGGTATAACTTTTGAGTTTCTTTTATAGATAACTAACCATCTTAGAATATTTGTCCATCCTACCATGCACCTACTGAACCATCTTAATCTTAATCTAGGGGAGTCAGATTCTTTTCAAATAACTAGTTTTCAATGAGGAATCCATTTTGTGGGTCAAAGTGCCTTTTTAAAAGTTTTATTCACTTGCTTCTTAAATTTTTATTTTTTCCTATTAACTAACCATCATGTTGAGGTAGAACAAAAAAAGAAGCAGCAGTTATTCAGTAATTAATCCCCTTGTATGTATTTATGATCATAAAATATCTTTTTGAATGAAATATTTGGAAATAAATAAGAGAGGGAGTTCCTAAAACACAATATTCATTATAAGGATTTTCTGAGATGGCAGAATGTGATCCTGAACAAGCCATTTTAATTTAATTACATGTTCCGTTAACAATGACAATTGGATTCTCATTAATAAGTCATCCTGGAAGTGTGTTTGATAACCCCACAATTCTGTAAGACCTCAGCATGACTCTCCAAAGACATGATAAAAACAAAGTTAAGAATGTCTCTAGTTTCGGGGCAATCTTTGCACCAGAAGTTGCCCTGCTAAAGGCTAAGAGCAAAACTTCATATATAGGACAAAAGCTATCAGGCAAATGTGACAAGTGCTCTTCAATCCAGAGTATTATAATCGGTGAAGTCAGACCGATGGTGCTCTCTGTGTAATGTGAATTGATTGCATGCGACTTTCAAGTTTTAGATTCAATCAAGCATGGCTACAAAATCCCCTTTAAGACTCGTCTAGGCAGGCTAGGTGTCAAGAAGGTTCTGCCCTCTTCAGAGAGATATGTGATTGACTTGGATTGGGGGAAAAATAAAAGGTTTCCGATTCTACTAGAAAGGGAAAGAGCAGCCTTGCTGGCACTTCATAATGTCAAAGACATTAATAAAGTTGAGAGCAGTCATGCACAGTTCAAGAGCAGCATGTTCAAAATTCTGAACTTGTCAAAGTTCTTTAAGGCCCTCCACGACAGAAACTCCAGGATCACATGAATAGAGCCAAGGGGTATTTATCTTTTTGTAAGTTTCCATCTCAAAAAATGCTCAATGGAAGGCATCAATAGTCTACAGCTATTTTCTTCCTGGCCCAGCCTACCTCTGAATCTTCTCCACTACAGTAGGCCATGAAATCAAAATAAAAGGCTCATGAAGAACTTCCCCAGAAAGTGAAATATTTGCTGATACAGAATAAAGCTTAGATACTGCAGACTGACAATAAGAAGTTTTAGTGAATGGCGAGAACTGGTGTAACCACTCAGGGTCAGAGTTCTGGACATGGCCTCAGTTCATTGCAGTGTGACAATGTATGCAAAATAATGCAAAATATTAGCGACTAAGTCTCTTTACAAATCCTGCATTGAATATGTTTGCAAGGTACTGAATGTAAATCCAACAGTAGCTGTGGTTTTCACTTTTTTAATGATATGCAGGATATACAGGAATAATACACCGGAAAAAAATCATTAGGGCATTTTGTGAGGAAAAAAGAAACAAACCCATCATCTTTGAGCACTAATTAATCCAACTCACCCTGGCAGTATCAGACAAGAACCAAACCAGATATCCTAGAACACACACACATGCACTCCCACCCACACTCAGTCTTACAAGTCCAAATCAGACCTCTCAAGTATTCCCAGAAATGGAAGGAGTAGAGGCTAGAATGGAGAAAGGGCAGAGATACAGTAGCTCTTTATTCCTGGTTCCTGGACTTTTTGGTCTATATTCATCAATTGTCTCAGAATTACTCCTAGGAATTTCCCTGAAAGTTAGGCTAGGATAAGAATTTGTCCTACCTCACAGTGAGACATGTGAACGCATTATGAAATGTCCCATCCTCAGTCCCAGTGAGGAGTGGGAGGCCAAGTCTGAAAATGAATGATGTCACAACTTTACTGAACCCCTTGCTGAAAATAAACACTCATGATAACATATAGTTGTTTTCTGATACTAACGCTGAGGCTTCACCACAGAGATAAAAATAATAATAATATGCAAAATGGAAAAAGAAGAAGGAAAACATAATAAGGTATGATATTGTACTAAGTTGTATGTAATTGTTGCTACTTCACAACATCATGAATAAAAATGTAATGGACACCAAGATGGAAAGACCGAGAGACGAACACAAACACAGAATGAGAGTTAAACCCAATAAAGGGCACATTTATTTAACAATGAATGACCCCCAACTGTACTTCCAGAAGAATCAATTTCCCACTGTTATGACCACAGGAAATGCCTTATAACAGTCATACTGAAACTAGACACAGCTGGTCTTGTGCGGTTACTGAAGTTGCATTCACTCTTGCACTGGTCCAGATTGTCTTCCAGAGTCTAATAATGGGTTGTGCCTCTATTCTGTGATCCCCTCGTATCTGAATTTATCCAGTGCCATCGGAGTCCCCGCACGCCTTTTTGAAATATCCTGGCCTGTAAGGTGTACAGTGAATGTTGAAGGGGATCGTGGAAAGCAGAGCTCAGTGTACCTGTGAAATATAATCTGTTATTAAGGCAAGCAGTGTGGTGTAGTAGTTAAGGCTTTGCACTTCACACCCTGAGGTTGTGGGTTCAAATCCCACTACTGACACAGTGTGATTATGAGCAAGTCACGTGACCTGCCTAAGCTCCAATTGGAAAGCCAAAAGTAATCTAACCAGTTGTATCATAAATGTTGTAAGTTGCCTTGCATAAAAAATGTTATGCCACCCCACTTATCTTAATATGCTGGCTTCATAACATAGTTTGCATCCATGAGCACCAGTGTGTTGATTCTGTGATATCACTTGCAGTTGATATATGCATGCTACATGTCTACACGGGGTGACGATCTGCATGAATGCAACTTGCTTTAACATTACCTCAGATGGTGTAGTGGGCAAATGTATAATCTGTGTATTACCTCACGTATTGTAAGGAGGTGCAAAGCTTATGCAAGATTGGACAAATGCTTGGTTGTGACACACCCAAATCATTGCTATTGCAATGATGCCTTTTCCCTGTGGCCAAATAGCTTAGTGTTACCAGCATTTTACTTTTGGCTGACATCGCATGGCTTCTCCATGTAGATGGACCAATGATGTAAAATCCAAGAATATTATTCCATCTTAGTCAAATCCATATATTTTTATGAGTTCATTGTGAGTTCATTCGTGTCCAGTGTTACAAACATCACGCCTTTCCTAGAATGTATATGCCAATCTCTCCCTGAATGCTATCTTCTGGCAGCTCGTAATGAGTAAGGACAGCTCATAAACTCTCCTAAACCATGGTGAAGTTAGGAATAGTTTCCTAAATTAGGAATATTGATACTATGACTTTAACCCTCCTCCTAAGAGCAGAACCAAATTTGCATCATTCTTGAGAGTTTTTGGGCCAGTTAGGATTGGCCACTGATCTGGAGATTAAACAGAGAAAGAGAGACATGACCTCCAGTAAATCCATAAAAACTTCCCCAATGCATACACCCTTTAAGTAGGATCCTATTAAACCTAAATAATGGTTGCTAATTGAACTATATACGGTATATACAAGGTGAGATTGGCTAAGTGGTTGGGTCCCAATTTGGGTAATCACAATTTTTAGTACATATGATTGAAAATGCTGGAGTGTGAAGATGTGTAGAGTTGTCAGTCAAAATCAGAGTGTATCTCTTGCACAATCTTCCAGTCACCTGAGACATTGTTGAGTTAGTGTTGGTGTCCTTTTAAAGGTTCTGGAACAGGGAGCAGTAGAGGGTGAAGTAGTACCGAGAGTAAACCAGGGGTCACAGTTCATCATTGGAGAAGTGGATGAAGCAAATGGTTTTGTGTGACTCCTGTTTGTTGAAAAACAAATCTTCCCCCAAGGTGCAGGTTTCTTGCGGACTGTATCAGTTCTTCCTCTAGGATTTTGCTGCATTCATTTTACCCTCACGAGCCTTTCAGAACCTGCTACAGATAAGGATCCCCACAGCATGATGCTTCCACCACCATACCTCACAGTGGGAATTGTGTATTCTTGATAATGTGCAGAGTGTGGCTAACACTAAAGATGGCATTTGGTCGCATGGACAAAAACCTCTCGTCAGACCATAGAAACCTTTTCTAGCTAGCTTCAGAGTCTCCCATGTGTCTTCTGCTGAGACGTAGTGTGTATTTGTTTTTAAACAGTTGCTTTCTCTTTGACACTTTTCCCCTAAAGCTACAACTGGTAAAGCATCCGGGCAACAGTTGTGATCTGCACAGTCTCTCCAATCTGAGTCACTGTAGCTTGCAACTTCTTCAAAGTTCTCATAAGGCTTTTAAATTGTCTCCCTCACTTCCTACATGAGGACCCTGTTTTTGTGGATGTCAGACTTCCAGCTGTGCCACAGTCTTTATAATTCTTAACGACTGATTGAACTGGATAGATAGATACAATAGATATTCAGTGACGTGAATATTTTCTTGTCTCCAGCCCCAGACTGGTGCTTTTCACAGAGTTGCTAGAAGTGTTCTTTTGTGTCTGTTGTGTCAGTTAGGCCACCATACCAACTTGCCACAAGCTGGCACTTCCACCTGCAGATGCATTTAGACTACAATCAATGGAAATCCCAGTGAGGTGACCTCCGTTGAACTAATTTTGTGACTTCTAAAACCAATTGTCTGTACAAGTGATGATTTAGGTGAGTCACATTAAAGGGGGGTGAATACTGATGAGACTGAGTATTTTGTGGTTTATAAATGTAATTAATTTAAACCATTTGGCAGATATCTTTTTGACAATAAAGAGTATTTTCTGTTTATCAGTGTCAAAAGAGCTAATTAAATATCTACTGTGATTCAGTGTTTTATAACAAGAAAAAGTGAAAATTTCCAAGTGGATGAATGCTTTTTACTGAGGCTGTATACAACAGAAGCAGAAAATGAAGAGAACATGGCGAAAAATGATAATGTAACACTCAGTGTGGCAAAGGTTACAGAAATTAAATATTGCTCACTTGTTGCATTACCGTATCACTCCTACATTCTCAATTTGTGTATCTTGCTCCTTTAACAATTTTGAGTCATTCTTTAGGATGCGATTGACTATAAAAGGCCACATGTGCAATCAATAGCACAGGGGCATAAAGTCAGGCATTCGTTTGAGTATTAAAGTCCTTGAAAGATCACAGAACCCAAAGGAAAAGCCTGTTTTATTCAAGACAGCAAAGACGCACACAATGAACACAAACTAGAGGCAGTGTTACGGATACACAAAAAGCGCTGAACTTTCCACTTTTCTGAGTAACCTACACCTTTCACACAAGTCCGCCAGAAAAGTTCTGACATTCACTCCTACATAAAATATCATAACTTTCTGTTGCCATGCAAACAGGACACAAAGTCTTGCACTGGAACACCACAGTTAAAGTGGGTGTCAGGACATGAAGTACAGCAACACAGATACAGAATCTGATTAAGATAAAAAAAAAAGACTGAAATATGGCAAAGTTAAATGCAAGATATCCACTGAGAAGGTGAATTATTATAGCAAATATGAGTGAATAAAAGGGAGAAATATCACAGCTGTATATTCAGTCAATAATATGCCTCTAGTAAATATAGCAGGCTTAAAAGCTGACACTTAATGCCAACATGTTTTTTTTTAATTAGTATAGGATGAATTAATCAATTTTTTTATTAATTTAAAACCAAGACTAAAAGATCCTCAGTACAATAAAATGACTGACAGCCTACAATATGGAACAGAAAAAATAAAAAGAGAGACACATGTATTAGCTAAAATGTCCATGGCTCTATTATGGGTTGATCTTTCAGAAAACCTATTAGCTGATTAAGTATCTTGGAGATATAAAAAAAGACAATATCAGGTCGAGACTTTGCTGCCATTGAAAAATGAATAAATAAATAAATCAAGTAATGCAGTCTCAAATAAATGGCAGGAAAGGTTGAGTGCTTTCTGCTGCCACAGTGCTAAACCCGTTGCTTGCTATGCTGCCAGGGTACCTCGAGCCACCATGATATCTGCTTTTCTGTCTTGCTTGAACTTCTAGACTAAGAGCCTCTCTCTTTTCAGAAATGTTTTGCAGTGTTTGGATTGATTTTTAAACTGAAATTTGTACAGCCAGTAACATGTTCTCTCAGGGAATCACATCACATCAAATCAAATTTTGTCACATATAATCATACATACAGTACAACATGTAGTGAATCGCTTAGTGGCTGAACTTTGCATTAAAAGAATAAATACTAAACTCTATAAATTTCAATAAATATCAACATATAAGGTGATTGCCTTCTAAAAATAAATAATAAAAAACTTTTTTGGGGGGATTTTATTGATTTTAATAACAAATAACATTCCACACAAATAAGTCAAGTTTTCCAAGACTTAGTTCAAAACAAATCCCATGAGAGAGCTAGGCCAGCAGAGTAAAACTTTAAGCTAGTAAAAATAAGTAGATAGATAGATAGATAGATAGATAGATAGATAGATAGATAGATAGATAGATAGATAGATAGATACTTTATTCATCCCCAAGGGGAAATTCACATACTCCAGCAGCAGCATACTGATAAAAACAATATTAATTAAAGAGCAATAAAAAAGCAGTGCAAGTTAAAAAATGCAAGGTGGAGAGTGCAAGGCATGTAGTAAATAGGTAAATTAATAAATGAATAAAAATAAATAGAGTAAAAAAAAGCTTATTCTAAAATGTTATTGATTAGATCCTGCCAGGTTTTGAAAATGTTTTGTACAGATCCTCTAAGTGAGAATTAGATTTTTTCCAATTTAAAATAGTATATAACATTGGTTACCTACTGACTTAAAATATGAGAGTTAGAATTCTTCCAGTTGAGCCAATAGTGAAGTAAGGGCGATTACAGTTTGTTTGTCCTTCTCCACTTTAAGCCCATCTGGAAGTCCACCAAACACAGCTGTTAATGGATTAGGAGGGATTGTAATACCAAGGCTGATGAAAGGCATTTAAAGATTTTGGCACTGTCCTAATTTAGGGTATGGATGGACTGTGGCCAGGAGCTCCTCTTCAGTCTCTCTGAACTGGTCCTCAGGCAGCGGTAGTGTTTCCCTGACCTCAGCACAGAGAAAAGGCCATTGTTGGCATTGCTGATATCACTACCCTGGTCCAGTATCACTTGGTTTAGATGTCTCCAAAGTTAGGGTGTGTACACTCAATGATGTGTTCAGCTCACCGCACCACTCCTGCTGCATGCTGTTTCCAAACGAGGCAGTAAACTTTCCTATCAGGATACATTCGATGGTGGAAATGTACAAATTGTTTAATATGTGGGAGGGCAGCCTAAAGTTCTTGCGGGATTTGAGGTGGTTAAAACATTATAATGCCTTCTTCAATGATTTGTCAATATGTTTGGACCGGGTCAGGTCCTCCGTGAGGTGGACTCCAAAGTATCTGAAAATGTCCATCTTCACTTAATTCTGAGTGGGTGGTAATATCATTACTGATTTCCCTCCAAAGTCCACATTCAACTCCTTTGAAATTCAGGAGTAGACTGTTGTCCTTGAATGCCATGTCACAGTGTGACAGATTCCCCTCTTCATCCAAGTAAGCCTCATTGTAGCTTTGTTTTACCCAAAATTACCAAAGTTCTGCACCTTTAGTTTCCTTCATGGGATTCAGCAATAGCTTGACACGTTGAAATGATTCCATAGACAAAACATCTTCATTTTTAAAAGCTTTAGTTAAAAAAATTCAAAGTAGAACAGTTCACACAAAAATAGAGAGAAAATTGGTATTACAAAGAAAGGTTTTTGTTTAAGGAAGGTTCTGATAAATCGTGTTTATTTCTTTAAGTTCTCTCATGCAGTTTAACCATTTCTAAATGTTTAGAAAACTGTATACTTATCTCATTTTCATGCCGTAAATGAGTCTTTCAGTCCCTGCTAGCAATGGGGCCCATTCTAAACAACAACTGACTTAATTAACACTCTGTATAACCGATTATAGCAGGAAAATTCTATCTCATATTAACTTACTGGGTGTAAAAGACTATTCCATATTCTAATAGCTATTCTTCTATAGGAGTCGTCAGGCAAACACTATATGAATTTAACTTTCTAAGATTTGCTTGTACACTCCTCATTGTCGTTAGAGATCAGGCCCACAACAGCTCATTAGAAAAGCTGATAGTGATGTTCAAGTCACGTGCAGTCCTTTGTGTAGAACCTTAGTTCAAAATGGCATAAAGAGGTAAACCTAAACTACTGTATTACTTTAATCTACACCGAATTTGAATTTTACACATTGCATTGAGTTTCACTGTGGAATCTTGATATATTTAATTGGAACTTTCTGCCATTTTTCAGCCCAATACTGTTAAAGTGAATGCAATTTTTTTGTAGGCACTGCAGATATGGTATTCAATGTTCATGTTAGTTTGGTGTTTGGGTTGTTTTTCAGTAAAACAATTATGTTCATCGAAACAAATTCATTAAAATCTTTGGTTTTAATATTTATATTCATGCACAGCTTCATTTACATGCTCATAGCGTTGCTATTCCAACATCAAGCTCTTCTTGTACAAGACATGTTTCGGCTCCTAGTCCTTTGATGTGAATGGCAGATGTCTTGGAGGTCAAGCTTTATCAATGCTGTCTTCATTTCACCACATGCAATACATTATCTTCTCTCTTATTTTATTTTATCTATATAAGGAGAAACACGGCAAAAATAACTTTGTTGACCTAATTACTGGCATGTTGAAAGTCAACTGTTAGATCTCATTCAATAAAACCTCTAAATAAATCCTCTAATATTAAGTAAAAGTTTTTAGGTTGGTATGGTGGCACAGTGGGTAGAAGATTCACACAACTTGTTTTTTTTTTTGTGAAAATGGCCTCAGTGTTAAATGCACGTTTTATATACATCATAAAGAAGTGTCCAATCGCTGGGCCTTGAAAGCTTATTCCATTGAGACCTCCAGTGACTTGGCACTGAAAGGTGACCAAGGCAAAGGTTTGACTTATGGGTGAAAGTGAATCCAGAGAGTGGAAAGGGGTTGGCACAGACAGTGAGACTAGAGAGAAAGTGCTTATTTGTGGTGCTTATTTGTAGGCAAGTGTCCAGGTCACACCAACAGACAGATGGACATTTACTCAAGATGCAATGACATAGGTCCAGAAAGGCTTTAAGGCTTTATTTTCTATTTGTTAATTTTGTACTTTGCAATTCAATTCAATTTATTTCTGTACAGCGCTCTCCACTGAGTGCAGGGGCAGAGTGCTATGATAGGTATAGTATAAAGTATAAATTTTGCAAATTTTTAAATATAGAATAGGCCCACATAAAGACACAGATTTGTTTAACCTCATTAGTATTAGACCCGATTGTCACTTGGGCTGTCAAAACAGTGCTAAAAGCGTTAGTCCCAAGTGTCACTCGGGCAATGATATATATGTGTCTTGTGTAAGACTCAAGGATTACTGGGGCTGTAAAAGTGCAAAGAGCATTAGTGCCATTAGACAGCAATACAGGCATGTCTTGTGTAGGCGTGAGGCCTGAGAGTTACCCGGGCAATGGTGTAGACGCGTCTTCTCCTAGCCTCAAAATGGCATCTCATAAGAAACACCTCTCATCAGCAATGATGATGAAGCAAATCTGTCTTCAGGCAGTGAAACTGAAATGATCAGTGAAACCGAAAGGGATTCTGGGAATTCAAAATTAATACTAGCATCACTCACACATGTGCAGTGTGCTGTTCATATTATTATTAATATTTGTATCATTATTATACTGTCTACACTTCTGACTTTGTACTTTGAGTGTTTTGCATGTTTTACAGTAAAAAGATGAGGTTTAATAAAATGTCATTTTCAAGTCAAAAAATGCAACACTTTTTACATGTTTTTTGAGAAAGAAATGTAAGACTAAGAAGGCTACACACACAGGAAAACAAAATAGAAACTAATTTATATGAATTGAACCATCAATATCTACCCATTAATTAATTGTTGAACTATGACCAGTTGACAATGGAGGAGAGGAAAACGAAAACTCCAGTCAGCAGCATCTCTGGAAAGAATAAACCACTGGGGGCGGTGCACGCCATTTATAACAGGGAGAGTCACAGACACAGTCAAACGCTGTCACAGTCATCGAGACCTCGGTCATCTAGAAGCCTTACCTTCTCTTGGACATTCTACAGTAGAGTCTGTAGCAGAGTCTAAAAATCTTTACTTGTGGTGATGCCAATGCTCCCAGTATCTAATGACTTTTCATGGGCAGGAGAACCCCTTGGCACTAGAGCAGTGTCACCAAGTGCCACAACAAGATTTGACAGGATCAGTTCCCAGACTTCACCCAACCCTAAATGAATCACTTTTCCATTGCTTTCAGTAACAATTTAAAGCTACCAGTCAACCTAACCTGCAATTCTTTGGCATGTAGCAGAAGGAACTGGCATATGTGGCCTAGAAAATAAATTGACAAGCAAGTAATTGTCTCTAATGCACTGAGTTAGAAAATTTGTTTTGGATTGAAGATCAGATCATTTTTATTGAAATCTCTTTACTAAAGCTTCTTATATGAAACACGTCTATATGTTGAATTTTCCAAATTTAAAACAATGTTCAGTAGCATTTATAAACAGAAATGTGTTATATTTAATGTCTTTAGTGCTGGGTCTTCATTTTCTCTGGCTTCACTTTATGATCATAGCCTCTCTTGTCTATATCAGCATATGGATTGACTGCCTTTTCACATGATTTATATTATTTCTTATTTACTGCAAATAGTTTCTTTTTCCCCTAAGTAAGCACTCTTATATTTTATGACCCAGAAAACAATTACATGAAAACAATCTTATACTATGGATAGTTGAACATCACAGCACTACAGTAACTAAATAAACAAGTTTAGATGTGAAACAGCAATTTAGTGCAAAAAGGCACATCGGCTGCTGTTCACCTGCTACTTATACTGACAATTTTGACCTTTAAAATGGCCAGAAATGAACGATAGATAAATGAAAACAAGTCCATGTAAAAGTAATATCAAAATAATTTCAAAACATGCATTTCAAAGTTATGTCTAGTGCTTCCGTTTTTCAACTAATATCACAAAAAATTCTCAGAAATGCTTATTCTGTTTCAGAGTTCAGGGGTCGCCAAGTCCAGTCCTGGAGGACCATCATGGCTGCAGGTTTTCATTCTAACCCTTTTTTTAACTAGTGCCCTGTTTGTGCTGCTAATTAACTTCTTGTGAATTCATTTTAATTTAATTGGTTTTTTTTTTTTTTTTAATTTGCCTCCCTGAATTTCTTCATCATTCCTCTGAATTGCTGCATTTCTTTCCTTAAATGGCACCCAAACAACAATGAAATGTGAGCCAACAGAAGACCAACTACATCAGGGTCTCTAACTCCAACCAATTTCACTCCAACCAGCTACTTGATGAGATGCTGATTCTTTTCGTTAATTAAACCCGTTCTTTGATTTCGTGGCTTTGTTGCTGTTGTCATTCTGCAATAGCAGATATTTCCGAAATTGTTGATTTTCTCTTTTCTAAGAGCACTATTAAAATGATTTGGGGACCTGAGCAGATTGACATTCCTGAGACTTTCATCTTTCTTTATTTTCAGATATTGTATGATGGACACCAGTTGTTTTAGCTCATTTTATATCTCATTATTGTTTGACTGCTAATTAAGAATAAAGAAACAATTAAGGGGTCTGAGTCTTCAAGAATAAGTCAATATTATTTCAAAAGAAGTTAATTAGCAGCAAAAACAGGTCACTCATTAAGAAAAGGGCTAGAATGAAAACCTGCAGCCATGGTGGTCCTCCAGGGTCAGAGTTGGCAACCCCTGCTTTAAAGTAAACTTAGAGCTAGTAAAAATAAGTAAATAGATAAATTAGTAAATGAATAAAGATAAATGAAATAAAAGAGGGGAGAGAACCTGCTTCCTCAATTTAAATGCTTATTCTAAAATGTTATTGATTAGATCTTGCCAGGATTTGAAAAAGTTTTGTACAGTTGACCAAGATCTAAAGTCTACATGCTAATAGTGTAGTAAAGGCAATCACAGTTTGTTTGTCCTTCTCCACTTTAAGCCCATCTGGAAGTCCACCAAACACAGTTGTTAATGGGTTAGGAGGGATTGTGACACTAAGGCTGTCTGAAAGGCATACAAAGATTTTGGTCCAGAATGATGTTAATTTGGTGCAGGCCCAAAACATGTGGCCCAGTGAGGCTGGGGCTTGATTGCAGCGTTCGCAGGTTGGATCCTGCCTTGGAATATTTTGGACAATGTTAAATGAGATGAGATGCACTTGACATATATTTTTGAGCTGAATAATTATATGCTTTGCACATATGGAGCTCAGGTGAATTCTGCGCATTGCTACTTTCCACTCCTTTTCTGAGATGTAGAGTGAGAAATTCTTTTCCCACTGTACTCTTGAATCTTTGAAAAGGAGGGACCGTAAAATAGTTTTATATATTACGGAGGTGCTGTCTGAGTCCTCTTGTAACAGAAACATATTTAATAAAGTATCTGTTTAGTTTTAATCCAGTTATTTGCTAAAGATATTTTGTAACAGTTGAGCTGTGGCTAATGTTCACATAGGGTATCAGATTAGGGATGGATATTATTTACTTCACGAAGGACTAAACATATTTTCTTAGTTGAGAAGTATTACTGACACATTTTAAGTTTTCAGTGTTAAAACAAGTAACAATACTTGTTTAATACACTCAGTTACACCGATCAATCCAGAAATACACGGGCACCTGCAAATTCCAAATAGCTCTTTGAGGAAGACATCTATACTACCACTCTGTCTAATTTTTAAATCATCTATACTGAACTTTAACCTAATTAAAGCTAAATTTCCACTTTGTGACTGGGAGCAGGAATGCCAGCTCCACAAAGTAAGAAAATCTGGGGCTCCAACCGGGTCATGCTGTTTATTGTCTAAGGACACAAAATGCAAAACCAAAAGGCAACACTCTTTAGTATGTATTCTTCTTGTTATGTGGTTAACCAGCTTAAAGAAATAAGGCTTATTGGGCTGATCAGTCCATGGTCACTGTGGTGGCGGATACCCTTTCAGTGGGTTGCTAATGCCAGTAATGATACCTCTTTTTGGGAGGCCTGGATTATTATGGAGACTGAACCGGAAGATGTGGAGTAAGTTGCCCATACTGTGGGGTAAGAAGGAGATGGCAGTGTCAGAGATAGCACCCCATACATCGACAGAACCTGTGAGGAGGTCGTCCAACACACATGTATAACAACCTATAACTTTTGTTGAATTACTGTCACTTGACTCCAAGCTACGTACTTAATCTGTCCCTCAATAGCTGTAACTACAAGACCGATGAGTACACATGCACAACGACACCGGAATTTTATTTTTTCTAGTTTCAATGAGCTGCTTCATCCAGGAAGAGGCAGCGAGTTCCTGTAAAAACAGGCTTTCTTTTATCAGTGTTTTATGAGCGTAACCATTGATGTCAACAGAGCAAACATTCTCCAAAAACACTCGAAAACTGCTGCATGCAGTTTTCTTAATTGCTCGTTGCTAAAACGCTTAGGTATGAATAGTGTCATTGGAAATTACAGCAAGTAACTTTTTAAGTGGTTTAGGAGCATTCTGGTCTAGCGCTAAAATGCTAGAAAATTGCTTAGGTGTGAATGGGCCCCTGCACTGGGTCAGTTTGGAATTACCAATTAATTCAACTGAGTCTATTTTTGTACAGCGCTCTTCACTGAGTGCAGGCTCAGAGTGCTGTGATAAGTTCTTAGCTAAAATGCAAGAACAACTTTACAAAATAAACCTAAACCTAACCTTTACAAATTACTACTTACATAATGCATACACATTACATTCACACACTCGTCTTTGGATACATAGGAGGAAAAATGAGAGAACACATTAACCCCACTCAGCTGGTCAAGACACTCAAACCCTGAATGACGGATTCATAAAGCAGCAGCCTTATCTCTACTGCCAGTGTGCTGCCAGTCTTCTGAAGAAAATGTTTCGCTTTAAGAAACCATAAAATGGACAAAATGTTATTCTGATACGTTGATTGTTTCACCTCAAGGGTCAGTCACATACTCCAGTGCACCAGTGGAAATTAAGGAGAAGTGCATTTAGGACTGAAGCAAGGGAATACTTCTTCAGTCAAAGATCTGTGGGAATCTGGAACAAACTACCGATACATTTAGTTGAACTGGAGACCCTGACAACCGTTACGAAAGATCTGGAAGAGATACTGAGACAACTTAGCCATTAATTAAACTAATAAGCCTGATGGACTGAATGGCCTTCTCTTATTTGTGAAATCTCTCTATGTATTTGTGTCCGTCAAATGACACAGTATATGGCACTTCTCATTCACCACGAGCATGTCTCCTGTGTGGCATTTGCATATACTTCTTATGTTTGTATGACCTTTCTTTTTTTTGCAAGAGAAAATAATAAAAAGTTGTCATGAATCACCATTAACAATGAATTCATCATGGATGTCATTTATTACATTAAGCCTGATGCAGCGCGCCATGCGCAACTGCTCAGTGACAAAACCTCTAATCTAACAGCGCAGTATTCTTAAATAAGTTAGATTCATTTATATAAAGCAGTCATGAAGCATTTCTTCTAACACAACCTATGTTTTAATACTATCTAAACATCCCAAAATTGTTAATGTATTAGAAGTCTAGAGATCTTTGGAACACACTTTTATCTCTAAAGAGAAGATTCTTTTGCATAATTTCTGAAAAATAAATTGTATTTAATTCTGATTATCACATTGTTGCCTGTGTACAAATGTTGCAGAATGTCTTAGTTAAGAAGTCAGGCACAGTTTGAAGCACTTTACAGAGTTGTATAGCTAGTTATTACCTAGTTTCATTACCAACGTTTTGGTAGTTTTTGCAAGTTTGGTTACTTTTTCAGTTTAAAATGCATGAGTATGACTCTTCTAGTATTTACTTTCTTGTGCCTGCTTGGTCTCCCACTGACACTTTAATGGAAAAAGCAAGATCAGAGAAATGGCTTCAAGGATAAAATGCATTTGGAATATTTTGGAACTGACTTGCATTTGAGACATGTGAAATACATTTTTGACATCTAAGGTTAAATTCAAGATGTATTTCAAGATAACAGAAATCCATATCAAACCGTCAGCCCTAAATGACAGGAAAAATCTGAAAAAAAAATATAATAAACTTGCTGTGCTGCTCGGGGAAGTTTCTGAAGACAATGGGCATCAAAAGTTTCTGTAACTAATGAAGTACTTTTCTTTATGAGACATTTGTTGGCTTCTGTCTGCATTTCGTCTAGTGCCTTGGTGACTACGTACGTGGTGTGTTAGCATAGCCTACTTGCCACACTTAATGACAAACAAAAACATTGGCCAGCTAATTTTCTTTTTTCTATAACTTCACTAAATTTCAATCACATCAGTCAAAGCATTTTTGAGATTTTGTGGTGTTTAGTTTTTCAAATGTAGTGGATGCTTATACCAAGAAATATACTGTATATATCTATATAGAAATGTCCATTCTTAGTGGATACCGTAGTGGATACCTACTGCCCTAGATGTACAATCCTGCCAAATTTCAGCTTTTAAATTAAACAGAAAATGGTGTTTTGGTTGTTGATTGACTGAGTGAGTCAGTCAGCTTTGCATTTTATATATACAGTACACTATCAGTGTTGCCCAGCTTCATCCCATATATTTAGAAAGAATTGGCCTTACTTTTAGCGCTGTCAGTTAATCAGGTGGATCAAGAGTACTATGTAACTAGTGCAAATAAGTGTTTTTATGTATACAATATTTGTATTTTTTTTAAATCAGATGTAATACTATTGTCAGGCTGTACATTTTAGTGGTTAAGGTTTGGCCCCATAAAAATATTAATATTATTTTGGGCCTAAGACTTTAAACCCTGATGGCTGCTGTGTTCAAATTGTGCTAGCGACACTGTGTGACCATGAGGCAGTCACTTCAAGTCAAGTGTTGTAAGTCGCCATGGATAAAGGCATCAGTCTAGTAATAATATTAAATGCACCTTTCCTGCATCTTTTGTATAAATCAAGTATTTTTCTACATGATGTTTTCAAAGCATTTGCTATCCACAAAGATGTGGTCATCTCCTTTACACCCTGAGGGCATTTTTCAACAATCTCCACCTGGATGCGGGGGGCACCCCAAAATGAAGCCTATTTATTAAGAATAATTGATTTTTCACTAAAACCTGACAGATAATTCAAATGTTATAGAATTTGTGTCAAATTGAAACATTCCTTTACTTAGAAACTGCTGCTAAACTAGAAAAAAAAAATAGGCACTCACAATAATTTTTTTCAAATATTTGTTTTCTGATGCCATCCATCTTATGTACAAGTAAAGCCAGGTCTGAGGTGATCCAAGACATGTCAACTGTACCTGTCTAAAGTTGTATGTTGATAACACAAAGAAATAAACAGTTACAGCATTTGGGCAGCATGGACCCCACTCCACTATCCAAAACCTCTCCAAAAACCTTACCAAATGGGTAACCCTAGAGCAGGAATGAACGCACAAAACAAAGCTTTATTATTCCAAAAGTAAAGGAAGGACAGTCAATTTTTCACTAGAACGTGACATAGTTTTCCTAATGTGGTTAAATTTGATACAAAACACAAATACTACATTTTTTTTTCATTAGAAACTGCTAAACTATGAAAAAATTAGGCACTCAGTTATTTTTTTTAATTTTTGTTTTGTGATAAAGTATATTTCCATGTACCAGTAATGACATTAAGACAGCACAGTTACAACAACTATACACACACACACACACACACACACACACACAGACATATGTACGTATATATTTATAAAAAACAATTTGCTTATACATATGCACATATAAAAACAGTTCTGCACAAATCAACATATACACACAAAACAGTTTCATGTAAAAAATATAAACGCCTTTGTGTAGCCAATTTCTTACAACACTAATAAATGGAGATGAACAGATATGCATTGTAATATACAGTACATACATATTATATATAATTTCGAGTAATAACAATATGCACCGATTAAAATTAAACAAAATAGAACTACACAGAGTCATTTTTTAGCAAGTTTATTTACGCAGGAAACTCTTCTGAACCGCTATTTGTGTTGGACTCAAAATCAGCCAGGTCTTCGGAGATAGGCCTCCAAAAATTCACTCAAAGCGCGTTTTGGTCGATTGCCCTTCAACTCAATCTGTTATAATGGCAAGGCAGAAAAGCAAATTATCTGTTCAAGAACGTTGAATTTTAGATTGAGATAGAAAAAAGTAGCAAGAACCTATAATGAACGTCAAAAAAACACAAAGAAAATGAACAAAAAAGACCTGCATATAATAGAAATCGAGAGCAAAGAAGATCATCCAATAAATGAAAATGAGAAAAATATCCTGTGCAATATGAAAACAGAAATGCAAAAAAGCATTGTTTATAGAATGTAAATTAGAGGATAAAGTAATTCATAACATTGTAACAGTCTGGAAAAGAAATTACTACGAAGGCAGTGTGTCCTAAAAAGCCAAATGGGGTGGCTCAGAGTTCTGTGGAGAGGGGCGGACAGAGGAGCCACATCTGCCACTCTTAAATAAAGCAGCCACTGGGATGCTGGGGGGCGGAAGTTCCTTTAGTTTTTTAAAATAACGAGTTTGAGTGGTGTTTGACACATGGTTGTTTTTTTTTCTTTGTTTCTGAGTTTGCATTGTCCACTTAAAGCAGTGGAGCAATAAAGCCTTTGTTTTGGACTGCCATTCTCTCATTCTGGACTTATTTCTCCTGCCTGAAATTTTGATGAGGCATTAATTTAATTTAATTTTTTATTTACTTTTTATTATGTTTTACTTTTTAACTTCTACTTTTACTTTATACTATGTTGTATTATTCATTGGTATTTGAAATAAACAGTTGTAGCGAAATATTCAAGTAACTGGTTTTCTCTCTATAATAACTAAGGACCAAACTGTCTTCCTCTCCTGCCATGCATACTCTTCTACATACCACCTATTTAAATACAATCGCTATTTCTAATGGAGGAGCACCTGATGCCCTTCAAGCTGCTCAGCTGCAAGATAGCGGGTGCCTAGGTACCCACCCCTAAAGCAAGTAGGGGGCAGAGTCCTCTAGTTTGACAAGATTTCTTAAAGTAAGCTAAATAATCGTAAATACAAATTTTCAGATAAGTCAATAATTTTTACAATAAAAATGTTATGATTTAAATACATTTCATTTGGTTTAGAATTGATTTTTTGCAGTGTACTCTGTGTGTTGATGAGCCATGTGTTTTTGAGAGACTCATATAGTTCATTTCATGCCCCCAGGTGTGTCTTATTATGTTCATATATGGACATCTATGTATCGTTGGAGACATCAAAGTCACTGCTATCCAATGGTATAAGGCTTGTGAGTGTGTGACATATCCAGTCCGAGCTAATAAACTGGAAATGGGAGGTGGAATGTGTCAAAAGTGGAGTTGTGCCTCCTCTTATTTGAAGGATATTTGATGATTTCATGAATAATATGCTCAGACTGTTTTGATCAGAAGGATAAACTATAAGTACTGATGTGCCGCTTGTAGCTATTTGCTGTTGTTTTGCAAAGTAATATGCAAGAGCAGATGTAAAATCAGAAGAGTAGTGTAATGCTGTTTTAAGTTTTCATCTTGAAGCTCATGTTTGCTCAGTCAGTGAGGTTCATCACATTGGCTGAAATCTATTGCTTGGGGCCTTTTGATTTATGCATATGATTTTTCTTTTTTTGTAACAATTGTAACAATTTGATTACTAGGAGCTTGAAGTTGACACCCATCACTTGCAAACGAGGTATTGTTTGTGTCGGTGTGTGGCATAGCTCACATGCGTGATATAGCAAAAGATTTTTAAATGATCGCTCCGCCCGGTACAGGCCACTCAGGTTGTAAGACTACCACCCATGTGGAAGTTCAGGAGAAACGTTCGGAACTGGACATCCTGATACCCTGTCTGCTAGTGGCCAGTTCTCCTCAGTGCCTGGCAAATATTATATTAACAATTACACATTTTCTGTAGAGCCTTGTCAAACTCTTAAGAGTCATATAAGTTCTTTACCTCAAGAAACACTGCACACAATTCAGCTCTTAAACATTCAACAGTTTTTTTCACTAAAACTGATAACTGACTTACAGTAGTTGAAACAATTAATCTAACGATTATAAAATGATTACACATTTAAAGTGGAGATGATAACTGTGATCAAAAATATCACTCAATTGAGAAACCACAGCTTGCCATTAATTTCAGGCATCCACATTAGAACTGTTTTTTTGCTTAGTTATCGTCTAAAAAGATGACAAGCAAAACAATCACATTCCTGGGGTGCAGGAGATGATGGAAGAAGAAATGTTTGTGACTGGAGAATATTACAATCAATTAGTTTCATCCTGATACAAATCATTTAATAGCTTCACATTCCATTCAACTAAAATGCCTTGTCATAATTAGCAGCTAAGATGTAACCGCATGAATCTAATTAATTGTCCTTTAAAAATGACACATTTGGTTATTTTGACTATCCATCTATCCACAGTCAAAATGACTTAATCCAGTTGAGAGTTAAAGTGGCAGGAGTCCATAACCAGCATGAGCGGGAGCCAGAACCAAATGTCGATGGGGCACCAATCCATTGCAGGGCTGATTGTTTTGTCTTTCTTGCAAGAAATAGAGTAAAAGTTTGTTAAATAACTACAGCAAACTCAAGTAAAATTTGTAATCATCAGCATTATTTGTAATTCATTCAATAGAGTGAATCATTCAGTGTATAATGAGGATATCTGTTGGAAGCTACTCACAGAAACTAAATGAGAACCTCATTTGATAATAATGAACCTGCATAGAGAAAATGACACCCAATGTATGCTTCATTTAGAACAATGCAATTTCAAATTGGCTTAAGGAACATTCAACCCAGAAATGATATTTTGTAGTGATGGCCTAAATGTAATCTCGTGCTTTCATGCAGAATGGAGACAAAAAAAGTTTCTGATGTGATACACTGTAAGTCTATTGTGACAACAGCAAACAGTATGAAAATGTTTATGAAAAAATCATACTTACGAGTGTATTAATGACACAAGCTCTTGGTCTTCACTGTGAACTTAGGGATCTCCAGGATGCATCTAGAAAGGCAAGCAAGGATTGTGACAGCCTCCCCGATGCACTTGCTGATTTCCACTTCTAGGAAGAGGTTGTTGGCAATACATAAACTGGTAATGGCTGGTGTTATGTTGACATTCTGACCCATAATGCTGGTCTTCTTCTGACTGATGGTCAGCCCAGACTCTCTGTGTACCTTGGAGATGTTGCTTATGATGGTCTGGAGGTACCGCTGTGTGTGAATCGTGATTGTATTTCTTTGCTAGGGGTCTTATATACTTAATACAGAGTGGGAGTTTATCCCCTCTTTCACCTCCGGCTATGACAACCTTCAGAATTAACTGATTTCAAGGGAGTTGCTAATAAAGTTTCCTAACAGAGTGTGTTGGCTATTTACACAACCAGTGTTTTAATTGCAACTCATTGAAAGTTTTTCTTCAGTATAAACTAAATTGATCATTTGGAAGAAAGCAGCTTTTTGTTTTTTTTTTCTGGCTTTGTTAATTATTTCAAATTAAAAACAATTTGCAATGCAATTTGAATATGAATACCAATGCCCTGTGTAGATGGCTGTATCTGTGTCAGTGTGATCTATGGGTCCTGGCATTTGTAATTGAAGCAATAATAGATCCTACAATAATTAGCTGAGCATATTTTTTCCTTAACTCCATAATATTTAAGTATGCTAGTCATGCATATTTCTTCTCCAATGTGAAATGGTATGTGGTACTGAGAGAAACTGGTAGGACAATAAATAATAAGCTTTTTCACAAGAATATCACATGCTGTTCACTTGATAAAAGAAGTGAGAGAAGAAAATGAGACAATGTGAAAATTTGAGTATCTGTCAATGAGAAGATTTAATCTCTATTTTCACTTTACCATGTGCTCAATTTCTGGCAAGGAAAAGATGAAAAATTGTTATTGCCTATAGGATTTTTATACTTCATATGACTGGCAATGCTGCACTATAGTATTTTTTATTATTGCAGAGGCTTTTTACTATAATGTAAACGACAGACTAGGAACACCAGTAATGTGCCTCAAAGGTAAATTAATTTCAGGCAAATCTTTTGGGTCTTATTCGAACTATTCAGTAATGGTGACTTCTAAAGCTGAATGATTTAAAAATGAGACGATGAGAATTAACCTGGGTGGTTGAAGATAAGGACTTGAAACGCAGAGTTTTATTTCATTTTTGGTGGAGTCACTGAGTCAGTGTATGACCTTGAATGGATCGCTTAATTTCCTTGTTATCTTTTCTTGAAGAGTTATTAAAACTGGTGAAGTACTTTAAGGCCTTCTGGAGTAGTTCATCATACCTGAATCATGCCATAAACTTACTGAAATGCTTTATTACACAGAATGGATTGATTTCATCTTAGTACTGTTATTAAAGAGGAGTCTGTATCATTTTAGCATGTGTGGTGGTTATAAAACATTTAACTCCCTTGAGTTTTGTTATATTTTTGATTTCATCCATTTAGCCTATTTAATTTTTTCTCTAAATGTGGAGGTGGAGACAATTCCAGTAGCGTCCTTGGGCAGGGACCAATCCTGGATAGAGGTGTCAGCCCATAGCTCAGCTTACCCACTCACCCACCCCAGGTCAACTTAAAGTATCCAATCTAACCAAAATCTTGTCAGGCCTTGTCGCCCAATTCATCGTGTTACATTGTAAAATCATAATGTGCAAAATTGGAACATCCAAACTCTGTACTGGCAAATTAAAAACACAATTCTCGAAATCAATCCAAAAACAATAAAAAAAAATGGACATATTGTAATGATGCTGACAGGTTGCATCAGCTTGGGAGATAAGTCACCAACACTATGAGCTCATCATGTTAATACACAGCTTTGGTACCAACTGCAGGGGAGCCTTTAAGGATAGCGAGCCTGCAAAGTCACATACAAACACTAGTTAGCAGAAACAATGAACCATACTACCATGATATTTAAATTTATTTTGCACAGGGCAAGCACCAACTCTACAAAAAAATGATAAGTTCATGCAGGACACATACCCTTTTCTTGGTCTTCTTAGAGAGTTGAGGCCATGGGCTGTCAAAAGGCAGGGCCTGTTGAAGCCCAATGCAACACTTCTTGTGTGATTTTGGGCTATACAAAAAATAAATAGTATTGTATTGTATTATATACTTACATTCATTGAGCAAATTTACTGTTACCAATCAACCTAAATTTTACACTGCAAAACCTCCCCATGAATTCCCAAACATGTTTATTGTAAACCTTATAGCAATTCCTTTTTTAGTTTACATTTCTTTTTTTAGTTACCTTCAATCCCCTCTTCTTGAGATACACTATATGGACCCCCTTAATTATTACATTCGGGTGTTTCAATCGGACCCAGGTAAAATCAAGCACCTAGCCATGTAGTCTCCATTTACAAATATTTTTGAGACAAAATGGGTCATTCTGAAGAGCTCAGTGACTTCAAGAGTGGTACTGTGATACGATGCCACCTTTGCCATAAGATGGATCGTGAAATTTGATCCCGGCTGGATATTCCACGGTCAGCTATCAGTGGTTATACTACTGTAGAAAGTGGAAGCTTTTAGTAACACCAGCAACTCAGCCACGAACCGGATGTCCACGTAAAGTCACAGAGTGGGGTCAACAACTGCTAAGCTGATTCCTTAGCTGAAGAGTTTCAAACTTCCACTGGCATTAATGTAAGCACAAAAACTGTGTGGCAGGAGCTTCATGGAACTGGTTTCCATGGTCGAGTAGTCACATGCAAGCCTCACATCACCAAGTCCAATGCCAAGTGTCAGATGGAGTGGTGTATAGCACACCACCACTGGACTGTGGAACAGTGGAAACATGTTCTACGGTGTGACAAATCATATTTCTCTGTTTGGTAGTCAGATGGGTGAGTCTGGGTTTGATGGATGCTAGGAGAATGTTACCTGCCTGACTGCATTGTGCCAACTATGAAGTTTGATGGAAGAGGGATAGAAATATGGAGCTGTTTTTCAGGGTTTGGACTAGGCCCGTTACCTCTAGTGAAGGGCAATCTTAATGCTTCATTGCATTCAGCATACAAAGACATTTTGGACAATGCTATGCTTCCACCTTTGTGGAAACAGTTTGGGAAAGGCCCATTGCTGTTTCAGCATGACTGTACACCAGTGCACAAAGCACTGTTCATAGTTCATAAAGACATGGTTGGATGAGTTTGGTGTGGAAGAACTTGACTGGCCCACACAGAGCCCTGACCTCAACCCCATCGAACACCTTTGGGATGAACTGGAACCGAGATTGCAAGCCAGGTCTTCTTGTTCAACATCAATGCCTGACCCCATAAATGTTCTACAGAATGAATTGGCACAAATTCCCAAAGAAACACTCCAGAATCTTGTGGAAAGCCTTCCAAGAACAGTGAAAGCTGTTACAGCTGCAAAGTGGAGATCAACACCATATTAAAGTCTATGTGTTTGAATGCAATATCATTAAAATCCCTGTTGGTGTAATGGTCAGGCGTCCCAATACTTTTGTACATATAGTGTACAACACACGTGTCATAGCGCTTCTTCCATTCGTCAAAACATTTCCTGTACTCATCTTTTATTACCATGTCTAGAGCCTCCTGAGGCTTTTTCTGGATTTCTTCCTTAATGTTAAATCTTCTTCCCCTTCAGAAGCAAAGCTAAACTAACAGGGAGCATCTACCACATTGGTTTTGGTGAAAAACACTTGGACAAACAACACAGTGTGTGCTGGTGTGTTATCATGGTGCAAAATGCTGTTTTAGTTGCGCCACTGTGATGAAAAATTTTTTCTGTTGCTTTTCTGTAGATACATCAGCAGTTCAATGTAATGTCGCTGATTAATAGAC
The DNA here is from genome assembly GCF_016835505.1 of Polypterus senegalus. NCBI lineage: Eukaryota > Metazoa > Chordata > Cladistia > Polypteriformes > Polypteridae > Polypterus > Polypterus senegalus. The sequence goes on along the minus strand of NC_053162.1, from coordinate 25,530,197 downwards.
TTTCCACAGGGAATAAACTCCTTATGAACAAGTCCATCAATGGCGAAAAACACAATCATCATTGTCTCTTGAAAACCTGCAATGGTGGCTTAAAGAGACAAAATCAAATAAAGTTAAATGCACAACTGTAGAATGAGTACATATTTGTGTCTTTTAATCAACTCATTGCAATGCCACATAGCAGACAGAATAACTATATACTGGGCATACAATATCAAGTGGCTACACCCTACTCCTGTACCATTGACAGATTCTGGGAATTTTTGGGTCATCCCTCATAAAACCATCTTAGGACAAAACAGTAAGGAATTCCATGAGTAGTCAATTCATGATAAGGTGTCCTTGACTTCATAGTGGGGTGGCTGGTGGACATAATCTGAAACTCAGGAACCCCAACTCACTCTCTCTGTCACTTAAACTAAGTGCATTACCTGTCAAAAGAACCTCTCCCCTGTGTCGACCCTTGTCATCATTCTTAGCTGTCTTGGAAAGATGGGGGATTGTGTACTGGTGACACACAGCTAAAACGTAAATGCTGTACAGCTGAAATGTTCTGTTTCTAACCTTCTTTCACCATGTAAATAACATTTACTTACAGTGTCTATAAAATGAAATTTATTGTTATACAACATTAAATTACAGATTAATTTATTTGACTTCTGTCATAGTGAATAGCAGAAAAAATTACTCTTTAATGTCTAAGCGAAAACAAAATGCATATGCAAAAACTAGCCAAAAAAAAAACTTTAAATGGGAGTTGTTTTGCTTTCATTTACCATCAAAAAAACTGTCAATGGGTTCAGCAAAAATTACTTGACTAGATTTCTTAAAGTATGCTAAATACTTGCAAATGCACATTTTTGTAAGTCAATAATTCTTGCAATAAGGAGAAGAAGATTTAAGATTATGAAATAAATATGTTTCACTTGCTTAGATTTCATTTTTTGCAGTGTAACATATCACCGAATTAGTTCAATGAAGATCAGCTATCTGGGGTTTGAGTTGATTGTAGTATAAATGTCCCTGTATGTGGAAGGCCCAATTTGTGGTGAGTCATTATGGTGGCCTAACCTATGCAATAAAGACAAAAGAATACATCAAACAACACCATGAGAAGGTGAATGAAAAGCTGGTTTCAAGGATGGAGGCAAAAAAACATCCAAGTCAGTGAATACCCCTTGGACTCCAGTTAAATAAATCGTTAAGTAGTGGAAAGAGTATGACAGAGCTGTAAATCTGATTAGAGCAAGCCGTCCACAAACACTGAAACCTCTCATGACATTAATGTGTGAGTTGTCTCTCACAGTCTGGGAGTCCTTTGGGTGCCTTTTTGCAAGCAAGTGGGTTTCCATGTGTCTATTACTGAGGAGAGGCTTCACTCTGGCCACTCTGTCATGAAGTCCAGATCAGTAGAGTGTAGCAGGGATGGTTTTCTTTCTGGAAGTTTCTCCCATCTTCACATATGTTCTCTGGAGCTCAGCAAGAATGAGCATTGGTCACACCAATCTTATCATGGTCCTTCTTTCGTGATTGGTCAGGTGGTCATCTCTAGGAAGAGTCGTGGTTGTTCCAAACATCTTCTATTTAAGAATTAAGAAGGCAGTTGTGCTCTTAAAAATCTAGTCTTAAAGCTCTATGACTTCAGATTAATCAACATCAAAAAAGCCAAATTAATTTCAATGCGATTCAATTTTATATATTAATAAAATGTAAAAACTTTTATAGACATTGAATTATTTTCCTTTTGCAGATGCACAAGCTGACACAGTCCTTCACTAACCTTGTACATCTGTCTTGCCCGACTCTACTTTCACTCTGCTACAGTCATTTTTCTCTATGTTTTTATTTACAGATGAGTTGTCAAAACAGCAGGTGTTTAAGGAATGTTATAAATTAAATAGAAATGAATTCTGGCAGTCTTGCAAAAACATATTTACGCAATTATCAGAATTGTTTTGACCTCCACTGTGTCTGTTATAATTGCCCCACCTAATTTCAATAGCATTAAAAACTCACTAAGATACTTGTAGCCTTTTAAATATAAACCTCACAACAAAAGGAAGAATGGTTTTTAATAGAGAAAAGGTCTGCACGAGGTAAAAGCAATTCAAAAAGTTATATCTTAATAAATATTAGACAATTTCTGCATAAAAATGAACAGAAAACACTTGTTCTACATGCCTTAAAAGTCCTGATGTGAGTGTCATTCATATTTTCATATCTGTTATGTCCAATCACTTCTGTTGGTTCAAGAGGCATATTTTTCAGCGCAGACAATGTTTCCCACATATCATGTCATAAAGAAATGCAGCTGTGTTTGATCTAAAATTAGATCAGGGCAATTTCATAAGAACTAGAGAAATCTGACAAGCGAGAAGAGATCATTCAGTCCATCAAGCCTGTTTGTTTAGCTAATAGCTAAGCTTTCCCAATATCTTATCCAGATCCCCTTTTGTTAAGGTTTCTGCTTCCACTCCATATCTTGGTAGTTTGGTTTCCGATTCTCACAACTGTTTACGTAAAGAAGTGGTTCCTGGCTTCAGTCTTAAATGTACTTTCCCTTAATTTCCACTGATGTCCTTGAGTAAGTGATTCATCCTTAAGCTGAAAGAACTCTTCTGGATCTAATTTATTGATGCCTGTGAGGATTTTGAAGACCTGGATGAGGTCCCCACACAGTCCCCTCTGCCTCGAGACTACAAAGGTTTGATTCTCTGAGTTTGTCAGAGAACAACATGTCCTTAAATCCCATGATGCACTTGGTTGCTCTTCTCTGCACAGCTTCAAGTGCCACTATGTAGTATGGTAACCAGAATTGCACACAATACACCAGATGTGTTCTTACTAGTGTATTATATAGTCTAAATTTAACATCTCTTGATTTATATTCAACAGTTTTTATAATATAACCTAACATTTTAGTTGCCTTTTTAACTGTTTCTTCACATTGTTTAGATGATGAAAATGTATAAAAAATGTATCAACATATACCCCTAAATCGTACCCAGGGGTTACTTCCTATAGGACAGCATCTCCCATCTTGTATTTATAATTGAAATTCCTTTTGCCCACATGTAGCACTTTGCACTTTTCAAACTTAAATTGCATTTTCCAAGTGTTTACCATTTCTGAAGCTTATTCAAGTCTTTCTGAGTTGTTTTTGCTGCCTCCTTAGTATCTTCCATTGCTAAGATTTTAGTATCATCTGAAAGTTTCACAAGTTGACTAACTACCCGAATTAATGTCATTAATATAAGGGTCCAAGGACAGACCCCTGAGGGACTTCAGTCCATATGGAGCATTCTCCTTTAATCTATACTCTTTGTCACCTACCGGTAAACCAATTACCTTCATATTGTGTGTAGAATATTGGTGAAATTTCATCATACATCTTCTAGAGTTGTATTTGTAATACTATATTGTATAGTTTGTTTTCTATTTAAATGTATTTGAACCTTACAGTAGAAGCCTTATATTCACTCAGGAGTACATAAGTAACATATGTGGGCATTATTCTGGACCTGTCAGTGTTTTGTCTGAGTCATGAGACACTGCAGAGATCTCAGAGCTGGGCTAAGTGGTGGGGTGATCTAGAAATAGAATTTTTGAAACTTTAAGAAACTTATTTTTTATTAAAATTTTGTAAATATACATATGTATATTACCCCCTATACAGGTGCACTTGCTCCCTGCAGTTGTTTTTTAACACTGTAGCTTTGCTAAAATAAAATAATTTTCCAAAACTATCATGGCAAAGAATGGAAGTAAAGCACTAAAGGAGCAAATATACGTATTCAGAGCAAAACGCTGGAGCAATTTAAATTTTTGTTTAGTTCCCTCATCAAAGTGTCAGTTATCACACTTTGTTTTACACAATGTTTATGTAAACTTGAGTCATATTAAAAATAACAATGATGACAGAATGCAATTACATGTGTTAGTAGGGTACATCTACTATATATTAAAACTCTAAAGTCTGTTTTTTGCAGTCCGTCTGAGCAATCTGATTGGTCAGTTTGTCTTTGGTGTTGTTTTGTCTTGGTAGAGTATTATATTACTCTACTTTCCCCTATTGTATTATTAATATGTAGCCTCTGTCAGAACACCTCAAATCTCACTGACTTACCACTGTTTAGAAGGTATTATAATGTAGTATATAACTTCTCTTCACCTTCCCTCCTACATCTATAACCTCAGGCAATTAGGTGTAGTAAAAGACAAGCAGGAGTTAAGTTACAATTTAAACAATGTATTATTGATAATATTCATAAATAATAACAATATGCAAAGTACATTTGAATATTGGCAAACATACAACCTGATTTAATGGTGATGTGTAGTTTCAGGCGGCACACAGACTTGTTAGTTATTTAAAATGTTTTTTAGTTAAGGCATCATTGGTGGTCAGCTTTCTTCAGAACATACCTGTTTCAATATGGCTGCCGAGCTGTTCTCTCCATTGTGTTGTCCTTTCAGTTCATCAGTTTGGTGAGCGAAGAGATGCTCCTTCATCAGATGTTAGTAAGACTGAGAGTGTGAGGTTAAGCAAGTAAATTTATAGATGGTATGTCCAGCCCCTTGAGCCAAAAGGACGTCATGGCATTTAAAGGCTTCTGATACAAGCCAGTTCCAAAAAGCCATACTTCAGACCAATGGGGGAATAGAACATCTTCACACCTGCCCCCAAAGCATATGTTACAGTAAAGCTTGGCAGTTAGGGGGTTGAAGGGAGAGAATTTAGCAAAGAGACACTTGCCATACTGGTTTAAGGCACATGCCCCAAATCCTGTTGTAAAATTCAAAGAGACTCAGTCCTGGTGGCGGGGGGGCAGTGGGGGATCATGGGGGGTTCTTAAACCATCAAACCATTGCTGTTATTATCAATAATGTAACACAAATATTATGTTGCTTTGCCTATATTACAAATAAAGACATACACATTATTTATCAAGTTATGTGCAAAATCGCACATCACAACAGGTGTGATTGGTCAGTTTTGTCTTTGGTGACGTGATCCAAAGAGGAAGTGTAAGTGTGATACACACAAAGAGGAGAAACGGCATGAAGGCATGCAGAGAGTTACCGAGTATGAAATCAGACAGGCGGTCATTATTCAAAAATAATGACAGGGTCTGTGAAGCAGGTTTTACAGGAACAGGCTTGAGAGAGAAAAACGCTGGTGAAGAAATGTTCACACATGTGCGAATACTGAGGAAAGTAGCTGAATGTGGACATAGGGTGAGAGATAGAATAATTTGAAAATATTTTCTATTACCTGTCTTCAACAGGTAGTGTGGCTAATGCAATATTTTTTTAACAGCATTTTACAATATTGGGTTTCTAAACACAGAACCCAAATGGGCTTGTAGCAGCTAAAATAGCTTTCATAAACAGTATTTTATTCTAACTCAACTGATGTAAAAATTACACGGAATGTTGTGTTATTGCTAGTTTTTGTTGTGGTGGGTGTATGGCTAATTATAGTTTATATTTCTTTAGTGTAAAAATTTTCAAAGAGTTACCCAATTGAAGTAAAATCTATGTTGATGTCTCAAGCTAAAATCGTTGGCTGACATGGACCGTGATCAGAGGTGGATCTACTATGAAACTGATGAAACTTAAGCTTCAGGACCCCTAATCCTAGAGGGGCTCCAGATGCTACTTTAGTCCATATTCCTTAAAAACTGTGGATGTCTACAGTATGAGAATTTTTTTTTGGAAAAAACTCTACATGCAGTGGTTAAATTTAAAAAAGAAAAGTGTTGATCTGTCATAGAACAACCACAATGAAGATGATACTCTAGCTAGTTACCCAAAGATTGTTGCTGGTTGTGAAGGGGCTTCTTTAACAGTTCAAGGTTGAAGGCCCCAAAAATGTTGGTCAGCCACTGACCATGATGGATAGTAGATTATAAATTAGTAAATTATGGAGTTAGAAAAATATTGAATGATTATAATGTGCAGATAATGCAGCAATGAGGTTGTTTTCACTACATTTTTATTCACCACATGCATAATGAGATATAGATTCATGCTTAGTTAGCTTGATTCCTCTTCCATTCATTTTAGCTGAATTATGTTGCATGCATTTTTGCTTTAAATGTCATGAAGATCATACAATTTATACATTAAATTTCAAGCAGAAGGAGAAACAGGTTGGTGTGACAGAGGTTTGCAGAATTCACTGCCTCAGCTTCTATGGAGAGCATCAAGTACAAACTACTGTAATGTGTGGACTTAGGAGGAGCCATCGGTCAAGTGAAAAAGGAAAGTAATACAAAATATACAAGCTGAAGTGACGACGCTCAGGGTAAATTTGAAAAAGTAAACTAATCCGTACTTGAAGTTCTCAATTTCAAACACTTGTACAGTATGCTGTATTGAGATGTCATCATGAAAACTGAACTTTCCCAACAAGTTATCTTCAAGAATAAGTGTGCCACATCATGAGCACTTTTATGAAAGGTAGAATGGTGGTGTAATGGTGAGTGCCGCTGTCTTCTACTGTATATATGCTGTACCTCCAGCGTTTCATTTCCAATATTTTCATTCTGTTATTCAATTGGCATTCTGGTTCTCTTTAGCATTTCAAAGACACGTATGTTAAGTTAATTAAGGATTATATTCGGGCAATATGTGTATGCATGTATGCATTTAGGTCACTGAAAAAGACTGTCATGCTCCGCCTTGTCCCTGATCATTCTGGGATAGCGCTGGCTACCCATGAACCATTAATGCAAAAGCAAATAGGGAAAATGTGCAATTAAATGAATTCCTATAGGAGGTTCTGGTCTGAACTTCTATTAACATCTGTGTGTATTTTTCTCTCCAGTTTTTTTCCACATAAAATATACACGTGATATAGGAACAGACTGTCAGACTGTAAGCAAGTGTTTGGTGTGCAGTTTAGTATTTTCATATATCATTACGGTGATAAAGCATGTATTACAAATTTTTTTTTTTGTATTCTACAGGAAATTTCCACTGTAAATGTTCAGTTAACAGATAATCTAAAATTGCCTGCTTTGGTCACCCACAACTGACCAGGACAGGTCACAAGAGGAAGATGAGGTTGATGAACCTGATCCCTTATCTACCTTAACACTTTACCCAAGGTTAGAACTTGCAAAGGCCAAAAGAAACATGTTGCCCAAACCCTTGGCCACAAGGTTAGAGAACATTCAGTTGGTTGTACTTCATTAGGATTGGCCCAAATTCAAAATGCAGGCACATCGGAAAAGAGCTGGCTTCTAAACTATGTTACCTCATTGGTCCATAGGGATATAGTAAGGAAGTCACACATTTATTCATTCATTTTTTTACCACTCCAAATCCGGGTCACAGGAAGAACAGTCTTAGCTGTGAGGTCCATGCGTTCATTTTCCCAGCCACACTTGCCAACTCATACTGTGGGATCCCAAGGTGTACCCTGACCGTCGCGATGATTTAATCCCCCTGGGTCTTCCCCAGTTTCTTCTCTTTGCTGGTTGTGCCTGTAAAACGTCCACAGGGAGGCATCTGGATCAGATGCCCGATCCACCTCAATAGGTTCCTCTTGATGCAGAGGGTCATCCGCTATACCCTGAGCCTGTCCTGGATGGCTGTGCTTCCCACTCGGTCTTTAAGGGAGAGCTCAGCCACTCTGCAGAGAAAGCTCATTTCAGCCACTTGTATTTGCAATCTCATTCTTTTGATCATTACTCAAAGGTCACGACCAAAGGTGAGGGTAGAAATGTAGATGGACTGGTAAATCCAGAGTTTTGCCTTATTATAGTAAGGAAGTATAAGACTAAAATAAACATAGAGTCCACCAGCATCACAGGGTCTCTCTCTCTCCTTCCATCGAGTCCATGCAAAGGCCATGCCAGATCAAAGACCTGTCAACGTGAGATTAAAAGAGCTGCTATCCATCCAAGTTGTATGCAGTGTTTGCCATGCCCATCTCACGTTGCTTTTTATCTAGGATGGTTAGAATTGAAACCTTTATAATGCTATGAATACATAAAAATTTGAACCCAGTCTTCAGTTTGATTTGTACTACCTTGGGATCAGAAGGTTAAATGAAAAAGTGAAGTTATCAGTGTAGTCAAGGCCGATTCACTCAATTGGAACTGCAATTTACATCTGCATCTCTGTGACATGCTGGTATGTTTATATACAAATGGTTTGGGGTATTCAGGTGCATAGAAAAGGGTCCTAAAGAGAGGAGACACCCCTCCACAACAAAACAGTACATTAGGTTAATTGGCAATTGTAATTTGGCCCACTATGAGTCAGTGTGGGTGTGTGCTGCATTGACACAATCCTGGCTTTCTTTGAAAATAAATGGACAGGTCTGGGATAAATTCTACTTGTTTCTCTTTTAGTTGGAATCAAAACATTGCAACAGAACACAATTAATAAAAATAATGTAACAAGTTAAATAATATGCTTTGAAATCTATATAAAGCAGAAAGTAAAATAAGCAGGTTAATTCTGATCCACTGTTATCTGAATGATCTGATTTAGTTATATTTAAGTTTTGGGCATGTTAATTTTGGAAACTTGCATTATTTATTATGAAATATATCAGGTGAAAATTTGAGTGATCAACATATTACTTATACTTGTTTTTATGTTTATAATTTGCTGTTTAAACCTACTTAATTTTTAGTATTATTTACTTTTCTTTGTATATTTCACTTGTGTCCTTTCAGGCAAATGTAGCATTTTAGACTTGGCACATTGATCTAAAAGATGGCAGCAAAGTACCCCATTTAATTACAAAATAGGCTTTTCAATGCAACAAGCCAATTCAGCACAAATCAATCTTACAAGCTTTTCAGCAAGGTAAGGTTTTTCATCACGCAACACTGCAAATTAAAGCTGGGCACAAAGGCAATTAGAGCAATAGAAGGCCACTCAGGGACTGCTAATTTAAAGTATGTGGCCCTGCTTAGTGTTTAGGGAATTGATAAAAACAATAAGAGTAGGACCCTCAGATGATTTGAGCATGGTTGTTAATTCTTTGAGAAGATCCATATAACAGGGGAATAACAAGAAGATTTGAAAATCATGCAAGATAGCCCATTGCAACTCTGAATGAAAAAGCAGATTATAAGATGAAAAGGTGAACAGATAAATAAGCAACTTCACACATTTCCTTATTTGAGAACTATGTTTTTACATATTTCAGCTTGACTTAATAACTGTATTGCGTTTCCTTTTTTACAGATTATCTGGTTTTCATTAAAAAAAATTAGCAGAAAATTAAAAATACTTTAAAAACTTTATTTGCAATAGATACTCAAGAACTGCAGTGTAAACTATGGTGGCTGCTACCTCATAGTTCCAATGGCCAGGGTTCAGTTTTTGGACTGGTCATTATAGAGTATATACTAGGAGACACTTGGACATCCGGTCCTGGAAGAATGATGGTGCAGATGCTTCTTACGAAACACAGCCCCCCAGGTCAATCTGATGAGGGTGCCACCACTTCTTTCATGTGTATGACTCTCTCTACGATCAAAGTGTATAACCAGCATTGCCAATGAAAACGATGTCAGTCTCTGCAATGTGCTTCACTGTTGCAAGATGTCGCCGTGGTTCTTTTTCTGTCAGTCATGCAGTGTGATGGCACCTGCTTGTTGAAAGAAGAACCTGAAGCCTAATTACATGGAAGTGGCAGTCCACCCTTGTAATTATTTGGTTGTGAATGATTTTCTTTAGTGCTCAGAAGGCATGACTTGTGTTTGGGAGGAAAACAATCAGTGAACCTGTGCAAAGAGATTTACTGTCAGCAGATGTTTCTGCCATTTTTGTTTCTGCATGCCAGTGCTGCTGAGGTTTTCCTGTCAAACAGGCTGTGAAAATTCCAACCTCCAATTCACAAGTTTTTGTTACCCATATCACGTAATAAGCTCATGATTAAGCGCAAGATTGACATCATGAAAAAAGTTTACTTGAGGTTTTTGCAAATTTATTAAAAATAAAAACTGAGAAATCACATGTACATAAGTATTCACAGCCTTTGCTCAATACTTTGTTGATGCACCTTTGGCAGCAATTACAGCCTCAAGTCTTTTTGAATATGATACCACAAGCTTGGCACACCTACCCTTGGCCAGTTTCGCCCATTCCTCTTTGCAGCACCTCTCAAGCTCTATCTGGTTGGATGGGAAGCGTCGGTGCACAGCCATTTTAAGATCTCTCCAGAGATGTTCAATCTGATTCAAGTCTGGGCTTTGGCTGGGCCACTCAAGGACATTCACAGAGTTGTCCTGAAGCCACTCCTTTGATATCTTGGCTGTGTGCTTAGGGTTGTTGTCCTGCTGAAAGATGAACCGTCGCCCCAGTCTGAGGTCAAGAGCGCTCTGGAGCAGGTTTTCATCCAGGATGTCTCTGTACATTGCTGTAGTCATCTTTCCCTTTATCCTGACTAGTCTCCCAGTTCCTGCTGCTGAAAAACATCCCCACAGCATGATACTGCCACCACCATGCTTCACTGTAGGGATGGTATTGGCCAGGTGAGGAGTGGTGCCTGGTTTCCTCCAAATGTGACGCCTAGGATTCACACCAAAGAGTTCAATCTTTATCTCAACAGACCAGAGAATTTTGTTTCTCATGGTCTGAGAGTCCTTTAGGTGCCTTTTGGCAAACTCCAGGTGGGCTACCATGTGCCTTTTACTAAGGAGCGGCTTCTGTCTGGCCACTCTACCATACAGGCCTTATTGGTGGATTGCTACAGAGATGGTTGTCCTTCTGGAAGGTTCTCCTCTCTCCACAGAGGACCTCTGGAGCACTTACAGAGAGACCATTGGGTTCTTGGTCACCTCCCTGACTAAGGCCCTTCTCCCCCGATCGCTCAGTTTAGATGGCCAGCCAGCTCTAGGAAGGGTCCTGGTGGTTTCGAACTTCTTTCATTTACGGATGATGGAGGCCACTGTGCTCATTGGAACCTTCAAAGCAGCAGAAATGTTTTCTGTAAACTTCCCCAGATCATGTCCAGTCAACTGAATTTACCACAGGTGGACTCTAATTAAGCTGCAGAAACATCTCAAGGATAATCAGGGGAAACAAGACGCACCTGAGATGAATTTTGAGTTTCATGGCAAAGGCTGTGAATACTTATGTACATGTTGTGGAGGACTGCCGGCTTCCCATGCCGGTCCTCACCCCCAGGCCGCCAGGAGGAGCTCTCCCAACAGCAGGATCGTGCCCCGAGGTCCAGCAGGACCTTATGGACTTTGTAGTGTTTATACACAGCCCTGCTGGATACCTTGGGGACCACCAGGAGTCGCTGTGGGGGGACTTGTGGGCTCTGTTGTGCCTTATGACCCAGGAGTACGTCACGGTCACGTGACGGGAAGGAATGGCGTGTTCCCGGGGTGAAGTAAAAGACTGATTGCCCTGACCCAGAAGGAATAAGGAACTGTGGACTGCTGGGACAGGAACACCTCAGGGGCTATAAAAGTACGGTGCCTCAGTCCAGACACTGAGCTGAGCTGGGAGGTAGAGGAGCAAGGTTTTCTAATAACCCTGTGCTCTAATAAGGATATGAAATAGATAGATAAAAATTGTATTTTAATATAGGTACTGTACTATAATGTTTGTTTCCTGCCTTGCACCCTCTGCTAGCTGAGATAGGCTCCAGCACCTCCCATGATCCTGTTCTGGATTAATCAGATTAGAAAATGACATGACTATAACGTTACAGGCCGAAGAGAGACAAAGTGGGCAGAGATGTTTCCTTACATCTTCATGAACCATCTCAGCTGCTGTCTATGTGGAGTTTACACATTATCACCATGCTTCTGTATGTTCTTTTCTTGTTCAAAAGTTTTTGCCTGCAGTGGATCAAAGTGTGACGTTTGACGAATGAGCACTGGAGAAGTAGATCAGGTTTATAGTCCTAGATAGTCCTAGACTGTATCATGCTATTCAGTAGTATGGTATTAAATTACATTAAAAAAATGTACAATTTAAAATTATTGCAATATTTTACAACCTCACAGCATGCATACAAATAGCCATTTTAACACTGATGCATAAAGTACACCGTGGCAGTACTTATGAGATGAGAAATGGTGTGAGTAGGGTTAACTGAACAAACTACAAATTTTCCTTTTTTTTGTATTCATCAGTTTCCTTATTATAACATCTTATCCATTTGAAAAGTTCTGGCTGTGGGTAACCCTGTAATGCATTAAGCAAGATAATATAACTGAACAGAGTTTCCCTTTATGATTTTCATTAGCTATATTTATGCTGATTATTAGAGATCCTGTTTTTTTTATTTTTTGTACTCTGTGCACACTCTGTTTTTCAACCTGTGACTTACAACCATTAGTAGACATTTTAGCCTGCAAGTACCATCAATTAAAATACTTTAATTTGGCATTTGGTGTTTCTCACTCTGGCTTTTGTTCAATTTTACTGTGGGAAAACAAAGCTACCTGCTGGTCTGAAAATTTGATGAAACATGGTTAATACAGGAGTAAGGCCACTATTAGATTTTTGCTTTGTTAAGCTGTCTCTAATGTTTCAACATTCTCTCTTTCATTTAAGATTGTCTGTTATCAGTATTTCACTTTATTTTTCCCAAACAGGTGTTTGTTTAACTTGACTTGATATCTATTCTCTACTGTATATATAAAATCCTAAGCCTAAAAGTGCAGTGGTTCAATGCAGTGGGACTTGTGGGCTAGCCGACTGCCCAGTGCCTCGATCAGGTAGTGGTGGCAGCACAAACAAATAAATAAAATGTAAGAACAATTGTGAAGAGCAAAAAGATCAGGAACAAAAAGGTTTGGACTGAAAGATGGAAAAGTAGCTACCAATAAGATTTTTTTCCAACAGCTGGATCACACATTAAAAAAAATCCATTTCAGCTGCGTTAAAATAAAATTCAGCTCACTCTTAATACTTTGGCATTTGATCTTGGCATATCCTAATTGTGAGCCTGGTTTCTTCCCCTGTTTTAACACTGTGGTTTGTTTTTTGGATTTGCAGCTTTAGGCTGATTTAGCATGACTGACTTTGAGTTGCAATGTTACCTAACCTGTACCCACTTGTTAACATTTAATGATCTAATGACCTAATACAAAAAAATACCTTTTTACTTTTTTTCCCCCTTGGAATAAACTGAACCACACAACATTAAAAGCACTTCAGCAAATTGACTTTCTTGCTTTTCTTCATGCTGTCTAAAAGTCTGATATACAGTAATATCATTGAAGGGGATTGTAAACGAAACCTTCAGGACTTTGAATGGAGTCTTTAGTCTCTCAAGCTGCATAAACATTACATCTGACCACTTCCAGCCATGAAGCCATAAGACTCCCCACAATAAATAATAGAGGCACAGAGAACTTTAAATTTTAAATATATTTATTTAACAATCATGAAATATAAATTCCAGGGACAAAAAAAATGGAAAGAAACTGCATAAACAGCAACATTCACAAAAACTAAACTTTCATTAACCTACCATTATATAGGACTGAATGTACAAATTCTAAATTTGGCTATGCCAATCTAAAAGGCAATGTATGAAAAACACATTCTACTCTGCTTCATTTTCTTCAATAAAATGCCTTTAAATGTCTCATCATATTACTGACTTGCCTGGAGCTGCAGTCTGCTACTTCCTAGCTGAATACCTTATGACACGGCCCTGTGGAACATTTTCTAAACATCCAAGTAGAGTGACGTCTGGGATCAGAGGTGCAGCAAAAAGTATCAGTGCGTCTTAGTGAATAGTACCTCCTGGAGTCTCATAGGTGTACTACATCCAAGATTTATGGTTGATTCAATGAAATGATTCATCTCTCTGGCCTGCTTTTGAACAGCTTGCCTTTCTAATTGTGTTGGGCCCCAGCCAGCTTAGCCAACATTGCCACAAACTACCCTTTGGTGGGTTTGGAGGTAATGGCAATAACTCTGCTGTGCCACAAAAGCAACTTTATTTTTGCTCCACATAACATATGGTATGTGAAAGGGGCACTGAGTGGACACAGACAGGTAGATGTTGTTGTAATGCACCACACACGTTTATTTACAATATTATGAAGCACACACAACCCACTTTCTCCCCAAAGTCCATGCCTCTCTTTCTCCACAGGTCTGCCTTCTCTCCTCTCCTCTGCTCCAAGCTCCAACCTATTCCACCCGAGGGAGGCGGCCCCTTTAATATCCACCCGGATGTGTTCCAGGTGCCTCCCAATAAGCAACTACCGACACTCCCTGGTGTGGCGGATGTGTCGGCTGTGCACCCGGAAGCTCTCCGGGTGTCCCTGGTCTTCTTCCCCCCAGCACTTCTGGGTGTGGTGGAAGTGCTGAGGGCCAGGGCTCTTCAGGCATCCGGGCGTCCTCTGGCAAGACCACAGGCCCCTATAGGGTTGAGCTGGTCCCCATACCATCCAAGGTGGCTGCCCTCTCATGGTCCAGAAGAGGCGTAGTCCCTCTTCCGGTCCACTTGGGCATCCCGGCTGGGTACCACCCCCAGCCGCTTGCCACAATATATATACTAGGGGTGCCAGGAACCTTAGCGCCTTCGGCACCCAACCCCTGGTAGGCCGCCCCACTTGCATCCAAAATCATGAAATTCTATAAATATGTAAAAGAAAAATTAATTATTATTTCACGGAGTAAAAATCATCCATCCATCCTCTTCCGCTTATCCAAGATTGGGTCGCGGGGGCAGCAGCTTGAACGGAGATGCCCAGACTTCCCTCTCATCGGCCACTTCTTCTAGCTCTTCCGGGGGAATCCCGAGGCATTCCCAGGCCAACCGGGAGACATAGTCCCTCCAGAGTGTCCTGGGTCTTCCCCGGGGCCTCCTCCCGATTCACCAAGTAGGTGTCCAGGAGCCATCCTGATCAGATGCCCGAGCCAGCTCATCTGATTCCTCTCGATGCGGAGGAGCAGTGGCTCTACTCTAAGCTCCTCCAAGATGACTGAGCTTTTCACCTTATCTTTAAGGGAAAGCCCAGACACCCTGCGGAGGAAACACATTTCAGCCGCTTGTATTTGTGATCTTGTTCTTTCGGTCACTACCCATAGCTCATGACCATAGGTGAGGGTAGGAACGTAGATCGACTGGTAAATTTGCCTTATGGCTCAACTCCTTTTTCACCACGACAGACTGATGCAGAGCTCGCATCACTGCAGACGCCGCACCGATCCACCTGTCGATCTCATGCTCCATTCTTCCCTCACTTGTGAACAAGACCCCGAGATACTTGAACTCCTCCACTTGGGGCAGGATCTCTCCCCCAACCCTGAGAGGGCACTCCACCCTTTTCCGGCTGAGGACCATGGTCTCGGATTTGGAGGTGCTGATTCTCATTCCAGCCGCTTCACACTCAGCTGCGAACCGATCCAGAGAGAGCTGAAGATCACGGCCTGATGAAGCAAACAGGACAACATCATCTCCAAAAAGCAGTGACCCAATCCTGAGTCCACCAAACCGGACCCCTTCAACACCCTGGCTGCGCTTAGAAATTCTATCCATAAAAGTTATAAACAGAATTGGTGACAAAGGGCAGCCCTGGTGGAGTCCAACTCTCACTGGAAATGGGTTTGACTTACTGCCGGCAATGCGGACCAAGCTTTGACACTGGTTGTACAAGGACCGAACAAAATGGCCCATTCAGACTCAATGTCCCCCATCTCCCTCGGGACGTGGTCGAAGTTCTGCCGGAGGTGGGAGTTGAAGCTACTTCTGACAGGGGACTCTGCCAGACATTCCCAGCAGACCTTCACAATACGTTTGGGCCTACCAGACCTGACCGGCATCCTCCCCTACCATCGAAGCAAACTCACCACCAGGTGGTGATCAGTTGACAGCTCCGTCCCTCTCTTCACCCAAGTGTCCAAGACATGTGGCCGCATATATATATACAATATAAAAAATAACAGAAAACAATTACAAGTAGAAAAGGGAAAACAAATACTGTGTATAATAGAAAACATATAATTCCCGCAATCGGCCAATAGCTTGGGAGTAGGCTATACTTATCGAATATGCCACTAGGTATTGCTTGCCCACAGTTGTGTTAATCAGTCTGCCAAATGGTATTGTGCTGAGCTAATCAAGTGCTAATCAAGTCATTTGTTCTACAATTGTGTGAGTGACTGCTGCAATTCTTTTTCTCCAAGGCAAAAAAACACATCGGGTCATATTGAACATCAAAATAGTGATGATTGCAGTTTTGCATATTAAGGACTTGTTAATAAAGAGTTTCCCTCTGAAAAGACTTTTAATCAGCAACATTACACTGATCTGCTGGGTGTCTGCGACAAAGGATGGGGAAAAAAATTCTCCAGAGTAGTGGTTCAAGTTTACCTGCACACACCGCATTGTCAGTCAAAGTGTTTGTGAGCAAAAACAGTGTTGTTGTTCCTTTGCACCCTCAAATCTTCCAGATCTTGCTCCCTGTGATTTCTTTTTGTTCCAGAAATTAAAATTGAGACTGAAGGGAAGACGATTTGCTACCTTGTTAAAAATGCAGAAAAAAATAAACACAGGAAGCTGTAGACACGGATACAAAAGATGCGTACAGGAAATGTTATCAGAAATTAAATAAGTGCTGGGTCAAGGATACTGCATCTCAAGGGAAGTATTTTGATGGTGACTAAAATGGAAAAGCTGTAAGTTGTATAATAATTTTTTTAACAATGCAGGAAAATTTTGGGTCCTCCCTCTTAGGTAAATAGTTACAGAAAAAACTAATAGTACAGTTTTCTCCAGAAAACAAAAAATATGAAAAGAATACAATTACATGTAATAAAACGAAAAGAGAAAAATAACAATCAATTGTGGAGTCACAGGAACAAATGAATTGAAGGAAATTTTGGTTAGAGAAGATGCAGATGTCATAGTAATACAAACAATAGGCAAAGGCAATGGAGAGCTGCAGAACAAACTAACGAAACTTTAAAAGTGTTATTGCCATTTGTCCAATTGGGCTCCTTGGCACAAGGTTGACATATTTAGAAATGGTAAATTCAAAACTAGTCAACTTGTTTTTAATTAAATTTGAACTAATTATTAAATTCCATGAAAAAACCTTTATACAAATTTAAAGCCCAAGTAAACCTATGAATAGTGAACCTGTAATCAATAAATTAGCATGAAAAACGAGTATATTAAAGGGAATGATAGAGATGTCAGAGTGATATTGCTAATATGCAAAGGCAATAGATGCAGAACAAACTGAAGAGAATTCAACCAAGTGTTTGTGTCCTTCATCCAATATGGTCCTTGTATAGACCAGTGCTCAAGATCAACACAACTGAAAATTTAGATTAAAAAATTTTGAGGATCATCTCTTCTTTGTGGCGGATTACAAAAAGAAGAGAAATTTTAACTAAATATTTAATGCCTTAAAAATGATAGAATAGTAATGTAAAGTCTAAGGAAACCTATGAATAAAGTGTCTATAATAAGGTTTAGAGTTTTTTTTTTTTAAAAATTAGTAAAAGGAAGATGCAGATAAAAAAGTGAGGCAACAGAGAGCTGTGGAACAAAGTGAAGGAAATCCACTGATGTATTATCGTGACTCTAGTTCAGACCAGGGCACAAGGTTGGCACAATTGGAAATGTTCCCAAACCCAGTCTCCATTGCCAGGGGTCTAGTCTGTCTAGGACTTGTTTGCCTATGCCTGACATTAAACTTTATCTTGAAGGTTGTTAGCCAAGAAAATGGCTTCACATCTCAGTTTCAGAGCAAAGGTCAAAGTAAGGTGAAGAGGTTTCAGATCTTCTCTGCCTCCATAAAATAAGGAGTGCATGATTGCTTTTAAGTAAGTTGGAAGAACTGTCACATTTCATAGTGAGTTCAGGTACTGTGGCATTTTGGGTACTGCATAGAGCCTGCTTAAACATTTTATTTTAGACTCTGTTCTAATGCTTGACAGGTTTCATCTGAAAAAAAAAGCGGGAGGGTACTTGACATCCATGTGAAAAATAATATAAAAAAGGCAACCACATTACGGTCCAGACACCGAAATGCTGATTAAATTCGTCCAGTTTACTGCCTAGGGAGGGAAGTTAACGTTTATTAGCATAGCAACAGAAAAATAGTCTATTGATGACTCATTCTGACCCTAGAATGCTGGTGAGTTTCTACAGGGAAATTTTGGAAGGGACAAAACATGTTCCACTTGTGGACACAACAAGCTGGACCTGCATTAGCTTAAATGCCTTTTAATGTAAACCTGTGATTTAACTGGGTAGGTCTAACCACATCTTCTTACCACTTACAAGCCTGTTATCAGATGGCAGCAGCTCTCTTTTTTCCAAGCCTGAAGTTCTTGGGTACATGTTTTAGAGGGTTGTGGTTCGTTATAATATGTGTATTTTTCAGCATCTATCTATCTATCTATCTATCTATCTATCTATCTATCTATCTATCTATCTATCTATCTATCTATCTATCATTAAAATCAAATATTTTAATTGATACAGCCCTTCTTATAAAAGAGGAGGAGGACTTACAATTTTTCTAGTCTGAAAAAGAACATTTATATGTCAGAAGATGCACTTTAAATGACATAATGATGTCACTTGTGTTCTACTACTTCAATTCTCAAGTTCAGCTCACTGCGTACCCCTGAGAAAATCACTCAATTTGCCAGTGCTCCAATTGTGAAAGCTATATTATTATTATTTTTTTTAGTCTATAATTGGCAGAGGCTTTTACCTAAGGCAACTTTCAGGATCAGAATACACCACAACTGCTTTTATATCATTTTTTTACAAGAAGAACATGGTAAGGTTAAGCAATTTGCTTGGAATCCTATAGTGTGATATGTAAAGCAACTGCAATGCAGCCTATTTTAGGATTTGTCTCAAAGCTTCAGTTTAGTTCAGTATTATACTAGTTCTCCTAAAGTTCCACCATTAAGTTAATTAACATTAAGTATTATGTTCTACTAATTAACATTATGTTCAGCTAATTAACATTAAGTATTATGTTCTACTTATACAAATTTACCAAGAAAAAAATTTAATGTTTCAGAACATTTGGTCTAGACAACTTAAAGTTACTCTGAGATCATAATGAAAGTAATTTTCAGAGATACGCTGAGAATAAAAGTTATCATCAAGATGAGCATCCCATATTATCACAATCACTTCTCATAGAAGTGGGATTTTAACAAAGAAGATGAGTATATCATTTTGTATAGACAACTCAATCAAAGCTGCAGCTGTCAGAGATTTATCACACAGGTGTATACAACAAGATTTATTGAGTTTTCCTCAATCTTGGCAGCCATATTTCTCCGTGTATGAGTTGGGCCTTTAGCCAGACTGTGAAAGCCCACACTTTTTTACAGTCTGGGAAAGGGGCCTACAGGCAGGCAAATGGTTTTCCACAAAAGTGTTTAACCCTTGATTTTCAGATTTTGTGATTGCCACAAAAGTCTTGCTAAGCTATCTTATCATTTTGGAAACACTATAATTTAGCTGCACAATAGTTTGTAGCAAAAGACATATAAATCAAATTCAATAATGGACTGTGGAGTCAGTCTTGTGCTTCTCTGAATCCCATACTGGAAGATGTGTGTTCAGAAGGCAGATACATAGATGGATGTTCAACTGTTTGTATAATTATGGATAAAATGTCATCACCTCAATATTAATCTTTCAAAGTAAGATATCCTGTACTTGCCTTCTGATTCTATGCACTCAGATTCGTCTCTTAGCATTGCTCTTGATGTTACCCTATTGGCATTGGGCACAGTCAGGAATCCCTATGTGACACTGGACTCCTCATTTTCATTCATAGAATATATTTCTTCAGTGATCCTGTCATGTCATTTCTTTCTTTATAATTTTTTAGAAAACATTCAACCCTTCCTTAAAAATGATGCCACTCGGCTGGCCTATTGCAACTCCCTGCTGGGGGAAACCTTCTTTAGCTGCTATCATACCTCTCCTGCTTGTCTAGTATTAGCTGCTCGAATGATGTTCTTGGTTCCTTACTCCACTCCTACCACTCCTCTGCTTTTGGTCTCTTCACTGGTTTCCTATTACTGCAAGGAACCAGTTCAAAACTCTTGTCTTGACATATAGTCTTCTGACAGGTTCTACTCCTCTATACATACAGTCTTTGGTCTCTCCATACATCCCTTCAGAAAGTCTCCCTTCTGTCGCCATTCCTCCTGTTGCCAGATGTGCAGAGACGTTTCTGTTCTTGCTCGAAAGCTGTGGAATGATTTTCCTTTGGCTATTCAAATTGCACCAAATGTACTCATGTTCAAGCATCTTTTGAAGACACACCTTTCCATTAAATATTTTGAGACTGTTCAGCTTCTCCTGTACAGAATAGCTGCTGTTGTATAGACAAAGCATTTTGGATGGTGATGTTCGTTTTAGTCTAGTTACAGCTATAATTATATGGTAGTATTATGACTCCCTATTACTCATTTTCTTTTTATCTTGCTCTCTGTTGCTTGGTCAGGACCTTCTGTCTGTGTGATCCTGCAGTTGTATGTTATGGTGGCCCCACCCCCTGAAATTCAATTTTAAAGGGAAAGAGAGCATAACTAAACATATAAATATAACAAATAAATAAAATATAGAAGTAAAATAAAAAACATAAAACAATGTGATGGCACAGTACGTGGTGGCTGGCTGGTTGGTAAGGTAACTAGCTGAACCCTTAGTGTTTCATATATCCTGTGCTATTTATTGTAACAGCAATCTCGGCATTACATGTGTTTGGTGGTAGTGGTTACCCGCTCAGACGGTGGTGCCTTTCTTTCGCCTTTCCCGGTCCTCCAGAGCATAGAGGAGAGGCACCATAATGCCGCACATGATCTTATGCTCTCAGTAATTGGTGGTGGTGGTGGTTGGGGGGGGTTAGGGTAAACACGTTCTGCATCGTGATTGCATATGTATGAGGTTGATTAGCATGCTCCATTTATTGAAGTTTCCTGGCGGTGTTGGAAGCGTGTTCATTTATGCTAAATTACAAGGTGATAGTAATTTATAAATAGTGAACAGCGTATAAATTGCATACGGTAGATTTTATAAATCTGATTTTTTTTTGTATGCATTTTCCCAATTTTTTTGCTATGCACATATCTTCCTGCCAGAATTCACACACAGATTTATAAACAAGGCCCCTGGTTTCAATCCTTTGCCTATGTTTTTACTTCTGTTCCCAGTTTGCCCTTAATTCTGTCTGCTAATTTTCCCAGTGGCAGAACAGAGTGGATGGTTGGCATTGGGTACAAATAAGAGTGAAAGAAATTGTCTTTTGGGGTACTATGAGGTGGAAGAACCGAATAATTGTGAGGAATATGGTTTAGATATTACCTCTGAGTAAACAGGTGTCATAGAAGAGGTGGGTTGTTGGCTTGTTGGAGTTTTTTAAGCCTGAACTTTTAATGTATTCATTGAGTTCATTTGTTTTGCTCTTTCTATCCATCCATCCATCCATTTTCTAACCCGCTGAATCCAAATACAGGGTCACGGGGGTCTGCTGGAGCCAATCCCAGCCAACACAGGGCACAAGGCAGGAACCAATCCTGGGCAGGGTGCCAACCCACCGCAGGACACACACAAACACCAAGCGCACACTAGGGCCAATTTACAATCTAGAACCAGCATGTCTTTGGACTGTGGGAGGAAACCGGAGCGCCCGGAGGAAACCCACGCAGACACGGGGAGAACATGCAAACTCCACGCAGGGAGGACCCAGGAAGCGAACCCGGGTCTCCTAACTGCGAGGCAGCAGCGCTACCACTGCACCACCGTGCCGCCCTGCTCTTTCTATATTTATTTATTTTTTATAGATATAATTTTATTGCTTTTATTGAAATCACACAACATTCCATACAAATAGATACATTTTACAAAAAATACGATTGAAAACAAATCAACCCCCCCCTGAGAAAAAGAGCATGTAAAGTAGAATAACACTTAAAGCTAGTAAAAATGAGTAAATAGATGAATTAATATATGAATAAGGATACATGGAGAAGAAAAAGATGGCTATGTGCCATTAATGATGTTTTAATTGTCATTCTGCAATATGATCTTGTGACACTTCATAGTAGAGTCCAGCTCCCTAACCATGCTTACTGTAAATCCATTTTGTTGACAACTGCATCATTATATGTCCATCATGTGCAGCATTTTTGAGAAGAATGAGGTACATATCTGGCTACAA
The DNA here is from genome assembly GCF_016835505.1 of Polypterus senegalus. Classification (NCBI taxonomy): domain Eukaryota; kingdom Metazoa; phylum Chordata; class Cladistia; order Polypteriformes; family Polypteridae; genus Polypterus; species Polypterus senegalus. Next base: position 25,508,031 of record NC_053162.1, on the reverse strand, counting down.
TTGGATAGGCTCATCCAAATGTGTTTAATGTTTTTTTATCTATATCACAGGCAAAAACTGCAAAAATGGGCAAGAGGTTAAAATAAGCCTTTCACATTTTATATAGAAGAATGTCTAATGATTTAGAGCAAACACCTCACTTTTACTAGGCTGATCATAAATCAAAAATCCAATCTCCACCTAAACACGTGTCTAAATGCATACAGCAAGAATGTTTGAGGCTATCCTTTAATACTTATTTTCTCAGGCTGCTGAAACAGCATTTTTCAGCACTGCAGAGGACAACATGCACAATCTTTAGCATCCCTGATTTTTTTCCTCTTTTGTTTACCAAGTGTGAAATCTTTTTTCCAAGTGAATGATTTTTTTCTACTTTGCTTGTTTGTTATTGTTCTAACAAATGTATTGTAGAAGAATTTAATATTTCTATATAGTATTTTTATCATTATGTTTAGAAAAAACTGGAATATTTCAGATCTGTAACAGAAAGTGTGGCAAAAATAATAAGAAAAACTTGTGGAAAATAAAGAGAAAGAGTAAACAGCCTTATTTTCACAAAATGGATAACTTGAAATGTACTTTATTATGTTACCACAAGGAAAACTTGCCTCTGTTTTGTTAGAGTGAAAATATTAAAGCAAAAAAGGCAGATTGAATGTACCAGTAGCAATAGAGACCAACATTTCTGGTCAAAATGCTGTTTACAAAAATATCCTTAAAGAATATTTAGAATAATACTAAAAGTTACGCAAACAAAACTGAATTAACTGCTTTGTACTAGTTGTTTTTTGCTCTGACAAAATACAGTAGTTTGTCTTCTCAATAATCACAAACATATTGCTACTTACGTCTCATATCATAAAGAACTTTGAGAGACTTGTCCTGGACAATATGAGCTCTCTTATGGTAGAGCACCTGGACTGACCGCAGTTTGCCTATTGGACAAAGTTTGGAATGGAGGATGCAATTATCTCTGCTCCACAAGGCTTATTCTCACCTGAACAAAGCTGGCAGCACTGTGACGATTCTGATTTTTGATTTCTCCAATACCTTCAATACTATCCAGCTGTCTCTGTTAAGGGGTAAACTCAAACATATGCAGGTGGATGGGCTGAGCCTGTGGTGTCCTGGAATATGGACTATCTCTCAGGCAGACCACAGTTTGTGAGACTTAAGGACTATGTGAGCAACACTGGAGCACCACAAGGAACAGGCCTATCTCCTTTTCTCTTCATGCTGTACACCTCTGACTACAAGTATAACAGCAGGTCATGTCACTTGCAGAAATTCTCAGACAATTCTGCACTTTTATATTGATAAGGGGGATGAGACAGAGGAGTGAAGTGAAGAACTTTGTTTCTTGATGCAAAGAGAACTGTCTGCATCTTAACATCAGTAAAAACAAGGAACTGGTTATCGACTTTCGCCTCACCAAACAGCCCCATGTTTGGTCACTATTTGAGCAGTGGATGTAGAGGTGGTACATTCTTACACGTTCTACCACAATGACACGTTGAACTGTTCTCACAACACTTTGAAACTATATAAGAAAGGACAGAGTAGACCATTTTTCTTAGGAGATTGAATTCCTTTAATATGGAAAGTGACATCCCTCATGTCTTCCACAACTCTATGATGGCCAGTGTGATATTCAACACTGTGGTGTGCTGGGCTGGTAACATCACTTCAGGAGAGGCCTAATGAATTAACATGCTAATTAAAAGCACAGTTTATGGGCTGCACTCAGGACCCCCAGGAGGTTGTAGCAAATGAGAGAATTAAAACAGAATTGCCATTATGAACAATGCTGCACATCCTCTTCCTGACATACTAACACTGAGGACTTTCAGCTAGGGTTAGGAATAATTGGCTAAAGAATAACTACAGTGCCTCCTTTCTACCTGCAGCAATACTGCATAATGCCTCAGTATGATCGTAACTGCTGACAAATAAAGTTGTCAGTTCTGTCTATCTATCTATCTATCTATCTATCTATCTATCTATCTATCTATCTATCTATCTATCTATTTGATATATAGTGCCTTTCATATCTATCTATCTATCTATCTATCTATCTATCTATCTATCTATCTATCTATCTATCTATCTATCTATCTATCTATCTATCTATCTATCTATCTATCTATCATGAAAAATTAAGCAATGTAATAACTACATCCATTGTAAATAATTATTTTACTATTAGTTCATAACGATTAAAGACACACTGAAATGAGGTTTGTTTTTGATGGCACATTTCATGTACAGTATACTTTGTTAATAAGATTTTAACAGAAAAATACTTATCATTTTCTGTCTAGGTGAAGAGGCACTGACTATGTATATGGACAAAAGTAAACTGGACAGAAAAACAGTCAATGCTACTCAGAGTGTGGAGGCACTATATCAGCTGGCATCTTCATATTTCATCGACAGAGATGGGACAATGAGACGACTTCATGAAATTCAAATTTCCACCAATGCCATTAAGGTACTTTTCAGCTTCTTTTCAGTGGTATTGCAGCTGAAGCAACGATGCAAATCTGAGATATAATTATCTTACAATGAGTCTTGGAAGCAGACATTTTACTTTCTGCAATACATTTGCTCAACATTTAGGAATACCTTACATGACATTTCTGACTATGTAAGAGTCTAATTTATTATATAATTAGAGGCAACAATGCTGTATTTCTTTATAGAAATAACATTCAATACAAAGTGATGAACAAAATGAATATGTGCTCATTCCATAAATTGAATATGATGGAAAGTAAAGGAAAATGATACAAGAGAAAACTCATTGTTATGATTGAAATGATATTATTATATTCTAGTAGAAAAAGCTGTATAATAAAGATGAAGTTTTTCAAAATAAGATTAGCGTCTACTTTGGTGGAGTGGTTAGCACTGCATAATACTACCAAAACTGTTCAAATTCGGCCCTAATGGTCTGAATGGGATTTTTTCCCAGGTACTCTGGCTTTCTTCTCATGTGCCAAAGACAAGTATGACTGGTTAAATGGCAACTCTAAATTAGCTCAAAGTGACTGTCTGTGTATCACAGGGTCCTGCAATAGATTGGCTTCCCGTATTTTGTGGGGTTGTCTCGTAACAGGCCCTGGCTCTCTACAACCCTTCTGTTGGATTACTTGGGTTAAGAAAATAAATTGATCGTAACTATTAATGTTCTGGAAGTTGTGATTCAAGAAATCCACCTTAGATATCTCTTCAACTCTGAATAAGTGCCAAGAACCACACCAGATTAGCTTACCCATAAAGACATCATATTGCTAAAATTGCCCAAAATGATTTAGTTACTACTTCCTGCAGCTTTATTAACACTGGAACTGCACAGATACTTGGAGTAGAAGACAGGCTTTTTAGATGAACTTAAAGCAAACTTTGACAAAAGGACAATAACGATCCCATTGAAGTGACGTTAATTACAAAATATCTTTTCTTTATTGATGTTAATGGAGAGTTGCAATGAAATTAAAGTAGGTGATAGCATCACTGATTGATGCATCAATATTAGATTCTTATGCAATAGATTTTATTTTATTTTTTTCTCTCGGTTGTTATCTTTTTCTGATCTTTTTCATACTATTTAGTCCTTTGAAGCATTTAGATTTCTGTTTTGATAATATTTTGTGTTTTGAACTGTATTCAAAACAGTCAAATTGTTTTTGTTTCGCTTCCCAAAGCCATTTTATTCAGTATGGGTTGTGACCCATAATGTCATCAGTGAAATGGTGTTATACTACATTTTTCTTTAATATTAATGTCACTGTCTCTATGCTCACTGGTATGGATTTATTCACATGTGCATGTTAAATTTGGCACACAGGGGCTCAACAGTTAGAATTGCTAGCCAAGCATTGGATTAGATAGCCAAAGACAATTGGAGGATTGTATAGTCAGCTTAAACACAGAATAGTGTATTTCTGTCCTCTGTCAGTACAAAGTCTTATTTCCTTGTTGGGAGAATGAGAACTGGCATGTAAGCACTATGATATTTCTATATTTTGTGGAGGATGAGTTCAGCCCTTTCCTGCCCTTGTTTGGAGACAGAAAGGACCAGCAAGTTGAAGAAGAACAGTATAAAAGGCTTGGACAACAGACAGACCCTTTGGGGCACGTGTCGGCAATGTTCCGAAAAACCTCCCAGTGTGGGGACGAGAAATGGCAGCCTGTGTTGATACAGATTCCCACCTGGATAAAGTCTGTCCATATGCCTCCCGTCTGTAACCGCGTTAACCGTCAGTAAATGTAAGCTAAAGTGTATTTTTTCTCATGTGATTCTTGTACCCCGTAATCACGATGGGAGGGATATCGTCTTTTCTGGTATATTACTATATTGTTTAGTTACTTAATATGCCACAATTTCAAAAGAACACATTTCCAAGAGAGCTAATGCCTCTTCAGGAAACAAATGGTTAAAAAAGTCAGTATGGTGTATTTTCTGGTATCCGAGATTGTGGATAATTTCCATAATGCTTTGTGTGAGAATTTCTTTTATTAGTGTTTCCTTGTGAAAGAATTTTAGTTACAATATTTTCCTTTAATTAAGGCTTTTGTTTCTTGTTTTGATGACAGTGGCTTTTGGTCTTCTGGTGCCACACTTTGCTTGATTATCCTGACTGCATCACATGTCCTTGACTCTATTCTATTAAATCTTCCCTCTTCCAATTACAGCAGAAAAGAACTCATTGACACTCAGTCATTAGATGGCCTGAGGGTGGCAATCTAGTCTGTGGATTTTTGATAAACTTGGACTGAGGAAATAAACCAACAAAAATTTCCACACTTAAGAATGCTTACTATGGTTATCCTGATAATAACTGTTGCTATAATAATCTCCTATATATAATGAATATACATGTGAATACCATAAAAACATACAGTTGTCCTTCCCTCACTAGTGCCCATAAGGGTCTTCACATTACCATGACTATACACAAGCCTAATTTTGCTCCTTTTCAATAATCCATGAAGTGCAATTTTTTTCCCATAATTAAAAACTAGCCATGTGCGCCCAACTACATTGCGCATGTTAAAGTTGTCTGTGAAGGGCTCCCTGTTTAAACGCGGCTGACAGTCATGAACTGGACTCGTCGCACAGCATTATGATTTTTTATAAGGGAAACAAAATTACAAAAGAAAACCCTTCGACATTGATTCGATAGGAACAGCCTACTCGGAATCACTGTCCGAACAGTAATTATGTGGTGGTGTAGGAGCATTTCTGCTTCTGTCCGTTCACAGTCCATCTCGTTTTCACGACGCTATCATTTCCTCTCACGATGTCTTCTCAACCTTTCTCCAATCTCGCAGGTTGCTTTGTGGCAATCCAAAGAGTAGGGCAATATACACGGAGCAATGGTTATAAAAGGGGGGCACATAGGTATCCAGGCTCTTTAAAGCATAAAAAAGGATCACTTCACTGACATGTGAGCAAGCCACGGTACAACTGTGAGACGCACAGCACTCGCCGCTACTAACGTAACAATAATAATTTCCGGAACGTGCTGTTACGTTGTCATTCATTTTACCCACTGTCTTTCTTTCATTCATATGTTACGTAGGCACATACCTTTTATCTTCAGCAATCTCTTTCTCTAACCAGGCCTCAGGAGCTAACCAGCGTAACACTGTCCACCACCCCTTTCGTTATTCCGGCACATTGTTGACATCCGTGAGTAACAACAACGTACTAAACTGGAAGGTGGGATGCGTGGAATTCGCGGACAAACAAAGATCAAGATCTAAATGAAGATCTCTTTAGTTAATTTAAAGCACAGCAATTTGTTTAGTTTCAATGTCTGTGTTTTGAGGTGTGACTGGAGTACTACAGTCTTCAGTAGTATAAGCCTGGAGGAGATTCTTAATGCAATGCCTATGATTTAGCTGTCTCTCACTGCCATCTAGTGCATCTTCTTCTAATTCATTAATGATCAAACAAAGATCAAGATCCAAATGAAGATTATATATAGAGATAATTTATATCTTTGTTCAAGTGTGGCTGATTATTGGAATAATACCACAATTTCTTTGGCTTCCCTGGCATACTCATTTACAGATAAAAGTCTTAGAGTAACAGAATGAACAAAATCTTGCTGAAGGTGGCCTTGCCACAAGCCATTCCCTTTACACATAATTTCGCCATATGAATTCCTGTTATCCACTGGGGCTATGTTCCCGAAAAACACTGCAAATATTGAAGCATTGGTTCCGTGGGGAACTGGGGCTGGGTTCATGCGGACCCTATTCACAAGTCACTTTTACTACTTGTTACCATAACTTCGGAGTACTTGGCAAAACACTTTTAGTTAGCACTACACTTCACTGCCTTTGTTGAAATTTAACAAAAATATTTGAAAAATAGTGTAAAACACAGAGAACGTGTGGAATGCTATCAGAACACTAAGACTTGTTAACACAACAGAAGCCACAGGAATGAAGTCATTAAACCACATAAGCAAAACAGACAAGTGGGATCCCAGGCCTCTGTGGGATGGAGGGAGTTACTGCATCTTGATCATTCCAACTTGTATGAGACAAGTGGGCAGGACTCTCATGCTCAGAAGTAGGGTGGATGGGATGGAACATAAACACTCCGCTTTCACACTGTCGAGGCTTGGTAATGATCCTTCCACAGGTTCACCGATGAAAACCTTGCTACAACTCTTACTTCCTCTAAATAGTCAAATTCTATAATTTTCCTGGTACTTCACCAGAGGCCACAAGAGACCGTACTGGGGCTGATCTGAGGACCTAATTGAACCATCCAAGCAGTAGTAGTGACAGGTGATGTGTACAAAGAGCATATACTTAATCAGTGTAAGCTTATGACCGGCACTTATTGGGAATTCCTTTTTAGCAGGGAATAATTGCAAACCCACTATGAGAGGGGTTGAACAGCCATACCCACACTTCACTGTGCGGGACAGGCACATGTCCATCCATTCAACATAGTGCGTGTGCATCGCCATACATCTAAGGGCATCACTAATGTTGTATTACTCAATCTCACGAGTGTCTGCTGCGCGATGGACCATCTAGTTATTCTTCTTCTACTCTGCATGATCACTGACTGGACTGATTGGGAACATGCACTGATAGCGCGGTGCTGCACCCACCACATGATGCACCACTTGGATTGGGACCCACGTGCAGCGGGTGACACCTCAGCTTCACACTGAAACAGTGTGAGGTTTTTTACAGTGGCTGGCGTGACAATCCTGCTCGCAACCCTGAAATTTTCCCTGTAAGTTGGAGGACCTGCTTGTAGGGTTGGATTTAGAATAATGTCAAGACCAGGAGTTTGCATGATCATGAATAGACAAGATGAGACCACAGGTATCTGGAAATGGGTTATACTCTTATAATAACAGGTACATGAATTTGTGATAATGGAATCCACAGAAAGCAAGGATTTAGAATATATTGCATCTAAAGTCGGCTATTTGTTTACAAATGTATAGAATTCATACTTCAGACATAACAAACATAATAACTGGTAGAATATATTGCATTTGATTGACTTACACGACTACTTCGGTATTTATCACATGAATTGTAGCATTTTAAAATTATATGTTTATAATGTACAATATTAAAACAACTAAGCAAAACAGTGGAAAAAAATGATGTGTATTTGTTTTGTTGATTTATGATATTTAAAGTGAGATTGCCAATTTAATTTTCATGATCTGGGCCAAACTTATTTATTGGCCCTGCTGTAGAATATTCTTCTGTTCACTAATGAATGGTTTCATTCCAATATGCAGTTAATGTCCAGTTAATGTCCTCCTGTTCATAACTTATCAGTGCATCAAGTCACTCTGAAAAACCAAACATACCTGATATTTCTTCTTTTGATTTATCTTGTTGAAAATATCAAGAACCAGCCTTCAAGCCATCTGTAGTTTTAAGTTAAATAATCCATCGTTATTTAAAATATAATGTTGTACTGTGTAATTTAATTATGCATATAAGAACATAAAGTTTTAGACTAAAGTCAGGTGATAGATCTTGCTAACCATATTCAAAGGGCCACAGGAAGACGATTTTATAGCACAAGAGCTGAAAGGTACAGCTTTAGCTTATCTGGTCACACAAATAGATAAGTTGGTAGTAATCATTTCTCTGTGTGATCATAAAATATTTATTGAATAAAGATTAAAATGTTAATATTTTAATATGTGCTTCTTATTAATGTTTAATAAATCTCTAAAGGTAATTAATCACATTTAAATTAGTTTGGATAGGTTCCGCTCCAACACAGAAATGAACACAAAAATGAAAGGCAGGCTAACTCAGTGGGTTTCACAAGAGGATAAGCCTTAACATTTTGAAGCCTGGGAGATACCAAATGATTTCATAAGGAAGTTGAATTAATCATTCTCTGGCTCCTTATTTCCTCAGAACAGTGGTACATCGTATTGTTCAGGAATGTATTACATAGTGAGCACTGGAACTCTGGAAGAAATTTAACATGAATCATTAATGTGTATAAAAATGCATTGTGTTAAAATACATTTTGCATCTCATTATTGTTTGATTGCCGGTTAACACAGAAAGGAACAATTAAGAGTTCATCATATCAAAAAAAAAAAAATGTAAAATTAACACTAGGTTAGTGCTGTCCATTAGTAGCAGTATATGGTTACTAATTTTAAAAAGTGCCTGGAATTAAAGTCTGCAGCCAGTGCACCCTCCAGGATTTCAGTACGACACCCTTATATTATGTTAATTGAAAATCTCACACCTTTATTATCTAAATGTAGCCCATCGCAGAAGCTTACATAGTGTTGTTTTCACACACAGATGGAAACTGTTAATAAAAATCGGAGCAGGTAAAATACTTTTAGTAGACTAGGATGTTACATTTTTAAATAATTTAGTAGTTAATTTATCATGTTCAAACTTTGTTTACAAAGAAAATCAAAAATATATTTCACAATTACATTGAGTTTTCTATGAAATGCATTTGAATACTTTACATTAGGTTTTTCTCAGTACAAAATTTTCTTGGCAAAATATTTATAACTTCAAAAAGGCTCAGTCCTATAAGGAAATGTTTATACTCATTTTTTAATATATTGTAAATTTATGTTATTATTATGCATTACAGTCATATGCTGAAATGGAAAATGGTGCCACATGCTGTAGGCAGAATGTCATCCTGCCATCTATCTATTATATAGTACATTTTCTCTCTCTCTCTCTCTCTCTATATATATATATATATATATATATATATATATATATATATATATATATATATATATATATATATATATATATATACTGTATATATGTGAGTGTGTGTATATATTGCAAAGGCCAGTCCTTACACAGACAGGTGTAGGACACAAGTTCAAAGCACACATGGCTTTTTTTTTCCCTTGTGGGAAACATCTTTCCCGTCTCCCACAAGCTGGGCAAAACAATTCCAAGCACAATAACAAAACACAATTCTTTTCCTTTTTCTTCTTCTTTTTCTCCACCACTCCTCCCAGAGTGGTGGCTGCTGGCTCCTTTTATAGCCCACCCAGAAGGGCTCCAGGTGTTTGATGACTTATTTCTGGCAGCTCTTCTAGGTGTGGCGAGAGTGCTGCTTTCCAGGGCTCAGCAGCAACTGCAGCACCCCTTGGTGGCACCCATGGATCCCAACAAGGAAGCACCAAACTCCAACTCCCATGAAGCCCTGCTGCAACCCAGGGGGGCTGCCATCTTGCATTCTAGGGGAGGTACTGTAATGACCAGGCTTGCTCCCCCGGTCAAGGCAAGGACCCTGGCCATCCATGACAATATATATATGTATAGATATATATCGCTTCGTGAGCCCACAAAATCCCCCCCACCCTGGGGCATGCCACGCACCAGACACTTTGCGTCTCTGCTGCTCGTGTTGTGTGTGGGGTGGCTGAACGCACGCTTTGGAGATATGGACAGATCACCTGCTTGCTTAATGCTCCTCCTGCCGTGCTGCGTGTTCTGCTTCTCGCGCTGCATGTCGATCATTTAAAAGCCTGTACAGCAGCTGTCCTTTGGTCTCACTGCTTTGTCTTGTAGGACATCAAAATGTCTCTCACGGGATGTCAAAGTGTCTCTTGTGGGACGTCTAGGCTGATTATTACTTTCTTTATTTTCTGAATTTGCACACAGATTATTATTGTTCTCTTGTGCATCCTTTTTTGCCTTCTTTTCTCTAATGCTTTCGTGTCACTTTTCGACGCTCTGCTCTTTCTTCTTCGTGTAGTTGTTCACGTGCCATCTAGAACGTATAACATTGTTTAGAGCTGGGACAACATGAAGTGTGTCTGCCAATAGCATTCCAACAACTGTGAGGTTAGATGTCTGTGAACTTATTTTAAATTGTTTCTAATTAGGTCGTGATGTACAAAAGTCACTGTTTATGGGTCTTGCTTCCTAAGGTTGTAATGTCTAGTCTCACGTGATGTCAAAAAGATCACGTCTCGACCCAAGATTTTTTTATATAATGGATAGATAGATAGATAGATAGATAGATAGATAGAATATAATAGATAGATAGATAGATAGATAGATAGATAGATAGATAGATAGATAGATAGATAGATAGATAGAAATCCACTAACTATAGGATTTCTTCATATTATTTGGCTAGTTTGTTTAAAATTTTCACAGCTGTGCCTAATGCAGACTTCCCAGCACTTGTGTAGTTGCCAACCTGCTATGTCTTAATCTAGATAATATATGCTGGCAAGCACATACTGACTGCAGCAAATGTTCATATAATACTTTATCCTGTTTATTCAATAATTAAACACCAACATGTTCCTGTCTGTCTATCTTTTAATATTTTTGATAAAAATAAAGCCCCGAGAATGTTCCAAAGCTACACTGACCAGTCGAGTAGTAGAAAGCAGGACCTTGGAGCAGTGAGGTGGCAGTCTAACCATAGTACCAACATACAACCCATATATTTGGCTAATTACCTATTTCATAACTACAGTTGGATGAACTATTGAATATTTAGTAAACACCACTTTCTTTAAAAAAGAAACAATTAGACTCCCATAGCTGTAAGCACTTCAAAATTTTAAGACAAATTTCCTGAAATTAGGAAAAAGTGGTACAACCTGGAGCACCACATGTTAGCAATTTATTCTTACCCAAAGTAAAATCAGAAAAAGCACAGACATGTGTATTGACGCATTTCATAACCATCTTTTAGAAAATGAAGATATTACGTGGGCAAAGCAGCATTCACTCTTAAAATGATCTCAGTATCATAAATTGATCTTTTCTTTGTGTATGAAGTGTAGACATAATTAAATATGCACTTAAACTGCTAGCTGCCTTTATGTGAGTGCTGAACAGATGTCCCACTTGTCTTTAAAATATATGCATACATAAATTTTTATTTATTTTTTTGACAAAAGTAAAGTGCTTTATTTTTAAAAATATTAAGGTACAGTCAAGCAAATGTAACACTGTGGAGAAGTTTATTACTAAGTTCTATTACTAAGTTTTTGCTTAATGCACTGCTGTATTGCGTTACTCCGTAGCCATGAAGATGACATATTATTATCTTTTCAGGTTTAAGTTTATATTTGAGACAACTCATCATTCAACTTGTAGTTTTCTTTGTGCTTCTTTGAACAACATAATGTCTTGGCTATATAAATATCTTGAGGTTCTGGTCACAGTTAGCATTCAGTGCAATTATGTATTTTTTCCGAGTCCATTTTGTTTTTTCTTTAGTTAATTATTCATTTTATTAACGGTAACATTTTAATTGCTGCTTTTCATTAAAATGCCAACTATGGTGAAAACACTAGCTTGAAACTTTGGGTATGGCTGTTTACAGCCCTGGGGCTTCACAATGACACAAAGGATACCGTTTACGCATTGTAGAAATGCATAATAATTCAGTGTACTGCAGGAATGAAGTACCTGCATTCTGATGGAAAATATACTTACAAGAAGCCTGCTTTATAACAGACTGATAGAGGTATTACTGTGCTAACATTACATTAAATATTTTTTTCGCTCAGTCAGCAATTTCTTATTTTTAGAATAGAAATGTGCTTATGATGATATTTATTTAATATTGTCCAGAGGCTGATAGGATGTTGCATTTTACCCCTAACAGGAAAGCCAAAGCCATAACCCCCCACCACATAAACACAAGAAAGCCACCTAAGAAATAAACTGCACCATCGTGCCTCCCTAAGAAAAAATTATACTCTTTTATCTCTCTGTTCATCTCTCAAGCTCCTGTCACTACGACTAACTAACACCCACAGAGCATGTAAACCTAGGGATCGGTGTATTGATCTGGGTATAGCTTTCATAATCCAGTGGTGCAATCACAATATACAATGTAATTTTATGTAGAACAACAAAGTAGTTTTATAATATTCTAATTATGGTCCACTAATTGTACCCCTTGAATACAAATACTATTTTATTTTTTTTTCAAATGCATGCGGGGCACAAATATGATTGGATAGTGACATCATGCATGCGTATATATGCCGTAAATTATTCATACAAGCACAAGGAATAGATATGTGCAGAGGCATCTGTGTGTCTATATCTATGGCACAAATCAGGCAGAAATATCCACATCCAAAATGGTTGCTGCTGTTCTGTGATATCACGCTGGCCTTGCAAATCATCATGAGACACTGGGAAAAAGTTTGTCTAAGCCTGCCGCATGATGAATTATCAGGGAATAAATTCAGTAAACAAGATCAGCAGCAATCCCAGCAGCCTCATTTTGAAAAACACTTTTATTTTTAATCAATAATGTGTGGCTCTGCATGCATTAAGTCCCTGGATATGCACCCTATTAGAGATTATATTTAAGGAATTATAACTGTCAGGTTAAGTCAGTCATTAATTAGACTGTAGCTCACATTCATATAATTCATGCTCCTTGTATCTGTAAATCTTATTTAATTTTACTGTATAAGTTTCAGCCTCATATATGTATATACCTCCTTTTGAGAAAAGGTCATTTGGAGAGAAAATAATCATGAAATAAACAGTCAAAAAAATCAAGTTCAAAAATTGGAAGTGGTCAAACAAAACAACAAATAATACCGATGCACCAAAATCGAAACGTTCACGTAAACTTCAATAGCCTAAATCTTAAAAAAAAAAAATCAGGAGTGGTCTCCCCTAGACTTTCTTGTATACTGAGATATGGGGATGGATATTTGAGGAGTAAACCTCAAGACAATGATTATATTTTTTATATTATGTACATCAAAGAACCATCAACAACAAATCAAATCAAATTAATAATATATTGAACTATTATTATAAAAGTAAAGTTGAATAAATTGTACTCTTCAGCTGCATGAATAAACAAAAAATATTATGTATTGAGTATGTGTTGAGGTAGTAGAAATAGCCCAAAAGTTGATAGAAATCTACGTTTTGTACCTAATACTTGTATGCAAAATTTGGTTGACCGAAGTGAAAACGTACTTGTTATCGTGTTTACATACACACACACACACAGACAGACACACAGACATAATTCTAAAAATGGTATTTCCATACTCAGGGAGGTCAAAAATGTCACGATTCATCAAAATCTCAACATGAGATTTTTGGAGGATTCAAACACTTTCCCCATACTTTGTATACAAGAAAGTCAGGGAGGTCAAAAACGTCGAGGTTCAGCAAAATCTCAGCTTCAAATTTCTGGACTATTATAATACTTTCCCTATACTTCGTATACTGTATAAGAAATTAAAAAAGAGATTTTGTAAGCACAATGCAAAATTGGACGCCGGGGTTAATGCACAACAATCTTGAATACTCTCCCGGTGACAACATAATCTATAGTGTCCCTTGCAGGTATCACATAGTAGCAATGGAAAGTGTTGCTAAAAAGAGAAAGGCCACCAAAGTAGAAAATGGTGGCAACTGCGGGAAACAAAATAATATTGAAAATAAATAAAACATGATAAAAAAATATATATAAGGTTAAAATTGATACATTCAGTGAATCAGAACCATAATCCATAAACCCCAAATTCCATTACATGTTGAATTGGAAGTTTCCTATCACAGTGTATAGGATTATTATTATCTTATATGCAGTTAACAGTGAATGTATTTATTCATCGCAAATGAGCACCTTCTCAACCAGGGCAAGTCAAAACACACAATGCTTCCTTGTTTTTGTATTTACTTAGATACGTTTTACTTGTAATCAAATCATAATTGCGAAAAATACTAAATTTACTGCATGAAATTTAATGTCCTTCTGTATGTCAAATTAAACAAGGAATAGTATTTTGACAAAAGAAATGGTATGGCTGTTTATTTTATTTCTTGTCAGAACTAAATTTTTCCTTCTTACATCAGTGCTGCTGAATTAAATGGGCAAAAACAATTGTAATTTTTTCTTCCTTATTTATTGGAATAAGTATTATTTATATTTGACAGGACGGGCTTTCTTGCCTTAAGCTATTTTGTGTGCAGCTACTTGAGCTGCCCACCAATCAGCCGTAATGCTGCTTCAGCTTTGTGAAAGTCAGGATAACCTTAAGACTGTCACACCAATGACTTTTTTTCTACACGGATGGTTGATTACAATTTTTAGAGATTTCATTTAGAATGGAAAATAAGCATTCTTAATGCATGCAAATAAATATTGAATTTGTATATTGATCAGGTGATTTATTTGCAGCAGTATTTTGTAAGGCAACAGCAGTAAAAGTGATGACAGCCTATGTCTCAAACTAAGATTTTGCTTGTTTGGAAACACAAAAAATGTTAAAGGGGAAAAGTCACCCAGTCCTGGGTTCAAATCCGGCACCGGCCAATATGTCCACATGAAGTTTGCAAGTTGTCCCCCTGAGCTAATCAGTATCTCTAAACTTGTCTGGTGTGAGTGAGTACAGCAGTGCAGCCTAGAGGAATATTTTGGACAAAAGAAAATACATAAGCAAATAAATAAATCTATTGTGAAATGTGACAATAAAATTAATGAAAGCACAATAATATGCAAGCATAAATAATTCAATTTTGCATAATTTTTTTTTGCTACAGTGACACTATATGCAACATGAAATACAAAAGGAAAGGAAAATTGCCATTTGAGCGATCTACTCCAGAAGCACCCAGGAATGTGCAGCTCATGTCGTCACCATAAAGAGTATAAAGAGTGACGCTCACAACCTTTTCATATTCGAACAGTGGATAAACGCAGTATTGATGTACAAACTTCATTCTTGTCAAAAGACTTTCTGGTATTTGAATTGTGTTATTTCTTTAGACCATTTTGCCTTGTGTTTTTAACTTGAAAGGCATGCATTCTTTGGTTATGAATCCAACACAAACTCCCAACTACATTCTGATATCCTGATCCCCTCCCTAAACAGTAATCAAAAAACAGTTGTCCCTAAAGCTCACCCTGTCAGCAATAACGAGTGAAAGTGACAGTTTTAATTTCAGCGGTTATTTTATGTTGCACATAGTGTCACCGAAATAAATAAATAATTCCATAAATACATAAAGAAATGAGTAAGAAAAATGCATATTTCATGACAAATTTTATTATTTATTCTCACATTTCAAGTTGTTATTTTTCATTTATTTTCACATTTCATAATACTTTTATTTATTTGCTTATTTATTTATTTCATTTTGTCCAAAATACTCCATAATTGCGTGCAGTGTCATTGAAATAAATCAAAGAAGAAATAATTCAATAAGTGTACAAAATATACAACAAAGAACATATTTCATGACAAATTTAATTATTTATGCTCCCATATCATTTTGATATTGCTTCTTTATTGTCACATTTTACGATTCATTTCTTTATTTGTGTATTCATTTATTTATTTAATTTTCTCTGAAGTTTTTTTCCATACCTACTACCAAAGCAGACTATGGGCCCTCCATTACCCTGTAATAGAACAGAAAGGTATGGAAAATGAAAACATTGCATTTTCCTCTTTTACATTGCTAACTGGTCATGATTTGTTACATCCAGTCCTTTTTATATTATATTATACTAGCAGTGTAAGCCCGTGGTGTAAAAAGCCCATGGTCCTAAAAACTATTGAAATTGTCAGAAAAAAAACTGAAATGTAGAGATGTCAGGTAATTGAAAGGAACTACTCTGGGCATCTCTCTCCTAGGAGGATTCGTTTTGCTGATGTACTCGCCTCTCTTGTGCATTAGTGGAGGGAGGAAAAGTAAAAGGGATACCGTTTTGTGATGTTAGCGGCTAAGCGACTTTGTCTTTCTTCTGAGGTTTCGTTTTGCTGACGTGCCTGGGCCAGACAGAAGACACACACACTTCCATGCATAGATGTTTATGTATAAGATTATATTATATTATATATTATATTATATTATATTATATTATATTATATTACTAGGGGGTTGCCCCCTGCTCACTTCACTCACCAGCCACTTTGCATCTCTGCCACTCGCATTCTGAAGTGGGGGTCTGAACGCACCCCAAGGAGACGTGGTCGCTCCTCCGAAACCCCCTCTTAAACGGTGGTACAATGGGAAAAAAATACAGTTTATTTTTACCTCATCTTTGCTCGATCACCTGGGGCCTCATGTATAAACGGTGCGTACGCACATAAATGGTGCATAAGAACTTTTCCACGTTCAAATCGCGATGTATAAAACCTACACTTGGGGTAAAGCCACGCACTTTTCCACGGTACCTCATACCTTGTCGTACGCAAGTTCTCCGCTTGATTTTGCAGACTGGCAGCACCCAGCGTCAAAGCAATGCTACTGTTCCTGTGTGGTTACACTTTATTTTCCTGACGCAGCTTTATAAATACACTGAAACTAACTGCATATTGTTTATTAGTGTAATACATCTGATTGTAATTAACTTGTAACAATATAATGGTTCAGGGAATAGCCATAGTATTCCAAACACAATAACTGCTTTAGCGTTGTTACTCTCAATGCACCTTCTTCTTCGTGGCCATCCACCGTGCATAAGCTACCTTACTGACATTTGCGGGCGAAGGAGCCACCAATTGTTCTTCTGCCCAGTGCCACCACAAGCTTAGAGCCGCCCCTCAGTACTGCTGCAATAAATTATTTCATCGAAGGTCGCACATAATCACTGCGCCATGAAACTCATTTTTAATAATGTGCTTTAGCTCCTATCATCATGAAAATGATATCATGTATACATCTCAGTATTTTAGTTATTCAGAGAACTGTAATATCACGAATGTAATGGACTCTGTGTCCATTTGGAGGAAGAGAGCCGGTTTAAGAAGCAAGTAGTGATTCACACACATAGAGCACATAGAAGATCAAATACAAAACAAAGCATTTAACGTGATACTTTAATTATGATGTGATTTGAGAAACTGGTTAATTAAACGATTTTAAGATGAAGTTTATAATGTTCTACTTTAATGACAAAATAAACTATGTCGAGATTGAAGTTGACATTTCGTGCTTTTTCCCCACTGTGTGCCTTTTTTTCTCTGTACCCTAATAAACTTTCATATGACACTCAGACAGTGGGCTACAACTCGCCTTTTCACGGAGACTTTGATATGTGACTTCTTTTTTATTTCCGGCACTGTGTGATTTTGTGAACGTGAGCTTTCAAGTTTCTCCAACACACTATGCCACTCGATCAACTTCCTTTTGTTGATTATACCACGGTTTATTTGAACAAATACTATGTTTTCCTTTGCCTCCACTTGGTATTCGCTGAAATTCTTATATTTTCCCCCGTGCTTTTCCCATTGTCTTTTCACAGAAGGATGAGCTTAAGGGCGATTTATATTGATTTGCATATTCAAAGAGGCGTAATTCTGGGAGGAGTTGGGGCGTTACATAAAGCGCGTGCACGAGTGTTACTTTTCACGCTGATCGGGATTTATGTAGCAGAAGAACGTGGAAGTTGGAGTACGCACAGATTCCTGCATCTGTTTTTTTTGTGCGTAAGCACATTTCGGCTTTTGTGCTTACGCCATGTTATAGTGCGAGTTCTACGCACGGCGTTATACATGAGGCCCCTGCTGACTTGCTGCTGCTACTGCCGTGCTGCATGATCTGCATCTCGCATGGCGCTTCAAATATTTAAAAGCCTGTACAGCAGCTGTTGTACTGCTTGTGTTTTATTTCCGGCCCCGGGCGTGGTTCAATCTTTTGGCACAAAGTCCCATCTCGCAAGATGTGAGTTCTTGATATTTTTTAGTTTATAATTTAAAAACAGAATAAGAATCTGAAAATCTAACAACATCACATTAAAGTTCAATAATTTCTGAGAAGAGTGATACCAAACATATATATGTAGATTTTAAAATAAGCCTGGTTTAAAGCATGACAAAAAACATGGCATTAAAAATGTCATTGTTGAACATCCATTGCACCTTTAGGCTTAAGATTATATATAGAGAGAGTAGATATTATATTATATTATATTATATAAGATTAGATTAGATATTTAAGGCAGGTGACAGTTATAGACTCTGTTCTGCATGTTTCTATACATGTTGCATTGTCTGGTACTGTATATTTCATAGGTAAGTCTGCTGTAATTGTAAAAGTATTCTGGGCATGTAAAAACAAATACAACAACAGCTGAATTTTTAGGTGCACATTACATGATATTCTTGTGTTCATGTTGGCATCATTGTTTGGAGCTATATGCTGTAATGTTTTATTTCAACATATACAATATTGTTTAAATGTGTGCAATGGTTTAGGCATTAAAATTAAAATTTTCAGAGTAAAAATAAAGTAAACTAAAGTTTTCAAAGCATTGAGTCTGTAGATGTAACCATTGTGCCACAATGCTGCCCAAACTAATAACATTCAAAGTCAAAAATATGCAAACATTCATAAAGCACAGACTGGCAGAGGCTGGAGGTTTGTGGATAAATTATTTCTCATGCATGCCCAATTAAATGGCTGAAGACATGTTAACTTATTTCAGATACTAGATTATTTTGGATAGACAATATTTTAAATATTGAAGTAGGCATATTCCAAGCAAGAACAGGTAACATTAAATATTCTATTTAGATGAATTGAAAGAATTTCTACCATTAATAATTACCAGTCAGTCATTTTCTAACCTGCTTTGTCCTGAACAGGATCACAGGGGTCTGCCGGAGCCTTTTCCAGCTAGCATTGGGCGCAAGGCACAAACAAACCGTGGACAGAGTGTCAGTCCATCACAGGGCACACATACACCCACACACACTCTAGGGCCAATTCAGGATCGTCAATGCACCTAACCTGCATGTCTTTGGACTGTGGGAGGAAACCGGAGCACCCGGAGAAAACCACGTAGACAAGGAGAGAACATATGAACTCTCTGCAGGGAGGACCCAGGAAGCTAACCCTGGTCTCTTTATTGCAAGGAGCAGCACTATCACTGTGTCACCGTGCTGCCCTCATCTATAGTATAGTATCAGTACTCTCGGACGGAGTAGCACTGGTATCTTCTCATCATAATGGCCATCCCACCACTGGCTCAGCTGTGGAATGGTCAGTAAGGGGAAGGCAGCTTAACGGCCGAGGTCTCGAGGACTGTGAACAAATCTGAATCATATTATGGGATATCATCTACTCTTGCATTTTCTCTGTGCTTTTAATATTACTATTGTACTATTGCATTGTATTGAGGATCACTTGTGTTCTGTTCTGTGTATTGTATTGTATTTACCTCATTTTTTTTTTGGCACCCACTGCATGCCCAACTTACCTGGAAAGGGGTCTCTCCTTGAACTGCCTTTCCCAAGGTTTCTTCCATTTTTGTTTTCCCTACAAATTTTTTTTGGATGTTTTTCTGAGAGTCAAGCTTGGGGGGCTGTCAAAAAGTATGGCCTGTTAAAGTCCATTGTGGCACTCCTTGTGTGATTTTAGGCTATACAAAAATAAATTGTATTGTAAATTGTATTGTGTAGTAAAAGTTGATAGTATGTCTAGTATCTCTATATCTCAAACATATGTGTTCAAAGGTAGCAGCTAGCTTTTCTATGACAATTTTCCACATCGCAAATGGTTAAGGAGAGAAGCAGAAGATATGGGTGGACAGAAAGTGAGGGTTAATACGTGGGTAAGAAACCGCAAAGAAACCTACTCAGTGGAATATCATTGACATTTTATCTCTCCCACCGCAGCGTTAAGAACTCCTTATATTTATGTATTGTAAAACTTCAAAGATGCTTTCAATGCCAAGATTTGTTATATTCTCAAAATAAATGCAATGCTAAGTTTATCCTAAAAGCAATGACTAAATTACAAGTAAAAGACTACCTCGTCTGCAAAAAACCTACAAATGTACATTACGATAGAAGGAAAACATTTATTTGTGACTGTACTTCTGAAATGATGCATTTACCTTAATATGTTTTATCTAAACAAAATAAATATTGTAGGAATTTTCTATCATTGTAATAATTAAATAAGATATTTAGTTTGCAGTCAGTGAAATTTGTTAATGTATTCTGTTTTTGGCAGGTGATATTAATTTAATTTTCATGGCAGAAATGGAGTAGAATTCCTTGGACGAAAAAATAATAACTAAGAAATAGTCTGTCTTCTCAGATAGGACACCTGCTTTCAGACTTGGCCTCGGACAAGCAGTTTGCAGTGTGCAAATGCTTACAGGCTCGCTTTGATTTAAACAAAGCATTAACCGCATCTGAATCAATCATACTATTACCGAAAATCTAATTTAATGAAATAAGAATAGTTTCTAAATGTGCCTTTAATTTTACGCTTTAATGTTTCAATATATGCTGCAGGAGGAGAGGCAATTTATCCATTTATTCCGTACTAAAATGACTTCAGACGCCACTTCCCCAGTGGTAAATTTAAATGAAGTCTGCCAGAATGCATAATTACTGCAAATATCATCAGTTGAACGTGCTTATGTGGCACAGTGAAAACAAGTTCTGACACAGCAGAGGAGAGATCTGTAAGTCAGCTGTCTGAGAAAGAAATTACTTGTTACTCTAAATATCCAGGAAAAGCACAAAATGCAAAGAGGTATGCTAATAGAAATGTGCTTGGAATTACTGCTGAGTTTAACCGAGAGTCAGCAAATTTGCAAACAAGCAATCTAAACACAATAGGGCATTGTTTTAATTCAGGACGGGATGATCTGAATGCTTAGAGGTCATTTGCCTTTTGTGCTGTATGCAGGGTGTCCATAAAGTCCGTGTGCAATTTTAAATAGTTGTAACTTTGTAAGTATATGTGATAGAAAGAATCTGTATTAGAAAGAAGAAACACATTTTTATTGTACTTGTTAATTTTCAACATGTCCATCATCATTACTAATACAAAGGATAATACGATTCTGTAGTTCTCATTTTCAAGATGATTTTTGGTAATACCAACAATCACATCAGTTATCCTAGCTTGCATGTCTTCTAAAGATCGAGGTTTGTTAGAATAAACATTAGTTTTCACATGTCCCCATAAAAAAAGAAATCCAATGGAGTCAAATCTGGCAAACGTGGAGGCCAAGAAAATAGTCCACCTCTTCTTATCCATCTTTTAAGGAATTTCTCATGTAGAAACTGTCTAACATGCAAACCAAAGTGACAAGGAGCACCATTTGTTGAAACATTGTATTCTCTATCAGTCCTAATTGTTCAAGTTGATGAATAAATTAATTTTGCAGCATTTCTAAATAGCTATCACCATTAACAACACGCCATTCAAAAAAGAATGGCCCTATGACTCGATTTTTTCCCAAAGCACACCACACATTAACTTTGGGAGAATCTCTTTAATGTTCAACAGACTCATGTGGATTTTCAGTTCCCCAAATATGGCAAAAATAAAACTTCTAAAGACCAAAAAACTAGATACATCAAGCTTTCTAATCCTTTTTACGAATGCTTTCTATCACGTATACTTACAAAGTTGCAACTATTTTAAATTGCACATGGACTTTATCGACACCCTGTATAAAAAAAAAAACAGCTTGTGGTCAAAAACTCTTAGATATTAACTGCATTGATTTCCAAATATGTAGACATATGACACCAATTCCAACAAACCTTGGGACTGTGTGACAAACACAAATAAAAACAGAAAGGAATGATTTGTAGATTTACTTTGATTTGTATTCACATAAACAACACGTTACAAGGTTTTCATGTTTTACCTAATCAAGTGCATTGTTTCCAAAGATGAACATTTATTCTGAAATCGAGGTCTAAAATGTTGGGACGGGTTAATTTAGGACTAACAATAATGTGACGTGTTAAAATAAAAAGGTGATGATAAGCATGCAAAGGCAATTATGTTGTATCATGTAACGTGATTATGTAGTACACAGCATATCCAAAAATGGCCAAGTCCTTCAAAAGAAAGAATGGCTCAAGGTTTACCAATCTGCCAACATACGTATGTGCCAATGAATAATCCAGCATAACAGCATAAGAAATTTGACACTTGATAGGAGACCATTCAGTCCATCAAGCTTGTTTGTTTGTTGTCCCAATAACTCATCTAGATCCTTTTTAAAAATTGTCAAGGTTTCTGTTTCAGCTACATGACTCGGTAGTTTATTTCAAAATCTTTGCGTGAAGAAGTGCTTCCTGTCTTTAGTCTTAAATCCATTTCCCCTCAACTATCGCTGGTGTTCTTGTGTACATTAGTTCCTGTTTAGTTAAATTAAGTTAAAAGAATTTTGCTGGATCTACTTTATCAATGCCTTTGAAAATTTTTAAGACCTGGATTAGTTCTCCAAGGAATGTTCACTTCTCAAGACAAACTGGTTTAATTCTCTGAGTTTGTCAGAGTAGGACATGTCCTTAAGTTCTGAGATGTTCTGCACAGCTTCAAGCACTGCTGTGTCTTTTGTGTACTGTGGTGACCAGAACAGTACACAATACTCCAGATGTGGTCTTATTAGTGTATTATCCTTCTATATAAAAGCGGTCGGGATTGTCCTTCCGTTCCGTGAGTGCTACACAGGTGCGGAGTTTCACACACACCCCGTTTATTTTGCAGTGCACGATGTGATTTGTAGTTTCGTTTTTAAAGGTAAAAGATGATTTTCTACTCCAGACTGTGTGAGTAGCACACGCCCCGTCCATTTTGCAATGCACGATGGGATTTGTAGTTTTGTTTTCCAGGTAAAAGATGATTTTCTACTCCAGACTGTGCGATATCTTCTTCCTCTTTCTTACTATATTAAAGAGGTCGGGATTGTCCTTCCATCCCGTGAGTGGAAAGCGTAGCGGTATTCTGCTTATCACAGACTTACTACTTGCAGCTTGCAGTACGAAGAAACATGATTTGAGCAGAGTTCTGGTGCTCCCATCGTTCCCTTGCTTTTGTATGCGATGTGCTGGAAAAATAGACAAAATGATGTCTCTGGAAATAATTAATGTTGATGGAGTACAAATGCCTCACCACGTAGTAAACATCAGGGGGGTTCAAAAGGGCGACCTCAATATAGAAAAAAAGTTTAAATTTCATCACAAAAATAACAGAAACTATGAGTATTAAAGTAATACCGCTCAAATGCAATATAACCAAATTAATGAGTTTGTATAAAATATCAAATTGATCTCATATTGAATTGCCTTAAGAAGTGGTCAACTTAAAAGTTGGTCACCTTAAAAGGCGGGTGAGCCTAGTATAGTTTAGCATCCCTTGATTTATATTTAATAGTTTTTATGATATAACCTAACACTTTTTATTTGTCTTTTTAATAACTTCAGCACATTGTTGAGATGATGAAAATGCTGTGTTAAAATTAACCCCAAAAATCCCTTTCAGAGGTTAGTTCCTTTAGGACAGTGCCTCCCATCTTGTATTTATAACTAACTGGCTGTCCCCCAGGGCTCTACCTGCGTAGTAGTGAAACAGTACAGTGAGGAGGGCCCTGCCTGGCTCCCCACTCCTGATGTCATGCTTCCCCCTCCTCTCGGCCCGCAGCCTCTGTCTTGGATGAGCATGAATATATCGCTCCTGCAAGTGAACTATGATACTTGCCGCAATGAAAGAAGTCGCAAAATCAACTGGAATGTTCAAGCAAATTATAGAAAAAAAGCCTGATCTAAATCCATTAAGCAGTTCTCTCGTGAAAAGTGGACAGACAGACAGACAGACAAATGTAGGATTTTATATATTGAGTTGTTACTTTTTCCAACAAGTAGCACTTTGCACTTTTCTTCATCTAACTGCATTTTGCAATTGTTTGCTCATTTCTGAAGCATACTCGAGTAGGATTTTGTATAATACAGTATACGTAATTTAACTATTCTAAGAATAATGTATTTTTAATGGATATCATGACATACATCGACACTGTCCAGAGGGGCTACAAACATTTCTGGGCTTAGTCTCATCTGAAATGTAAAGTAGCACAGTAAAACCATGTTTTCTGTTCTGACGAGTCAACATTTCAAGTAGTTTTAGAATAAACAGCAATTGTATTTTCTGAGTCAAAGAGCAGGGTGTTGTACAGTGTTAGCCATTATGGATGGAATGAGAAGTCAAGCAGAATGACACCTTTTATTGACTTACTGAAAAGATTACAATATGCAAGCTTTCGAGGCAACTCAGACCTCTTCTTCAGGCAAGATGTAAAGCCAATTAAAAGTGTCATTTTGCCTGAGTTCCCATCAAGTCGAAGAGGAAAAGGATCATCCAAGCTGTTATAAATATCAGGTCCAATAGCCAGCATCTGTCAAGGTAAAGGGATGTGTCAGTGCCCATGGTACAGGTATCTTGCCCATCTGTAAGGGCATCATTAATACAGTAACACATGTACAAATTTTGGCGAAACATATGCTGCTGTCTAGGCACCATCTTTTCCAGGAATGCCCTTGCATTTTCCAACAGTACATTGCCAAATCATATTCTGTCCAAATTACGAAAGCAGAGAGTGCAAGTGTAAGGCTCACAGTCCTGTCCTGTGTCTGATTAAGAATGTGTGGCACATTATGATGTGAGAAATAAGTCAATGAAGGTCCCTGTACAATTGCCCAGGTGAAGACCTGTATAATGGATGAACGTGGGAACATTCTGCTTGCTAAACTTAGCCAACTTGCATAAACCAATTGCTGAAAAGAAAAGCTGATGTTACACAGTGGTAAACACTTGAATGTCGCAACTTTTTTAGAGCGTGTTGCAGTAATCAGATTTGGCATGAATGTATATTTTCTAAAATTAAACCCAATTAAATTCAAAAGGTAAAACATCAAGTAATATGTTGATGCAGTGTTTTCAGAATAATGTGGGGTGAGTAGAATTTACAGATCATTTTCACAACTTTAATAGGGGAAACAGAGTTTGAACACCACCCAGGCCAAGTACACTTTCTTAAGATGTTCTTGTTGTTGTTTTAATGTATTGCAATTTCTTCCTATATCCCAAAGAATTTCATGAAAAAGTAATCTGTGCAGTAGACCAGCGGATGGCGCAGCCCAGAGCTGCAGGTTCTTTGAGCCTGATGCTGCCAAGATGGCCTTTCGTTTCAGCTCACTATAGATAAGTAGACATGTGATTGGAATGTTAGCAGCAAAACAAAATGACATAAAAATTCCAGATATATTTGAATTCACCAAAATAAAGAACCTTTGCACAAATAGAAATAGCCATCATTTTTTTGACAGAGTACAAAATGAGTCTTTAAATGATTGATAGTCACACCATACTGCTTGTGTACTGTTTTATTGTACAGTCAACAGTTTCTATCAAAAAAGCAAATGATATTCAGAAAAAAATAAAACATTAATATAAATTACTTCTTTAGTGTATGATAGTAAGATTATTTGATAAGACCGGTTACTTTATTGTCAAGTCAAAGATTGGATCTCAGATGACAAAAGCAGAAATACATTTTCATCCTGTAGTATAAATCCAGCCCAACAGTGAGAATGAAGACCCTTAAAGCTTTAATAATCCTGACAGATGATTCATTATAAATAAATTTAAGATTTTAAAAGTAAGCACAGCAAACATTTTGAAAATGTGAACGTTCCAGTTAATGCTAATTCGGCCTGTCAATTCAAAATAAAATTATAAAAATGATTATTTAAGGGATTTAGAGTTTGCAGTCACTTATATTTAAAAAAGAAATCCCCATCAGGGCATGCGGGTGGTGGATGAAGGCACAGTCGGCTTTTACTGCAGCGAATGGTTTGCCAAAGTGACTTCCAACAACATGTCCCTGCATGGCTATATTTTTACAAGACCTACTCCTGGGAGGCAAGAATGTATCCAGCCTTTCAATCATGTCGGCTATTAACTTCAGCAGTATTACTTATTCACTGCTGTCTTTTGTACCACCCATGTCAAATAGGTGTCTGTGAACGAAAATATGAAGCAGCAGGTGGGTGCAGCATTTGCAATTACATCTACTTCTTAAACACATTCTTGAAAGAAATGCTGTCTCCTCTACAAGCCAGAAAAAAAACTTATTTTTCTTTCCTAAAATTCATCAGTTTTTATTTCATGGTGGAAAATGACAGCAATAGGTATTAGTGCTACTCTTTTGTTAAAGGAAAGGATGCTTCCTCTGTCTTTCTCATTTTGCTTTGCAAAAATTACACGGATACAATGGCAATTTCACAATATACTGTAAACATGCCATTTTGGGTTTATATAACAAATGGAAAGATATTTAAAGTTTTTCTTACTGCTTCTAATAATGCAATCGATAAACCAAGTCTTTCTAAATGTGTTCATTTCCAGCTGTCAGCAATATTAATGGTGACAAATCTGGACAATGCTTTCCCCTTCATTTTGGCTCATTACCAGTCTTAATGGTTGAGTGGCACGGCTTTCATCCTGATATCTGACACTATGATAGGAACCTTGCACATTATTATTTGGAAAGTAATACTGATAGTTTGGGACAAGCTTAGGCACCTCTTTGTGTGAAGGATGGGATGTATTTAAATAATGTTGAGGATGTGATGATAATATTGACCTTTCTTTGGCTTTTTACACATTACAGAACATGTAGAATAGATCGCTATTAGTGGCCATGAGGAACACCACCTAGAATAAGAAATACACTTCTAAACTCTGGAACAAGTACACTTCACCAAGCCGTTGTTCAGTTAGAACATTAGAAAGGTTTAGACAGTTGTGTCATTCGGCCTAGCAAAGCTCTCACCAGTCCTATCCAATAAATTCCTCCTAAATAACATCACGTCGATTTCTGAAGGTCCCTAAAGCCCTACTCTGTGCCATATTAGTTGGTAACTTACTCCAGGTGTCAATGTGTGAAGAAAAATTCTCTAGCCCAGTGGGTAAAATTTTCCCTTAACAAGTTCAAACTCTACTCTTGTGTTCTTATTGAACTCATTTTAAAATTAAAGCCTGAATCCACGGGACTAATTCCTTTCATAAAGTTAAACATTTCAATCAACTCTTAAATTCTTTAACTGAAAAGCCTGAACTGCTTTAATCATTCCTCAAAACTCATCCCTTGTGGCCCTGGAATCTGCTTAGTCGTTCTTCTGTAGACTGTTTCTAGTGCTGCTATGTCCTTTTTGTAGCCTGGAGACCAAAACTGCACACAGTACTCCAGATGAGGCCTCAGCAGTGTGTTATAAAGCTTGAGCAGAACCTGTTTTTATACACAGCCCTGTCTGGATACCATGGGGGCCACTAGGAGACGCTGCAGGGAGGAGCAGTGACTATTTGCCTTATGCCCCGGAAGTACGTCCGAGTCACATGGACAAGGGGAATGACGTGCTTCCGGGGTGAAGAAAAGGACTTTGTATCTGACCCGGAAGTGATAAAGAATCACGTGGACTGGGTATTGGGAACACTTCCAGGTCAGGGAATATAAAAGGACTGTGGGAGCTCCCAGACAGCAAGCTGAGCTGGGTGGTAGTAAGGCAACGCATCTGGGAGTGGTGGATTGATTATTGAGTATTGTTATGTGTGTATCAATGAGTATTGTGGAGAGGAGGGTGCTTTGTGCACTGTTGTTAATAAATATAGTCTAGATTTGGACTTTTACCTGGTGTCTGGAGTCTTGGACAGGGGTTCAAGGGAGCGATAGCGCCCCCTATCTGTCACAGTAGAAACTTGAGAAAATTTAATAAAGTGTGTAAAAGCTAGCCCAGCCACAGACAGACACGACACCAATGTCCAAAACACACAGGTTTATTTACAGAACTATGAAAGTTGGTTCCCCCACTCACACACTGCTCTTCAGTCTTTTTCTCTCTTCGGCTGCCACCACTCTTCTCTCGCCAGCTCCATCTTCCTCCTCCCAACTCCGGCTCCTCGAAGGGAGTAAGGCAGCCCCTTTTATCATGCCCCAAGTGTGCTCCAGGTGCTTGGTGATGGTCTTCCGGCAGCACTTCCTGGTGTGGCAGAAGTGCTGCCCTTGCACCCAGAAACACTTCGGGTGTACACAGTTCCTGGAGCGGTAGCACTTCCTGGTATGGCAGACGTGCTGTCCTCCAGGGCTCAGGAACTATCCATGGACCCCCACAGGGTTGAGCTTCCCAGCTTCATACCCGTGGCCCTGATGGAAATCAGGGGGGCTGCCTTCTTGCATCCAGGGAAGATATTGCCCCTTTCCCGGTCCTTCCCTGATTCAAGCATCCCGGTGGGGCAAGGTCATGTTTACTTCACAAAAATGATTACATGCACTTGATAAAAATGATGCTGGCACACTTTTCTCTCGACAATACTTAAAATGACAACAGAACCAGACAAGTGTGGGGATTTCTGAAAACACTCAAAATTCTACTGATATTACCAGCAGAATTGTGTCCCCTTGAATCTCAGGCAGTAGATGTTGTGGAATATTGGGGGCACTCCAGCCACCCCAACCCCGACGCACACAGGCAGAGACACAAGTCCAGCACTAAGTGCATTTATTTCAGTGAGGAGACGCTTTTGTCTTGTTTTCTACAGCACAGTACAAGCACAATACACAATCCTTTTCTCTTGTCTCTCTGTCAGGCCACTTCCTCCTCCACTCCTCCTTGCAAGCTTCGTCCACCTCCTCCCGACTCTGGCTCCCTGAGTAGTGGCAGCTGGCTCCTTTTATAGGACACCTGGATGCCTTGCAGGTGTCCAATGACCTACTTTCGGTAGTGCAGCGGTGGAAGTGCTGCCAAACTAGGTTCAGCAAACATCCAGGTACTCTTTGGCAGAGGCCATGAGCCCTGGCAGGTTTGGGCAGCCATCCTCCAAGTTCGTGACCCTGCTGCAAGCCAGGGGGGCTGTCTTCTATTGTTCTGGGGGGACGTAATGCCCTGAATAAGCTCTCTCTTTCACGGTCCTTCCAAAAGGCAAGGCATCCTGGCCTGGTAAGGGCGTCTGCCTTGATTTATAACATAATTTCATAATAAACATCAGAGACACAATTATTAGTTGTATTTTCTTGTATGTATTGTACTGCATATCTACTTGATTTGCCATTGTAATATTTGATAGCACATTAAACATTCACTATTTTGACTAATAGGTGAAAAGAGATTTTGTTAAAAAGAATGTGTTACACACATCTTCCTTGACCTCCAAGTTTCTGATGGTTTTTAATACCCAAGGAAAAATTATGAAACAAAATCCTAGCCATGGTAATTATTTCTCGACTCAAAACATGGAAAGTTTAACAAACTAGAGAAAAAGCAAAATTAGAAATAGAAAAAAGAAAAATAAGATAAAACCATGAAAGATCATGAAAATGTGCTCAGACACCCCCAGATTGTGAAATGTATACTCGTCATTGTGTCATTTGTTATAAGATTAAGTTTAATGTCACTGTCTCTATGCACACTGGTATGTATTTATCGGTACAGGCAGACCAAGTATGGTACACAGGGGCTCAGCATTTAAAAATGCCAACCAAGCATTGGATTAGATAGCCAAAGACAACTGGAGGATTGTATAGTCAGCCTAAACACAGAATAGTATATTTCTGTCTTCTGTCAGCACAAAATCTTCTTTCCTTGTTGGGAGAATGAGAACCGGCATGTAGGCATTATGCTATTCCTGTATTTTGTGGAGGATGAGTTCAGTCCTTTCCTGCTCTTGTTTGGAGACCAGAGAGGGCCCTGCACGTGGAGCAACCAGTATATAAGGGTGGACCTACTGCCAATACACTTTGAAGCTGTTCGGACCTCCGTCTGAAAATCCTCCCAGCGTGGTAACAAAAAATGGCAGCCCACGTAGATCAAGACTCCCACCTTGATAAGTCTGTCATCAGCTTCCCGTTTGTAACCACGTAAACCGTCAGTAAATTTAAACTAAAGTATATTTTTCTCATGTGATGCTTATACCGCCGTAATCACGAAGGGAGGGATATCGCCTTTTCTGTCATATTACTATATTGTTTAGTTACTTAATATGCCGCAATTTCAAAAGAACACAGTTCCGGAGAGCTAATGCCTCCAAAGGAAGCAACATCATACGGCCGTTCATGAAGCATTGGCTCGTATACTAAAGTGTGATGTTTCACTTCGCTGTTATATTTTTGCATTGTATTTTTATAATGTCTTTAATGAGTTACTAACCAAAAATATTAACATTTTTTGGGATTACTATAATATTATTTTGAGTGTATGTGGGTTCAAGACTCGTGGCATCATAGCAAACTTGTACAAATTACAGATTTTAGGTTCAGTGATAAGATTTAAGCTACCAAACGAAAATGTTGTCAGGGTTGCTTTATTACATAAAGATATGTTTTTGTAGATTTGCAGATCTTAGCCATTATGGCTTGCTGACTAAGCAGTGATACATTTTATGTTTATCATACTTCACCCTAATTCAATACTTTAATGTGACATGCATTTATTTATTTATTTAAAAAGAAGAAAGCACAAGAGCTCTCTTCGAAATAGAAATGCTTTCTTTTTTCTCTCTGTTATTTATGCCTCATTCTTCTAAATAAATCTGACAATTTTGAAGTTACTTATCAAGAAAAACCAATGGTTTGCTTTTTTCCATTAAAGTTTTGCCATCATGAATCCTCATTAAGAATTTTAACGTTTTCCACAGAAATAATTTTCTTTGTTTTTCAAGAGAAAACTACATCATCAAACATGCTTCATACTATGAATGTTAATGTACTTCATAGCCAACCTGAAATGCATACAGAAAATGATCAGATTCCTTCACTTTCTACACTTTACTGTGTTCTAGATTTAATTTTAAATGAATACATTTGAAATTTTTGTCCCTCAATCAGCAATCAATAACACATAATAACAAAGTTTTTTAAGAAAGGTTTGCAAATTAATTATAAATCCAAAACTAAAATCTCTCATTCTTTTAAGTACTCAGAACTTTCATTTGATACTTTGTAGAAGCCTTTGGCAATAATTACAGCATTGAAGCATCTTGGATGAGTCTTTACAAGCTTTGCACATCTGCATTTGGGCCCTCTTCTTGGCAGATACTCTCTTGCTCTATTAGACAGGATGGGAAGCATCTGTAAACTGCCATCTTCAGGACTCTCGACAAATGTCTATGGGATTTAAGTTGGAGCTTTGGCTGTGCCACTTTAGGACAGTCAGACTTGTCTCGTAACCACTTAAGTGTTATCTTGGCTGTATGCCTTGGTCACTGTCATGATGAAAGGTGGTCCATTGTTCCAGACCTAAGGTGGTGTGCACTCTGGAGTAGGTTTTCTTTATGTTCGACCCCTCTCTATTTGACTGCATTCATCCTTTCCTCAAGTCTCTGTCCAAACCACTGCCACTGAGAAGCACCCCATAGCATAGTTCACTATGGCGATGGTATTTAACATGAGGTTTTATCCCGTTACTCTTATCTATGCCTCTAAAATAAGATATTTCAGTTTTTGATTTTTCAAATATTTTGCAAACCTTCCCAAAATCATTTTCACTTTTTAGTTGTAAGTTATTGAACATAAATTGTTGTGTAGAAAAGGCAAATTTATCTATTTTAAAATGAAATCTATAACACGGTAAAATGTGTATACATACTTTTCAGTTAAATTAAGCTCACTAGAGTAGTGTAGAAACATGCCCACCCCCTTTTATTTCATGAAACATTGTCAGACCTTTGGCATCCTTCCTTTGGAATTTTTCCTCATGTTGACTCTGCACTTATTAAATTCACTTTTCATTCAATACATTTTTGTGATGGTTGATTTACAGTAATTGTTTACTTTGTGTTACCTTGTCTGTTTATTTTCCTTCATTGAGGTAATACAGTATGCATCACATTTTTAATTGTCAATTTGTCATCAATGATACAGTACCTTCCCAGGAGTGACCAAAATTGACTCATGAGGTCACAAAGACCCAGGACAACCTAAAGAACTGCAGGCCTCACTTGCCTCAATTAAGGTAGTGTTCACGACTCCACCATAAGAAAGAGACACGCCATTTTGAGTTTTGGGTGTCAGGATTGCGTGGGGTGCAGACAAGAAGTCTCATTTATATGATGCCAGTTTTGGAAAGAAAAGACTGATCTGTTGTCAATCAGCAATTTAATGAAATGGCTGAAGAAAAACAAAATGACTTTTAGTCAAAGTCGTGCATGAGTTTACATGCACAGTTCTCTTTGGTTAGGTATTGCAAGTTGCTAAGGGTGGTGAGGTTCAGGGGTCACACAGGGCCATGTAGTGCATTTTGTGTTTACTTGTGTTATATTTGACTCTGTGGTCTCTGCCATGATGCCATCTTTGTTTTGGGAGCCTCTTGAACGGGCCACCGACTTTTATTCGTGCATGATAATGTATTGGTACGCGTGTGTGATGGTGCGAGTCCAGATGATCTGGCAGTGCTTTTATTAAACAACAAAAAAAAATCAAAACAGTTTGTGTCCAAAAAGAAAGTGCAGTGCTTCATAGTTCCATAAATAATCCATAAATACAGTAAAAAAAAATCCAAGTGAATAAAACAAGGCTAAAGGTAAGAATAAAAACCACCAGCCACTGGGTCATTCGAGCTGAGCCCAGCTTTTTCCAAGTCTTCTCCAGCTCACCCATTGCTCGTTCAGCTAGGGAGACTTTAGCAGCTGCGGTCCTCGCACTCCCGACCTCCATCTTAGCTTCCCCCATTAGCATCTGCCAGATTCGTCAACCTTTTCGCTCATGTAGTCATCCTTTGGATACCTGGAGAGGACGCCACCTTGATCACACCCACTCTTTAGCACAATCAGTGAGTACAATCTGCCCCTAAAGTGCTGATCCCTTGGTCCATTGCGGGGCCCCTGACCGCACTGCCTTCTCTCTCTCTCTCTCTCTCTCTCTACTGGGTGGCTCATTCTCTCTCTCTTTGCCCCACTGCCACACTCTTGCTCTACATGCCTTTCTCTTTCTTTTGTTTTTTTTTTCTCTCCTGTTCCTGTGCCGGTCTGTATTTGTACAGCTCTGTGGGCACAGCATCTCAATCACACACCACAGGAAGCCGATGAAGCAATGGAGAAAGATCAAACCTTCACGTGTAAGTGTGGCTCACCCTAATTACATCACCAACTCCCTACAGGTGTGCAAGTGTGCCCACAGAGACTGATACGGCCAATAAATTTAAGAAAAACCATCCATTCTGTCAGAACCGTGGACCCACTATAACACAATCAGTACTTGCTCATTTTTATCTTCTCGCTCTGTCCTCTGTAATCGCTAGTCCACATCTCATAATTCCACTCTGTTTCCTTGTCCTTTTCAATCTATTCTTGTCTGCCTCAGCAGAGAGCACAAACTGTAACCAATATAAACTATATTTATACCTTTGAACTAATCTACATATCCTAATATAATTGCATAATTCAATGGAATCAAAATATAATGATTATCTCTAAACATCCATCCACCCATTACCCAACCCGCTATATCTTAACTACAGGGTCACGGGGGTCTGCTGGAGCCAATCCTAGCCAACACAGGGCGCAAGGCAGGAGCAAATCCCCGGGCAGGGCGCCAGTCCACCGCAGTATCTCTAAACATTTACCCATAATTCCCAATTCTGTATCTTCCCTAGGGTATGCAAAGGACATAATATTACCTTTCAATCAATGCTTGGCAGGAGTGAATGTAAAGAGTATAATCATCAAGCAACTGAAAGCACTGCATTTGTAGAGTTTTAACAAAATGTAAGCACATTATTGTGACTATGCCATTTTGTAAATTTTTAATTAATTTCTGGTATCTGTTTAAGGTGTCAGTCACAATGTCTGTTAAAAGTTTCATAGGTTCACACCATGCGTGTTTAGGTAAAAGGGCAGGTGTGTTTTAGCTTGCAGGATAGTTTGAAACACCCAAAATATTTAGAGAAGTGTGCAAGAAGATGTCCGTTTCTCATTCAGTTCCAAAGTTTTTAATGTCTATCTTGTGTTTTATTGTTTTAAAGTTAATCTTAAGGAATATATATATGAACCAAGCACATTGGTCCATGTCTACTAAGGATGAAATACCAGCAGAAGAGTGGGAGGGTTTTGGAGAAGAGGGAATAAATGTATTGTGGGATCTAATGCTGAAGATCTATGAACAGGGGAGAATACCAGAGGAGCGAAGAAACAATGTGATTGTGCCCATTTATAAGGGGAAGAGCAATACTCAGGAAACTATAGAGGGATAAAGCTGATGTCACACGGAATGAAAATTTAGGAAAAGGTTATAGAAAGAAGGGTTAGTAAAGAGACCACTACGGGGGAAGAGAAGTTTGGTTTTATGCCAAGGAGAGGAACAACTGATGGAGTCTTTGCATTGAGACAGCTCATAAAGAAGCAAACTAGAAAGGATGGCATATGGTGTTTATTGATTTGGAGAAGGCTTTTGATAAAGTGCTACATCAAGAGGTCTGAAGCTGTATGAAAGAGAAAGGAGGATCAGAGAAATATGAGAGGATTGTTCACGATAAGTATGAGAGAGTGATGATTCGGGTTAAAATCAGTGTTGAGGTAACAGACAAGATCCCAGTTAGAGTAGGTCTGCACCAGGGATCTTCTTTAACTCCTTATCTCTTTGATCTGGTTATGGATGTATTGAGTAATGGGATAGAAGACCAATCCTCCTTGTGCATAGTTTTTACTCATGACATTGTGTTTTGTAGCACCAGAAATGAGGAAGTAGAGAGCTACTAAAAAGGGTGTATAGATTTAAATATCTAGGATCAGTGGTAGCCCAAGATGAAGAATTAGACCTACAGATAACCCATAAAGTTCAGCATGGACGGAACGGTAGGAAGAAAGTATCAGGAGTATTGTATAATCGATGAATTAAGGTGAATGTTAAAGGTCAGGTTTTTAAGACAGTGGTAAGATCAGCAATGATGTATGGAGCTGAGACATGGGCGTTAAAGGTAGCACAGGAGAAGAAGTTAGATGTGGCAGAAATGAGAATGTTGAGATGGATTTGTGGAGATACCAAAAAGAACAAAATAAGAAATAAGACAATCAGAGGTACAACGAAAGTGGGAGAGGTATCTAAAAAAGTTCAGGAAACTGGATTGAAATGATATGGATATGCAATGAGGAAAGACCAGTGATGAGAATGGAAGAACAATTGAAGAGAAAGTGAGGAAGACAAAGTGAAGGTGGATGGATAAAGTAATAGAAGATCTGAAGGAAAGGGGCCTGACTGGCAAGGAGGGTCAGGACCGAGCTGTTTGGAGAAAGTTAATCAAGTACATCAACCCCACATAGTAGTGGGAATATACAAAGAGGAAGAAGAAGAAGAAGAAGTCTCATGCGTACTAAGAATATGGTGTGAGGGGCAATGGGAATGGTCAGCAAAAATGCACCTTGCCTCAGGTGGCATTTTGTAAGATGCCAGTACTAGCTGCAAGAGACTCGAACACAAGGTACAAAAAGACTGCAAGGTGACTGTTGTTCACAGTTGGTATTGATTTCATGTTATTTTTGCTTTTGTAATTTTTGTTGCCTGAAGAAGGGGCCTGAGTTGCCTCAAAAGCTTGCATATTGTAATCTTTTTAGTTAACCAATAAAAGGTGTCATTCTGCTTGACTTGTCACTACACCCATAATAGCTAACATGGTACAACACCCTATTTCTACTTTCCTATATATTGTAATTTCTTTATTTACACATTGAAGTTTGACATTTCAGTCTAGCAACGAGTGTTGAGTTTCTTTTCTCCATCATTACAGTATATTGTTTATAATTAAATCTCTAATGGAGCCAGTACTGAACATATTCCATTTAGTAAAAGGGATGGTGGACAAATGTGACTCTGTTATATGGGTGCATGTTTATTTTCTTTAATGCTAGCAATTGGCTGAAGATCTTAGTGATATCCAATGTTAACTTGATTGAAAGACATGAAATTCAAAAGACCTGAGGACTTTTCTTTACTAAACTTTTCTATTGAATAGCTAAAAAAGTGAAAACATACAAAAAAAAAATCAATTGAAACTCACAATAACAGGAACAGACTGCAGCTGTCGCCTCATCATCATTATCTGTATTCTGCCTGCATTTCTTTTGTTCATGGCCATGTGGCATATGCTTAGTTGCAATCGTTATTAGGCACCTACTGTACTTAATTAACCATTAGGCAGAGATTTTATTCAACGCATGCTGAAAAGCTGTGAAAAACGATCTGCACGAACAGATACTGTAGTATATATAACCTATGCAACAATGGCAATCGTTATTGTGACTTTTTTTTTTTAGAGCAGTTAAACCTTTCTACTATTGCAGTGTAAAGGGAAAACAGTCTTGTTGGTTGATGGAAAATTTGTAAGGTTATTGAATATATTGCGATTCAACAGAAAGTTATCTTTTTGTTTGTTTTTGCTAGGATGATCACAACCTCCCAAGATTACTACTCGTCCTGGCTTCAGTAGCTGTGAGTGATCTCTTAATTTAGCTACAGTTTGCGTGTGTTTGTGGACTAAACCAAACCAAAGCAGTTATTGTACAATTTTTTAAATAGAATTCATGTTAAAAAAGATCTGCTTGTTTTTTTGAAAGTATTCCATTATATTTACATTATAATGTCTATGAAGTCTAATTTATTCTATATACAGGTATTATGATAATGTGATATACTATATACTCTGTATGTAGATTAATAGAGATGACGTAACTAGCATCAATTTTGATAGCCTTCAATTAGAGAGTTTTTATCAGAATTCGGCGCCTTTGTAAAATATTCTTTATTTCAGTATGTACCAAACATGCAGTAATTCAACTACAGATTGTTCATCGTTCACATATATGGCGTCTAAATTGTCTAAAATATACACAGGGCAGGATTTTAACCTGTGAGCAATATCATCATATCCTTACATCACTAGATCACTAGTTTTATGAATGCTTTACATTCAAGCCCATTCAGACAAACATTATTCTTTAGAATTGTCTTGGATCTCAAATCACTCTTAATGCTTTAAGAGCAATATCTGAAGTAGTACCAAATGATGTAATATTCTGATATGAATTATCTTTTGCGATATTCTACACCAGGCTGCTTGCACAAAGAGTCATTTTGTTTGACTGGAAGAATCTTAATCTACCCTCAATAACTTAGTTGGAAACAAATGTTCTATTTTCTTTTAAATTTCTAGAATCTAGTCTAGACTATTTTAAAGAAATCATCAAGAATTATTCCAAAGTAAATTTGCCAGGTCTGGGTTGAACCTTTTTATTTGATTTGGAAAAAACACTTTGATTGGGCTTTCTTACTGTATACCCATCTGACTCCCAACTGGTACCAGATGACTGCTGAGTTGCATGTAACTTGTCCAGAATATATGGTTGAATTTATTTTATTGGGTTTTGTTTTAGTATTGTCTATGATGGGTATATTACAACTTCAACACTATAGAAGAATAAACAGCATTTGATTTATATTTTGAATAAATGAATATTTATTCCATTTTATAGTGCATATTGATATTTATAGGCAATTTGAAATTAGATTAAAATAATAAAAAATACTGTTAAGTAACCTCAGAAAAATAATGTCTGTCAAATTTGATCCATAGAATCCATGTTGGATGCAGAAGCATAATCATGTAGAGGGTTCTAGTTAAAGCCACTGTTGAATTTATCACCCAACTCTGTCTGTAGTCTTCTGACATCTGCTTCTCAAACACAAACTAAATGTAGGGTATGACTTAAGTGGTTAGATTCTAATGCTTTTTATGCTGGTGAGGGGACGGTCTTCACTCTTTATTTCTACATCAATCGGACTCCAGTAGCTGTGAATGTTGTTCTTCATTTCCTTGCCCCTTTGATTCAGATGTGTCTCTGCCATTCACTGGGGGTGTTCCTCTAGGCTGTCTGCCTCTCTTGCCTATGTGCGTGTATCCAAATTAGTTTTCAGGAGCTTTGAGCATCCGTCTTAGCTTTCTGGTCCTCATCTCTGTATATGATGTTATCTGTCTGCTGTTCGGCACTGTGATCGTACCTCTCCTTTTAAAGAATTATTCTTCCAGTTTGCAACTAAATGGGTATTTTGCTGTTCATGACATTCAGAATTCAACATCAAATGCTTTCTTGTAGCAATCAGTAGA
Organism: Polypterus senegalus; assembly: GCF_016835505.1. Taxonomy (NCBI): domain Eukaryota; kingdom Metazoa; phylum Chordata; class Cladistia; order Polypteriformes; family Polypteridae; genus Polypterus; species Polypterus senegalus. The sequence goes on along the minus strand of NC_053162.1, from coordinate 25,469,596 downwards.
TCTTAAACTTAAATCAGTTATCTTTCTTGATGGCATTTTACTGTGCATTTTATGTATATATATATATATACGAGGGGAAGTCAAAAAGTAAAGGGACATTTGAGAAAAGGGGCATTTATTCTGATGATAGAAATGTGAAACATACCTTATTTTTCTACATAACCTCCCTGGACTTCAATGCACTTTTCCCAACGTTTCACAAGTTTTTTGATTTCTGTCGGAAAAAAAGTTTTTCACTTGCATCTGCAACCAATTTTGCAATCAACGACTATCACATTGTCCTCAGTGGTTGACGTTGATGGCCTGCCTGATCTTTCTTCATCACAAAAAGAAGTTCTTCCCTGTTTGAAGCTCTCTATCCATTCGTAGATCTTGCTTTGCGATAAACAGTTGTCACCATACTGTGCTTGCATTCGACAAATAATGTCCGCAGGTTTAACACCTTCCGCAAACAAAAAGCAAATCACTGCCCTCATTTCCTCCTTGGTGCAGATCGACAATGGAGCTGTCATGTTTAACAGTCTGCTACACTCCAACGAATAATGCGGGAATAAGAGTTACACATTGTATAGAAGTGTTGGCGACTACACTCATTCAGCGCTGGATACGAGCAGTGTTACCAAACTCTGAAAAGAGGAAATTAAAAAAATCCCTTTACTTTTTGACTTCCCCTCGTATATTTGACTTGATATACTTTATTAATCGTCAAGGGGTAATTGTCTTTTCACATGAACGTTTGGGGTCAGAGTGCAGGTTCAGCCATTGCCCAGCACCCCTGGAGCAATATTCAGGTTAAGGGACTTGCTTAAGGGCCCAATGGAGAAGAATCCCTTCTGGAAGTAAAAAATTTGAACTGGCAACCTTCCATACTCAGAACATGAATGTCAATATCTAATAGGGTGTATGCTCAATGAAAGTTCTCTCCCAGGGGCAGTATCAAGGTATTGTGTACACTGCTATTTTCTTTACTTTATCTCCAAACATTTATGATAATTTCTTTGTGTCCATCCTTGATTTGGGACTCAGACTTCTCAAAGAAGCAGACCCCCAAACCTCTCCCAGTGGACTCTGGGCAAAACAAAAATAGCCGAAACTCTATTTGGGACCAGGACAAATATATAAAACAAATTTTATGTAAATCAGCGGAGCCATTCTCAAGTGGTGTCTAAATATACAGACAGATGTTCTTAACTATATATGGATAAAAAAATTCCCTGCCTTCAAACAAATACAGAATATTTTGACACCTTCCATTTGAAAATACTTTGATTTTAGGATGAGAGATTAAAACAAGATCCCTGCATGCTGCATGGTAGGAACACCCTTATTTTTGGAGAGACTCTGTTTTGTTTTCTTACTGTATATATAAAGTGAAGGCAGTGAAGAGAGAAAAGGGAGCCATCAAATGGAATCAGGAAAAGTTTTTTATAAAACCCTATCAGATGTTCTGTGTGCAGAGAGCACATTGCACGTTTTAAAAATAAACATAACCTGTTGCAAGGGAAAATCCCTTCTGTAGCATCAGATTATACATTGGCATTCAATGGCATAAATGGACAAATCATAAACGTGAATGATATGTTGTCGCTGGGTGAGGTCTCTGTTGTTCAGCATTATGATGATAATGTAGGTGTTGATCTTTGCTTGAAAGAACTGGCAACTCACAAAAATATGAAAAGCAAAATATGCATTTGAAATAAATGGTGTGTTACACTCCATCAAAAGGACTGCGGCCTAAGAGAGCTGATCACGAAGAGCCACAGGAGATGCAGATTTCAGTGCTCAAAACACCTGAATCAACAAATCTGCCCAACAACACCAATAGATGCACAGATGAGGCTGGACAACTTCCACCTTCTGACTGCACATCTAAATGAATAACTAAAGTAATCAAACATTTCTGTCTAATTGGCCATGCAAACGTTCCATGACAAACTAGCCCCAGCATTTTTACAAGTTGTATATCCATAGACCACAATGCTTATCTAAACCCTGTTTGCTGTTGTTGTGTCATACAGCAATGTAATAGTTAAAATGACAGAAACATATCGTGGCAGGCATAGGTACTTCTGAAATGTGTAGAGCCCAGTAGCTGGTCTACATGTCTGTCTGTCTTTTCTATTGCAGCACTCATTACAACGTGCAATTTAATTATCAAGCTTCAGTTACCTTGTGCTACTGAGCTGCAGAATAGCTAACAGCGAGTTGAATATTTTATCTTCTCTCAGCGTCAAGTAGTTTGTTCAGTATGTTTTTTTCTCTCCCTGAAACTCCTGCAGTGGTTTAAAATGCACAGACTGAAGGAACTGGGGGCTGGTGTTTTAGGAAGAATCCTTGTGGGTGGAGCCTTTATTAGCGCAAGATTTCAACGCCATTCATTACGCACACTTTAATGGGTTGTCCCCCGACCAGTATTTTCGTTTGAGAATTACGTCTGGCTTCACAAGGCTATTTATCTTAAGACATCCATAAAATCAAAATGTGGACATTTTAACATAAGTTTTTATAAGCTTTTTCTTTTTTACTAAAATAACATAATATTAAATATCAACATAAATTATTTTCAAATAGTTGCATATTGATTAGGACATGTTAGTAAGATTTCCACTGCAAACTGTACATGTGACAATAAAGACCATGTCGACCTATATTATAATGTTACTCAATTTCAAAACCATTAAAATTTAAATTTATCTTTTTGTTTTCTGAGTTAACATCATACACTGCTCCAACAATTGCTTCCCTTATTATTTTTTGCTTGAATGCCTTACTGACTCATTATGTGGTTCCTTACTGGATCTATGAACTTATTATAAAAATATGAATATCAAAACTCTACATGAAGTGACATCTTCTCCTTAATATCCCCTGCAAATGAACACACTCACTCACTGTGTTTCGCATTAGCAAGGCCAGACGTCTCATATGACCTGAAAAGAAAGCATTGAGAATGTGGCTGCTTTCTCTCCCTGTCATGCTACAGGACTGTTGTGGCTGTATCATACCTCCTTGCTGAAATCCACTGCAATTTCTGAACCAACATCAGTCAAAAGTGTGTCAGTGCCTCAAACACTTGTTCTCACAGCAGTGGCACATGAGAGCTGCAGTAACTGTAGCGTTTCCAACACCTTAAGTTTGTGCTTTGACTCTTCAGATTGATTTGAAAACGAGTCGGTGGATGCAATGGTGCATCTATGAATCAATATAGCAATTGGCCGTACCCATCAGGCAAATCGACTAACTAAATTAAGAGTGTGTACAAAACACAGAACCTACACTCCCAGCTCAATTTCATGTATTGTAATCTCTGTGTTGTGTGCTGATAACTTTCATCTTCAAATCATTATACAGATGGTGAATATCGGTTTTATAAAAGTACACGTGCATATTTTTTAATCATATTTTTAAATCCCCTGCTTTATGTTCCATTTCTGTTAAGTGATAATGTCATGCATTACACAGTATAAAGTCACATTTGACATTAACAGTATTCTCCCTCACAAATTTTGAGAAAATGAAAAATTGCCTCATGCCTAACTACTGCTACTGCTACTATTAGGTAGGTATAACTAATACAGAATTACTTAGTATGGGGTAGACATTTTTACAACTTGACATCTTTCCTGATGCTTAACTACTTTTATCACCCTTAATGATACCCAAGAGTTATGGTAGCCTTATTCAAACCCCCTGTTACAAGGGTAACAGAGTCTCTTATTTAGCATATGTTACCTAATTAATATCCTCAACTCAGCAGAAGAAAAACTTAAAATGCCAATGAGATAAGAAATGTAGGGGGCCTTCCCGTGGTCCTGGTTTCCACAGTATCTAAATTGAATTGCGCAGTGCTCAAAAGGACACGAGATACAGTATATCAACTCTCCAAAGAGAAAGGGTGAAGCAGAGATACTTCAAAGAGATGGTATGTGTCTGCAAGCCAAAACTCCATCTGCAGGCTTATTTTAAAATGTTCATTTTATAACATGCCTACTGTATCACAACTGTGGTAATTTAAAGCAGTGTATGTTATGACAAGGACTTTCACGTAAGTCCCAAAAACTTGAAAAAGCTTCAGAATAATGCAATTACAGGGGAACATACCGTCAAACCCCAGATAGTTAAGCAGCAAATATATAAATTTCATAAAAATAAAAAGATTTTATCCATCACAAAAATTCTCTATCACACAGTTATAGCACAATGGTGAAAACAACGGCAAACACAGCCCCAATGCAGAAATCCCAAGGTGAAGTCAAAAAACAGCACACAAAGTTCAAAAATCCAGAAATTCTCAAAAAAGCACAAACACAGGAACTCTCCAAAAGCTTCCACAAGGAACTATGGGAGACTCTCCAATTTATAAGGCAGAAGGCAGTGATTGGCAGGTGGCCCTGCTCCATGGGGGACCACCCCAAAACACATGGAACATAGTCAAGGCATTGAAAATTAGACACAAGCAATGACAACTAAATGCAAATAATCTTAATATATAAAAATAACCAAAAATGAACAAAGACGACATAAAACGTGAATTTGAACCCCACCAGGAGAGGAATCCTCGCTGCGATGTAACAGTGTATAGTCCATGTAATAAATTAATACCTAGTTATCTTCCCACAAGTAGAGCTTAGGTGTACTTCATATTGAATTTGTGTAGTGCAAACCCATTGGAGATGGTGGTAAAATTGAGAGTGTGATAGACGGCCGGGAACCTTGCCCCTCCAGGAGACCTGGAGAAGCAGGGGGCTTGGTGTGGGGCAATTCCTACCCAGGAACGCAAGATGGTAGCCATCTGGGATTGTTTAGGAACCACAGAGATGGGAAGCTCAACCCTGTGGGGACCCATGGCCAATGCCAAAGGGCGCCTGGATGGTTCCAGAGCCATGCACTTCCTGGTGCGGTGGAAATGCTGCAGGAAGGTCATCAGGGAGCACATCTGGGTGCATTATAAAAAGGGGACGCTTCACTCCATTCAGGGAGTCGGAGTCAGGTGGCAGAGGACATTGAGTTTATTGTGGCTGTGTTGTGCTGTAAAGAAGGAGCAGAAGATAATAAACATGTGTGTAGTGGATATTCTGGGTCCGTCTGTACGTCTTTCACAAGAGCTACAACAAAATTCTTTGTTTTTACCCTATTCTATTTTCCACTGTTATACCATATGATTAAAAACTCAAAGGAAAATACAGTATATACCTTTAAATGCTTTTCTCTGCTTTCTTGAACTGATGAGATGATACTCATTGTTTATTATGCTCAACATATCCTGTCCTTCAGTCTGACATTGACCATCACAGAAATCTTTTGCTAGCTTGTTTGGAAATTATACTGTTTTAATAATTGTTTGTTTCTTTTATTGGGCAAATATATGTCACAAAAAACTTTTTTTGGTCAAGGAATCACCTTTTCATATCAGATTTAAACTATATTGCCTAGTTTAAATTTTGTAATTTTATTTTGAACCATACCCCTCACCATTTTGTGTGCTGTGGGTGTTGGCATTTTTGTATCCTGTCGTGAGTTCGTTGGAAGGCCTACTGAGGTAATGACCTAATTCATACCAGGTTAAAAGGTCACCCCACTTCACTGTCACTTCTCTGATTGAGTCATTTGTGCTTTATATTGTATTCTTTTTTGTGTTTCTGATTTCAATTTTTTGTTTTTTTTTTTACTTTTGAGCTCTTTTTTGATTTTTGGTTTTGTTGCCTGTATAAGCAATCTCCCTGTTTTTTTTAATTGTACTATATTCTGACCACATCTTTTCTTCCAGTCATTGTCATTAAATATCCTCTGCTTTCCAAAAAAGCAGAATAATTATCACATTTAAATTGATTTATGAGCTGAATTTAGTGCCTCTACATCATTGTGTCATTTATCGTGTATCATTTATCCAACTCCAAAGCACTTCTTGTCACTTGTCATCTGCCTTAGGCTCCACCATTCTTGGTCTGTTGGATGGCGGCAGTTGCTGCACAGCAGTCATGTAATGGAGGGGCTGGGGCATAAAAAAGGGAGTTTTGGGTAATAGTGTGGCTCAAGCAATTGGAATTTTGACAGTATGACAGCCATTTCCTAGAGATAACTCCTTGATAAGAATTTAGTATTTTCTGACCTTTGGGTTTGTTTAGCATTATTTAAATGTGTCCTTTAGTCTTCTGTTGTTTGGAGATGTTTGCCTGCATCTTTTCACTTTTTTCTGGATTTCTGGGGCTTGTTTCAATAAATCACATCATCCTATCTGTTTCATCATGGGATTACACTGATCTCATTCTGTCAGATCAGCTTCAGACCACACATGTATAATGCATTTGCTCTACATGAACACGTACAGTACATTGAGGCATGATGCAAGATGCATCGTAAAAAATGCATGCCAAGCTACAATTTACAACATATGCAAACGTCTGATTGCTGATGGACATTCTTACTTACGAACCCAGTAAAACTCTTGGATAAAGGAATAAAAGAGTTTTCTTTTTACATATTTTTGCCTCACCACCAGTTTTTGCTTCTAGCTCTCACCCTCTGGAGACCACAACTGTTATCGAGGTATCCAACATTCTTACTTACCTACCCTGTAAAACTGTCATATAAAGGAATATACAGTCATATGAAAATGTTTGGGAACCCCTCTCAGCCTGCATAATAATTTACTTTCAACAGAAAAGATAACAGTGGTATGTCTTTCATTCCTTAGGAACATCTGAGTACTGGGGTGTTTTCCGAACAAAGATTTTTATTGAAGCAGTATTTAGTTCTATAAAATTAAATCAATGTGAAAAACTGGCTGTGCAAAAATTTGGGTACCCTTGTAATTATGCTGATTTGAATGCCTGTAACTGTTCAATACTGATTACTTCTAACACCAAATTGGTTGGATTAGCTCGTTAAGCCTTGAACTTCATAGACAGGTGTGTCCAATCATGAGAAAAGGTATTTAAGGTGGTCAATTGCAAGTTGTGCTTCCCTTTGACTCTCCTCTGAAGAGTGACAGCATCGAATCCTCAAAGCAACTCTCAACAGATCTGAAAACAACGATTGTTCAGTCTCATGGTTTAGGGGAAGGCTACAAAAAGCTCTCTCAGAGATTTAAACTGTCAGTTTCAAATGTAAGGAATGGAATTAGGAAATGGGAGGCCACAGGCACAGTTGCTGTTAAACCCAGCAGGTCTGGCAGGCCAACAAAAAGATAGGACCGGCATATGCGCAGGATTGTGGGAATGGTTACAGACAACCCACAGATCACCTCCAAAGACCTGCAAGAACATCTTGCTGCAGATGGTGTATCTGTACATTGTTCTACAATTCAGCACAGTTTGCACAAAGAACATCTGTATGGCAGGGTGATGAGAAAGAAGCCCTTTCTGCAATCACGCCACAAACAGAGTCGCTTGTTGTACGCAAATGCTCATTTAGACAACCAGATTCATTTTGTAACAAAGTGCTTTGGACTAATGAGACAAAAATTGACTTATTTGGTCATAACAAAAAAACGCTTTGCATGGTGGAAGGAGAACACCTCATTCCAAGAAAAACACCTGCTACCTACTGTCAAATTTGGTGGAGGTTCCATCATGCTGTGGGGCTGTGTGGCTAGTTCAGGGACTGGGGCCCTAGTTAAAGTTGAGGGTTGGATGAATTCAACCCAATATCAACAAATTCTTCAGGATAATGTTCAAGCTTCAGTCACAAAGTTGAAGTTACACAGGGGTTGGATCAAATTTAACTGAACTGGAGAGATTGTATATGGAAGAGTGGTCAAAAATACCTCCATCCAGAATCCAGACACTCACACAAGCTATAGGAGGCGTCTAGAGGCTGTTTTATTTGCAAAAGGAGGCTCAACTAAGTATTGATGTAATATCTCTGTTGGGGTGCCCATATTTATGCACCTGTCTAATTTTGTTATAATGCATATTGCATATTTTCTGTTAATCCAATAAATTTAATGTCACCACTGAAATACTACTGTTCATAAGGCATGTCGTATATTTAAAGTAAGTTGCTACTTTGAAAGCTCAGCCAATGATAAACAAAAATCTAAAGAATTAAGAGGGGTTCCCAAACTTTTTCATATGACTGTATAAAACAAAATATATTAATTTAACTACTAAATACAGTTAAGTCATCGTAGGTGCCACCTATGAGTTAACTCATAAACCGTCTTTGGGCCGGTTGCAACCAATACAAGCATATTTGTTTGTAACACATATCGAGGATAGTGGGCATCTTAAATAAGAGTGAAAATCAGTGATGAGTGAAAAGTCTTTTTCAGTGAATGTTGGGGCAAGAACCCGTTTGTCCCTGTTTACTTCAAGCAATGTAGGTAATGAAACAATTGAAAACAAAAGTAACCAAATGCGGGTTTCAGATCATTTGCGCAGGAGCTCCATCCCAGGTCATGCTCTGCTTATAGAGTGACGTCTCCATCCATTGACTTATAGGCAAGAGACTGGAAGGGGTGGAGTCAGGTGCCCTCACTGCTCAGTGCTGTAGAGGGAATAGGAGAGGACATGATTAGCAACAGCACCCCCTCTCAACCTGGGGTGGTATCACATACCTTAGAGGAACTCATATACCATATTTTGGATAACATTTATTTTTCATAAGAAAAATGTTGATATGTAGAACCACAACCACCTGAAATTCTCTCAACAATTAGTGTCTCGCCACTATGAAGTTTCAATGGAAACTGTGAGATTCAATTGCAAGAAATTGATTTAACTTGTTAGACCCAACAAAGTTATTGTGCAGCAGGCATGGACACAGAATTTTCAATTCCATGTGTCAACTGTGAGGTAACTCAAATACTTTTTTTTTTTTAGAGTTTTTTTTGAGAGTTTTGCTCAATAACTAAATACATTTCATTTATATACCCTGAATTTACATGGGCAGCATGGTGGCGCAGTGGTAGCACTGCGGCCTCACAGTTAGGAGACCCGGGCACACAAACACACACCAAGCACACACTAGGGACAATTTAGAATTGCCACTGCACTTAACCTGCATGTCTTTGGACTGTGGGAAGAAACCAGAGCACCTGGAGGAAACCCACACAGACACAGGGAGAACATGCAAACTCCACGCAGGGAGGACCCGGGACGCGAACCCAGGTCTCCTAACTACGAGGCAGCAGTGCTACCCACTGTGCCACCGTGCTGCCCTTTGAACAATATTATTTGCAAAAAAAAAAGATCTGCATTGGAAATAATGAGGTATATGGGCAGAATGGCGTGTTCTTATCAAGTTTTATCTTGCACAGTGAAGATGGCACACTCTTTCAAGTCGAATACAGATGGTAAAGGTCTGGAGTACAGTGCTAATGATATTATGAATCCCATTGAGAATATCTCAGTTCCACCCATGAATCCAGAAATTGTATTGCATATGCAAAAATAAAAATGTTGCATACGTACTGTACAAATATTATGTAATAAATCATTTAACAAAAGCTTTTCCAAAGAAACCAGATCCTCATTTATCAGTACTGTACAGAAGCATTGTTTACAAAAACAATGTTCACAATTAATGGATTTATTAAGAGACCATTCATATATGAATAAAAGCTTGAAAAAATAAATTTTAATAAATATCATCTATTTACAGCATGTAAATGCTCATATAAGCTGTGATTTTAAGTATATTGCAGTGGTTCGTAGAGGCCCTGAGTGCTGATGAATTCTTGCTCTTTATTTAACGCACTTTTATTTAACTCACTCTTCTTAGAAGGATGGCTTAGAATAGCTTGCTGTTGCCACACTAAATGGAAATCTGTACAACTATGGCAGACTTTCCATTTTTATAGGATCCCCTATAGCTGGCTCTGAAGTTGTTAATTTACATAATAGAATGCCAGCTCATTCTGTTGGTGACTTATCCCCAATCTGATAAATCTTGTCAGTGCCATTGCATAGCCCTAAATTCGAGACAACTTCCAACTCCTTGCAACATTGCCTAAGCTCTTCAAAACAACAGGGTGGTCTTAGTTTCCTGTGTGGCTGTACAACCAGTGATATGGGCACACCAGTCCTTGTTACAAACAGAATCTTCTGTTTAAGCAAACAGTGATTATGAGGTGATATCTCTGAAGTGTTCACAGTTATAAAGGGAATTACTGTAGTCCAGTGGGTGCAAGGTGTTATTTTAAAATAAGTTCTTCAACAAGAACACAGGGACATGGATGGAAAGTTGTTAAGGGTAAATTTTATCCCAACATTTAACTTCTCCCAAAGAGCTAAGGACACATGGATAGAGTTACTGTAGTAAGTAGTGTGGAAAATAGTAGGACTTTACGGACCTTCAATTCAATGTTAACTTAGAGAAATTAGATGAATAGGACTGGCAATATTGTTGGGGTGTGTGGGTTCTTCTCATCAGAACTGTCGCAATGTTCTAATGTGTGGATGTACTGTATATATCTACACATAGTGACAACATTTCCTAAATCAGTTTACAAACCAGTGACATTGAGACTTTGTTTTGAAGACAATAAAACTATTTATGTAAATTTTATACAGCCTGTGTTCATAGCTTTGAGGCAGATGCACCCCAATATATAGGGTGTCCATAAAGTCCATGTGCAATCTAAAATAGTTGTAACTTTGTAAGTATATGTGATACTGTATATTTTCTTGTTTCAAGCAATGCACAATTTCAATTCATCACATTTTCTGCACTGGGCTCTTATTAGATCCTGGTTGGGTTGGGTGATACTGGGATTGAGAAGAACATTTACCTTTCAGACTGATCAGTGCTTAACATTAAAAACACAACTCATATTGTCATATGCACTATTTCTATCCACTCCAGCTATTAGTAAGGCAAGAATTACGTCTTTGTTTAGAAGAGTTTTTACTTGTAAATCCTTTTTAGTTTAGAATATTTCTTTATTCAAAGCAAATAACAAAGCCAAGTGATTATACTGTGGACTTTTAGTAGTTCATTGTTAGTCACCCAATTTGAGGTGTTTAGGGTGGTTAAGCCTGCTAGGGTAGTAGCAGTAGTAGTAGTATTGTGACATGTACAATGTATGATGAAATCCTTACTTAAATGTATGACCAATATGCAGCATATCATGACTCTTTTCTGCCAGGATGGACAAGAATGGGTTTGACTCTTGACTGGAGACAGACTGACACAGGAATGTGATCCTTGTGAGGTGAAGTTGAAGAAGCACCAAGTGTATTTTGTGTTTCTGCTGTCAAGTCAAGTCAAGTTGGGGAGCATGCAGTGATACAGTGTGTTGCCGCACCCACTACATGACGAAACAACTCAGGATCCTGGTTTGCAACACCCCAGGCAGACAAGCAGTCCAGTCCCACCATCTGGAAATGACCCTCTATCTGCCGCAGCCAGGCGTTATGTGGGTGTCTCCTTGGCCCCTCCAGCCATTCAGGTCCTCAACAATGAGGATCTTACATGCCGGATAACCCTGGTGGAAACACACCACATGGCCGTAACTGACGCTCCCTCAAAATGCAGGAAATGTGCCTCATTCGGGACTCCATGAGGAACCGCACATTTGACACAAAGTCAAACCAATGGTACCCAAGGATTCTCTGAAGAGACACAGTACCAAAGGAGTCCAGTCTGCGTCTCAGGTCACTGGATAGCGTCCATGTCTCGCAACCATATAGCAAGGCAGGAAGCACCAGGACTCTAAAGACTTGGACCTTTGTCCTTTTGCATAGATATCGGGAGCGCCACACACCCTTTTCCAACAACCTCATGACCCCCCATGCTCTTCCAATCCGTCTTTTGACTTCATAGGAAGAGTCACCAGAGACATGAATGTCATTGCCAAGGTAAGTAAACCTCTCAACAAGGTCGACGCTCTCTCCACAAACAGACACACTGCTGATGGCTGTGCCCAAGAGGTCATTAAAGGCCTGGATCTTGGTTTTTATCCAGGACACTCGCAAGCCCAGATACTCAGACTCCTCCCTCAGTCTCTCGAGTGCCCCGATCAGAGCCTCCATTGATTCCGCGATCACAGCATCATCAGCAAAATCAAGATCCATGAATCTTTCTTCACCAACAGATGCCCCACGTTGTTGATGTTTCTGCTGTGTAAGAGTTAATTAGAATATAACTTTTCTTCCTAAAAATGTTGCCTAGAAGGATACATGCAGGAAATTCTGTAGCTTTTTTTTTGCCTTTAAAGAAACAGAGGTAGCTGAGTGTTTCGAAAGATACTTGTATTCATACCTATAGCGTTTTCAGGATGCTACAAGGGGCAGAAAGCTAAGAAATCAGTTGCAGAGTAAGTAAGTAATAATGTTGTAGCAATGAACAGTTAGAGTAACTGTAATTCCTTAGTAGGAAGAAGTTCTAGTATATGTAGAATAATTTTATACATCACTGTATAGCACTGATACTGAAAAATGTTAGCACCAGTAGAGAGTGAGGACATACGCATTCATGGGAGTTTGGGGTTATATTGTATGGATGGGTGCAAAACTGGGTACAGCACAGGAAGCAGAGGGTGAGGAACCTTATCAGAACTGGGTGACATTGAACCTGGTGTCCCTCAGGTAGCAGTCCTGAGGCCACTGCTATTTTTAGTGTACATAAATGATCTGGGTAGGAATATAAATACCAAGCTGGTTAAGGTTTCAGATGATACGAAGATGGATGAGATAGGAGATGATCATGAATGTGTTAAATGATTAGAGAAGAACTTGGATAGCATACAGAGTTGGGCAGCACATTGGAATTAAAAATGTTAAATATGAATACAAAATGGGAAATCTGAATATTGATTGTACCCCGTATGAGAAGGACTTAGTGGTCACAGTGGACTCGTCACTTTAAATCTCCAGACAGTGTTCAGAAGCCATTAGGTAGGCTAACAGCATGTTAGGTTATATAGCACCCTAATGTGTAGAGGTTATCCTAAAGTTTTATAACACACTGGTGAGGCCTCATCTGGAGTATTGTATGCAGTTTTGGTCTCTGGGATACCAAAAAGACACAGCAGTGCTAGAAAAAGTCCAGAGAAGACAGACTAGGCTAATACCAGGGCTACAAGGGATAAGCTGTGAGAAGAGATTGAGAGTTGAACCTTTTCAAAACTTTAAGAGTTAACATGATTGAAGTGTTTAATTGTATCAAAGGAATTAGTACAGTGGTTCCAGACTTTTACTTTAAAATGAGATCAATGAGAGCACAGAGGTATAGTTGGAAACTTAAGGGAAATGTTTGCAGAAACGTTAATACATTTTTCTTCACAAAGAGAACAATCGACACATGGAATAAGTTACCAAGTAATGAGGTGAACATTAGGACTCTAGGGACATTCAAAACCTGTCTTGTTTTGGAGGAATTTAGACGGGTAGGATTGGCAGGCTTTGCTGTGCTGAATGGCCTGTTGTCGTCAACACTTTCTTCTAACGTTCTAAAGTATTCAAATACATTACATAATGTTGTTTAATAGAAAGAACAAATCATCTCCTCTGATTTCTTCTTTTCCAATGGCTCACTCTCCCTGGCCATTGTACCTTACTTTTATTCTATTTTAATTAGTATTGCCTAATTTTATTTTCTTATATATTTTGTCTTTTTTCTCTTTCTTCATCCTGTAAAGCACTTTGAGCTACATCATTTGTATGAAAATGTGTTATAGAAATAAATGTTGTTGTTGTTGTCAAAACCTTGATCAATACCTGCTCTACTATTACAGTGGCCATCAGCAATCTGCACCAAGCATTATTTATGTTTTACAGTAGTGGAAGTATACTGAGTGGCTAATTATTTTTCAGACATATTGTATGAGCTTCAAGGAATGTTACAGAAGAAATTGTTGGGTTCTCTTTTTGTTAAAAACAGATAAATCCATATACCCTGTAAAGCAAAAACAGAGACAGTATCATTAGGACTACAAGTTAGCATCATGGTATGCAGTGAGCCCTCTATGTTTATTTTATTTTTAATAAAATGAATATGCAGTTTCTCAGCTCTTTTTTAAACAATTTAATTCAAACTATATAGTCATTCTAGATAAGTGTGACATATGTTACATAGTCATCTTTATGATCTGTAAGGCAAGAAAGACAGTTATGTTCGTTTGAAAGAATATCAGTCCTGTGGCTTTGTAACTTTTGAATGACACATTTAAGCATCTTCAAGCATGCATAATATAAGTAACTTTTTATAAGACTGACAGTAAAATTAGATAACAGGATTGTTTAATGTACTATCCACTCAGTAGCAGCATATTTATTTATGAGTCATATGCCTGGTAAAGGTGGCAAAGGTAAGCAGATATGTGAAGTGTACTTTGAGTGAAATAAATGCTTTGCATTAAAATAAGAGCTTATAGTACAACAACTGAATATAAAGTAATTCCAGGCAGCCTGCTAAATTACATAGTAATGTAAAATGCATTACCTGTGTGCTAGAAGAAGCTTGTCTGAAATGTAAACACCAGCCTTTAAAAAAATAACATGCAGAAAAAGCTATTATACTGCATATCAAACAAATGATGGTCTAATCAGTACCTTTATTCATAGCACAACAAATTGAAGAAGTGCAATCACCGATTCTCTACACAATTATCTGTTATTAAGTTATGAAAAGAAATTGCCCATTATTATGACTTGTGCTGGGTCTTCTGCAGTATACTGAAGCTTCCCAAAGTCTTTTCTCTTTTCGAGAGACTCTGAAGTAGGAGAATGTCAGAATAAAACTATTTTCAAAATTAAAAAGTTTTTCAATCTGTGAACTAAGTCTTAGATTGACAAATTCTAGGAAAATATGCTATCTAGAAGGACATTCTTATATAAATTTTAATGGGAATAGATTATGGAACATGTTAAAGGCTTCCTTTGTTTTGTAATCAACACACATGCCTACGGCTAAAGAAAACAATGCAGATATAGCTATAGCTTGGCATTCTTTGGGATATCCTTTAAAGTAGAAATATAAAATTATAGGCTGCCAACCTGTTAGTATTCTACCCTGCTGTGATCTGATTTATTATTGATGGAGACACACCTCACTGGATCGACATCAACAGCACCAGTCTTCTTTTATACCCAGGATTCATGCATCCATTGTAGGATCCCCAGGGCACAATGGTGATAAACTCGAATCCTAAAGTCGTTTTTACAAAATTGTTACTGTATACAATGGCACAGATGAAAGTAATGATAAAAGTAGTAGTTACAGAATATAAATGATAAAGTGAAAAGTTGTATACTTTGTAAATGTGGCGTTGTTTACACTGATTTGGAAAATATTCTGTTATCTGTTACCAAGGGAGCAACAAGTTGTTTTAAGGGAGTTTGCAAGGTTTATTTTTGAGCCTCCATTCTTAATACCAAATATTCATAGGGGTCAAAAACTATATGTATGCACATTCTTTAGGTCCCATAGTGGATCTTGGCTTCTATGCATTGCATACTCTGCATACCCCCTGTTTGTGACCCTGTACTGTGTAGTACTGTTAATTAAGTCATTCATAAGGCAATGCTTTCTCATGCTATCTGATCACCTATAATGAAAGGCACCAGCTAACCCCTTAGGTTCTTTTGTTAAGAGGAAACAGGAAGAGATGCCAAAACGAGCTATACAGATGTAAGCTATAATTTCTCACTTCACTCACTGTCTCTATTGTAACCTGCATATTCCACTCTTGTGACCTCTAATATAAATCAAACCACAAATAACCATAACTGTGCAAACTTTTATTACATTCCTCTTCGCTGAACATTATGCATCTTTTTAACCTCATTTTTATTATTTCAGAATGTCCTGCAATACCTAAATAATAACACGTTATACAGGCACAAAAATCACAGACCGCAGTTACATTTTTCAAAGTCAAAGTGAACTTTATTGTCATCTCAACAATATACGAGTATACAGATAGACGAAATTGCGAAGTTCCGGGTCCACAGTGTAACAACATGATGTGCAAATAATAAATTAAAAATAGAATTAAAATTTAAATTTAAAATTAAAGCACAAACAAGACAAGAAATTGTGTAAAGACAAGACAAAGAAGTAACAGCAATATTGACGTGTAGTAAGCAATATGAACATTGATGCAATATATGGTATTTGCAATCTAGATACATAAATATAGTCAATAGATATGTAATATAATAAATAAATGATAGATATAGATAATACAGAAATTATCAGTGTATGATAATAGCTGTTTAAGACTTGTGTAAACAATGACAGGTCAGAATGATATCAAGAGTGTCAAAATACTTAAAGGTCAGTATGAGATTTTCAGTTCTTTTCTACATGCACACTCGTCTTTGAAGGAAAGTGTTTTTAGTGGTGGTTGATGCAAGTGTGAAAGATCCCAGGGGGCAGCATGGTGTTAAGGAGTTTGACAGCTTGGGGGTAAAAACTATCTTGCAGCCTGGCACATCTGGCTTCTCTTGGATGGCAGAAGTGTGAAAAGTCCATGTGAGGGGTGTAAGGGGTCCTGCACAATGCTGCAGGCCTTGCGGACATTGCGTTTGTAACATATGTCCTGTAGTGAAGGGAGAGGCATCCCAATAATGTTCTCAGCTATCTTCACTATCCTTTGCAGGCATTTGCGGTCAGATAGGTTGCAGTTGCCATACCAGACAGTGATGCAGCTGGTCAGGACACTCTCCATGATGCCTCCGTAGAGCATGGTGAGGATGGAAGGGGGAAGACTTGCTCACTTCAGCCACCTCAGGAAATGTAGTCTCTGCTGGGCTTTCTTGATTAGTGATGAGGTATTATGCATCCACGTGAGTTCCTCAGTTATGTGCACACCGAGGAACTTGGTACTCCTAACACTCTCCACATCTAAACCATTGATGCTGAATGGGATGTGGGTAGGATGTGATTTTCTGAAGTCCACGATTATCTCTTTTGTCTTGTCGACATTGAGAAATAGATTGTTGTCTTCACACCATGCAGACAGCCGTTCCACCTCATCTCTGTATGCTGTTTCATCATCCCTGCTTATCAGTCCCAGCATCATCGTATCATCCGCAAACTTGATGATGTGGTTGGTGTTGTGTGTGGCTGTACAGTCGTGAATCAGCAGGGTGAAGAGCAGTGGACTAAGCATGCAGCCCTGCGGTGCTCCAGTGCTCAGTGTAATGATGCTGGAAGTGTTGCAGCCCATCCGAACTGACTGGGACCTCTCCGTAAAGTAGTCCAGGATACAATTGCAGAGGGTGGTGTTCAGGCCTAACCTGCTCAGTTTAACAACCAGCTTTTGAGGGATGATTGAGATAATTTCAGATAATTTTCAGATAGTTTCAACATGGCACAGACTGCAGCAATCAACTATTTTGCAGTCCAGTGATAAGCCTCCCCCTCCTCATTTGAGCTCTGCCCCTCTAAAATTTCCTGCCCATGACATTCAGGATCAGATAGCTTCATAAGTATCACCCTGCAGTGTCATACTCTGTTGTTCATCATTTGTCTCCCTGCTGCATGCCTCTGAGTGTCTCTCTCAATTGTCATCTGCTATCGACAACAGGACTCTTTAAAGGATTTGCTGTGCTTATAAGCACTGAGACATTTCTTTTCTTATCCATAATGAATGTATATACAAAGAAACCCTGAAAAATGCATGTTTTGTTTGAGCACTGTTTACAAATGCAGCACTTAAAATGAGCATGTAAAAATACGGATGCTTCACAACATTCAGGGTTGCTAATGTCCCAATACATTTTAGGTGAATAAATGATTAAGTTAAAATATTTTTTGTATTTTGATAATAAACTATTTTGGCATATTATTGGTAATAAATTGTTTGGCAGAAAAAAATGAATCAGTCATACCTGGGGATCTGTGTCCACACTGTATCACATGTGAACATGACATCATGGGTCATATAGCGACCTTAGGATCAAATAGCAACAAGGGCTAAATTTTTTTCACAACACATATGCCCCAAAGGTACTTATATATTATGCACTGAAACTCTAGTCATCTTTTTTGATTATTTTTTACAGATTTCAGGTCAAGTCACGACAATTTGAGCACATTTAAAAACAACAGATGTCAACCACACTGCTGTAAAGCTTCCATAAATACACCAAATACATACATTATAAACAGTATATATATATATATATATATATATATATATATATATAGTAAAAAATATATATCAAAAATGAATATTCATATACAAGGCGGGATTTAAAAGTGACCAAAGTTGCTGGCGGCCTACTGGGCATAGGCCCCTGGCTCTGGTTCAGTATAAGGCTTCTCTTTGAGTTCTGTAGCCTCTGGCTATGCCTTCCAGGATAAGGTCCTTGGCAGTAGACCATTACCAAAACTTAGGGGCAGCTACTACAAAGGCATCATCCCCTCTAAGCTTAATTCTACAGGGTGGGTCATTTATATGGATACACCTTAATAAAATGGGAATGGTTGGTGATATTACTTCCTGTTTGTGGCACATTAGTATATGTGAGGGGGGAAACTTTTCAAGATGGGTGGTGACCATGGTGGCCATTTTGAAGTCGGACATTTTGGATCCAACTTTTGTTTTTTCAATAGGAAGAGGGTCATTTGACACATCAAACTTATTGGGAATTTCACAAGAAAAACAATGGTGTGCTTGGTTTTAACGTAACTTTATTCTTTCATGAGTTATTTACAAGTTTCTGACCACTTATAAAATGTGTTCAATGTGCTGCCCATTGTGTTGGATTGTCAATGCAACCCTCTTCTCCCACTCTTCACACACTGATAGCAACACCGCAGGAGAAATGCTAGCACAGGCTTCCAGTATCCGTAGTTTTAGGTGCTGCACAGATGAGGTGAAGATAAGCTAGGGATGTCTGATTAATTCTACAGTTTAATGAATTGCAGTAGTCAAGCTGAGAAAAGACAAATACGTGAATTAGTGTTTCAAAAGCATCTATAGAAAGAAAGGACTTGACCTTAGCCAATACCCTGAGCTGTTAGAAACAGGCTTTAACAATGCAGTTAATTTGTTTATCAAATTTGATGGCGTTATCAAAAATTTTTACAAAGGGTTTACACTAGCTTATCAAGGGGCCAAAATTAATTTCTGTAGCGCAAGTGTGATCAGAAGGTCCAAAACATACAATCTCTGTTGTTTTGTCATTTAGACTAAGACAATTTAATGACATCCATGTTTTAATGTCTTCCAGATATTCCAATAAAGGTTTAAAAGATTTTTTTTTTATCTGTTTCAGTTGAAAATGTATCTGTGTATCACCTGCGTATCAATGGAAAGAAATATTTTGTTTTTTAAAAATGGATCCTAAGGGCAACATGTACAGTAAAAAAAAATAATAGTCACCAGAATAGATCTCTGAGGGTCCCCCACAGGTGACAATTGGCTAAGGGAGAGGAGAGCTCACCCAGTGTATACTATAAATATGTATTTTCTGTATAGTATATATATATATATATATATATATATATATATATATATATATATATATATATATATATATATATATACAGTATTAATCAGTACTCATAAGCATTTTTAGTAATATGAAGTTCCTATTTCAGCAAATATGTTACTACTTAATAATTTTCAGTGCTGTATATCTTGTCATCTGGGTTTATATGCTTGAATAAAACAGATACTTAATATGTGAAAAATGACAACTTTAAGTAGTTTCATCAATTCTTCCCGTTTCTTTCTTGTAGGTAACTGAGACTCGGACCGGACCTCTTGGTTGCACTAGTTATGATAATCTTGACTCAGTGAGTTCCGTACTTCTGCAGAGTCCCGAAAGCAAACTCCATCTACAAGGTAAGCAATTGATTTTTCACTCTGACACAAAAAGGCAAATGTTTTGAATGAGGAAAAGTGGAAGTTTTAAACATTGATCTGGGTTTTGGATATTATGGCATCCATCCAACATTGTGAAGAACTGTAATCCAAAAAAGGGTGTTTTCAAAAATGTAGAAAACAAAAAGTTGAGTTTTTCTTGGTTCATTTGGCAAACCTCAGTCAGTTTATAGATAGCTGATAAAACATTTTTCAAATATCAGTAGCCGGAAAATGAAAGAGAGGCAAATGTAACACAATTGGGTGTTTTTTTTATGTTAAAATTATAATTCACGTTGCAGTGCTTGTGCTTACTTGAAAAGTGATAAAGCATCACATTAACTGATTAATAAAAGTGCAGTTGCCTAATTCTCTGTCGTTTTGGTTGTACTTTCAAAGCCAACATAAGTCACATTTGGATTTCAACAAAGTCAATTCGCTGCTAATGGATTATAGTTTTTAATTTTCAAACATGATCTGAAATTTTAACATGTTTCACTAAATGTTAACAGTCATTTTCTAAACAATAAAGACTCTAATTTGCAAACACCCAGATTCAGTACAACAGCCTAATTCTGATTAACCCTATTGTATTATTTTGAAATAGTTTTTCATACTAGTGATGTTTGTTCTTAAAATCTGACAAGCTACACGAGCCCCGTGTGGACCACGAGGGTGCACCACCGCCCAAACCCAACACAGACAGACGTGGAACACAAGTTCAAGCACACGTGTTTTTATTTTTTTCTGTTTCCGTCATAGAAAACACCTTCCCCCATTTCCCACAAGCACAACACAGTTCAACACAGCACAAAACTCGTCTTCTGTCTTTCTTTCTCTTCTTCTTTTCCTCCAGTCCTCCTGGTAAGCTTCATCTACACCCACCTGACTCTGGTTCCCGGAATAGTGTCTGCTGGCTCCTATTATAAGGCATTAGAAGTGCTCCAGGTGCTCGTCTTTCCATTTTCTGCAGCCCTTCCGGGTGTGGCAGAAGAACTGCCCAAAAGGGCTCAGCAGCAGCTGCAGTACTCCCTGGCAGTGCCCACAGATCCCAACAGGGCTGTATCAAACTCCAACTCCCATGTAGCCCTGCAGAAGTCTGAGGCACCTTTGCATCCCAGGGGGGCTGCCTCCTAGCTCTCCGGGGGAGGTAATGCTCTGGATATGCTCCCTCCCCCAGTCATTCCAGTTTGGAGGCGTCCCGGCCAGGCCAAGGCCCCAGCTGTACACCACACCCTTTTCTGGTGGTCATCCAAATCCCAAGATGCACTATACTCAACTTCACACAAACTCTCTTTACACTAAACAGCCTATTTCTTTATCTTCTTGAGGTGCAGGTTCATAGTTTAATTTTGTTTCAGTACTGTTTCCTTTTCTGCAGGTTTGTTCTTCATTTTTTCAATTTTTTTATTAGGTTGCTGCAGTTTTTGGAAACATACACAAATTATTCTTTCTGTTTCTTCCTTTATTTTGCAAGGACAGTGCATTGCCATTATGAGCAATTTTTGAACGATTGTAGATGTGCCTTCTATCAGTCCTCTCAGAGCTCTGCCTTTTTAATGAACTGGCCAACATGAACTTTAAAACCTTAGCATTTGTTGAATTGCATATTTAATATACTGCATTTTATCCTTGTTTTAAATTAGTGTATGAAGTATAATAAAAGAAAAATCTTTTATTATAAAATACAGCGATTCCCTTTTAGGTCACTTCACAATACTGTCCTTGAGATGCAATACACTTGTCCCTGTGCTTCTCACATTCCTGGAAACATTTTTGTACTCCTCTTTTAAATTTTTTTTTAGAATCTTATGTGTTTTTATAGTACAAAATATTCAATTCAGTTTCAATTTTAATTTCAGGAACAAAAACAAGTCACAGGGGGCAACATCTGATAAATGCAGGAAACAACCACAGACAATGTGGTGTCTGCAGTTGTGTTGTGATGGTGCAAAATGAAGTTTTGGGGGCACTACTTCTCAGGATGTTTTTCCTAGCACTTTAACTTAGACACTTCAGCAGTTGCTGATCAACACTCTGTCCATGAGGGAAAAACTGTTCATAAAGAAGCCTGTTAATGTTGAAAAATGCTATCACCACTGTCTGTTTTTAGAGCTTCACCTAGGGCAGCAAAAATGCTACAGCTCACCCTAATTTTTTTAAAGACTTTTCCAATGCTTGAATGGCCTCTCCTTTGAAATCAAAGGTGTTAGTGTGAAACAGCACAAAGTAAAAGACACATTTTTCCTAAAAGCCCAGACAGAAACAGTGTGGGAGGAAACAGAAATGGAGGTACAAAACAATGGGAGCCAAGGTTTTCTTTTGTACAGTCGTGCTCCATTTTATGAGTGAATGCCAAAATATTATGCGGCTGAATAGATTTCTTCTAGTCAGAGCTAAATATATATACGCACATATTATTTTTAATTTAAAAAGTGCCTACTTTCAATGAATTAAATTTAGGTAATGGTATTATATAAAATGTTTTAAGCAATAATGAGCCATTTTAATAATCTTTCAGAAGGTGTAACCACTTTTAAAAATAGAGCAATGGAATTTCCAGAATCTTTTAAATATTATTTTCTAAATTAATTTATTCACTCATAATAAGACAGAGTTTTGTGGCCAATTTATCTTTTTCATCCATTCATTTTTAAGGGAGCTCACTGTAAGCACACATACATGATAAGAAACTGTAGATACATAGATTGATAGGAAAGGTGTTATATAATAGATAGATAGATAGATAGATAGATAGATAGATAGATAGATAGATAGATAGATAGATAGATAGATAGATAGGAAAGGCACTATATAATAGATAGATAGATAGATAGATAGATAGATAGATAGATAGATAGATAGATAGATAGATAGATAGATAGATAGATAGATAGACATCTATTGTGTGGGCATTGCGATAGACTGGCACCCCATCCAGGGTGACTCCTGTCTTGATCCCATTGACGTTGTAAAAAGCTTTGGCCTTCCATAACAGTAAATTGGATTAAGCAGGTATGAGTTCTGCAGTCACACATTTCTGCCTCACAGAATTGGTATCCTGGGTTCAAAGTCACGACCTGTGAAAAATTGGCATGTTCTCTTTGTTCACATGTTTCCAGTTCTCCTCCATGTCAAAGACCTGTGTATTAGGTTAACTGGCAAATCTGAACTGTTTACCTGTAAAAATAGGTCACTATTTAAGAAAAGGGTTAGAATGAAAACCTGCAGCCACTGCAGCCCTCCAAGATCGGAGTTCACTGTGACATCAGCTTGGTTTCTTGACTACATCTCATGTCTGGAGCCATTTCATTGAAAATCTTTTCTGTCCCTTTTTGAGTTTGAACAATCCACGGCTGCTGGTCTTGGATCAAGCTACCTTTGCTGGCTTCTTACTGATATATTAAAGTAGCAGTCCTAAATATGTGGTTGCTATTGCCTGTCCTATTCTCAGGTTTCATATGTTGCCAATAGACAGACAGAAAAAGTGAATACCAATTATAAAGTAATAAAAACTAAACTGCAAGACAAATGTATGAAAACTTATAAATATTATGAAAATCATGTATGCTCGGTACTGTAGCTGGGTAATAAATCTAACATAATCCACCAGCTTTTAGTGAACATCCATCAATGCCATGCTGTTTTTTAATTTCCATTTCAAAGTCTGCGTGTTTTATTAAACATTTAAAAGCACAGTGAGGCACAGAGGTTGCTTACATTTTTTGCAACCCTTTACTCATAAATCGATGTCTGTTAGGGTGGCCACTAAACGAGAATTTTAAAACTTTGAAATGTTCTACCATAGAATGTAATAAAATGAAACATGAACCCCCTCTGTTGTTTGTTTTGCTAGTAAAACAGAATATTTTGTAATAAATACAAAAACATGACCCAGGAATGGCAGATGTCTATAATTAATGCAAATTTATTTATTCATTTATTTCTCGGGAGTGGTTTACATCTTTCTCAATCTTATATACAGTTTGTGAAAAAAATCATTTATCATGCTTCAGTTTTCAGGGGACCAATATTTCTGTTTATGGTCTGATTCTGAAGCAGCCATCATGCAAGCATCAGAAGCCATTTAGTGTTGCATTAAAAAGTTTATGGCTGTTGCCAAATGAGAGCAGTTTTTTTTTCTTAAACTTGAGAGTTCATTTTTGTCAGTAGAGATGAACTTGACTTGATTGTACTTACTATAGTTATAAAAATGAAAGCTCAAATATTTAAGTTGTTTGTAATTACAGAGAAGACTTAATGGTTTTCTTTTGGAAAATGGTGACAGCAAACATCAGCCCAGTTACAGTCTTGGTATTTGCACGTTTGCATATTCTGTCTGTGTTTCTGGGGCTTATTTTTCCACCTACTCCATTTTTGTTTCCTCAGATTTCAAACATGTGCAAATTAGTTTGATTGCTAAGTCTACATTGACCTGATATATGCAGATGAGTTTAAGTATGTCATTGTGGTGTCACATGCCTATAAGACCCCAGCACAACCTTGAAGTCTGGGCATCTAATAGGTCATGACAGAGATCAGTCAGTGTTAGTGAGACTGAGACACAGACAAAAAGTAAAAGTGAAAAAAAAAAGTGTGTCTTTATTTACAGTGAAACAACTCAAAGTCGTCTCCTTCTTTTTCTTCCTCTTCATCTTTTCCTACTTCTTTATGTAGGGTCTATGTTTTATTTTTTTTGGTGTGATTTTTACAGTTGGATGCCTTTCCTGATGCCAACCTTCCCTATTTATTTGGACCAGCTTCAAAATGGAGGCTGACTTAGTGATGCAACAAAAAATAAATCAAACAAAACAAATACAAAAATGACACCTTTCTTCTTTCTTTACTTACAAGAAAATCAAATATACAAGTGATTACAAAGCATTCATAAGTTATTCTTATGAACAGAAAATTCTTCTTCTTTCAGCTGCTCCTGTTAGAGGTTACCAGAGCCGAACATCTTCTTCCATATCTTGCTGTCTTCTGCATCTTGCTCTGTTACACCCATAACCTGCATGTCCTCCTCCCTCACCATATCCATAAACCTTCTCTTAGGCCTTCCTCTTTTCCTCTTGTCTGACAGATCTATCCTTAACATCCTTTTCCCAATATACCCAGCATCTATCCTCTGCACATGTCAAAACCAACACAATCTTAATACATTTTCTTAAAAGAATTCAAATACTAATTTATGGATGGCCAGAACCTTTTCCGGTAGCAGTGAATGTATGGTTGGGGCCAACAACTGATTGCTAGTCCATTGCTGGGCACATAGCCGTGCTCAATCAGTTACAAAATGCTTAAACTTGAATTTCTTATTCATTCTCTTCTTAGCAGAAAATAGATGGGGAGTAGAGAAAAAAAATATTCATCATCTTTTTGAGCTAAACAAGCTTTCTCCATGCTTATTTATTTTTTTTGTGTGCAGACAACTGACGCCCAGCCACCATCATAATTCTTAATGAATGTCAGTGAGTGTGCCAGAAACTCATATTGAACTTTGTTACGTAAAATGTGTTTTAAATTGTACAAAACTCTTCCATACTTTTTCATTTAATTTTTGAGCTTATTTGCATTTTAATTATAACTGTTTAATTATTTCTCTTTATCCTCCAGTAATTAATGTTAACAAAATACACATCTATTATAAGATGGTGGAATGTACAGTATGTCTAGGGATAATAAACAACATTGGATTTTTATTGCAACATATTTTAGATTTTGTTGGAAAAGCTTTAATTAAGACAGCAAAGAGACGATGAGTTGTGTGTTACCTTTAAATGTAAGAAAACAGAGAGAGGCAGCAAACATGCTTCAGTTTTACCTTCAGTTATGAATAATGAATGCGTTTCCTGTAACAGTTCAATGAGCAGAGCAAAGAGCTTTTTCTCCCATACTGTAAAATGATGAATCAGCAATGTGGGCTGAAGCTCAAAAATGTTAACAGTATTAAGAACATGCTTACTGCAGGATTCACTTGTCATAAGATATTTCTCTGTGTGTATATTTTTGAGCTGTTTTTTAGTGGATTTAGTATCAGCTTGCCATAGTAATAAAATATAAACTCATCATTCCTTTATATCACTTTTTATGCAGGCTTGAAAAAAAAAATTGGCAAACCATTCATTCTGATTGACTTTGTTTAATTGTTCAATTGTTTGGTGGGGTGGCATTGTGCCACAGGAGTTAGACTAATGGGTTTAAAGTCCTAGGTTTCAGATGTGGCACCTGCCCACTGTCTCACCAAGTCTATTCTGTGGACACTACTGTTTTACCACCCAGATTCCAGAGTAATGCATCTTACGTTTCACATGGGTGTGTGCATCAGTTATGGACTGGCTCTCTGTCCAGTACTCTTTCTGCTCAGTACCCAATCCTTTTGGGTAGGTCCCAGGCCCCTATGACCCTCACATTTCAAAGGACTATTGTTTGATTTTTTATCCTTTGTAGACTTTCCCTGTGTTTGCCTCTGATTTCTTTATGTTCTGCATGTGCTTGCAGTGGTAAATTCTATGAAAGGGTAGATGATGTCTGCACCAGGCTAGGGACTAGTATTCCAATCAAACTTGGTGTCCATGTTGAGCTTCTTGGTGCCAGAATGGGTTTTAATGACTGAAAAATGAATGGATGGGCATCATTTATATTGGACCGATAACAATAGAAAATAATTTTCAAACTTGAAACACTGCAAGTGAAAGCCAAGAGCAATCAGTCACCATCAGATGCTACACGACATACTGTGTAATCAAAATCACAGAGAGCCATTCATAATTAATGTCAATTTCATGCTGAATAAGCATTATAAAAGGTCATAGCATAAAATATTACTAATGATAAAGTAACATACAGTCTGCCATAGTTGTATTCTGTTCAGTTTAGTTTTTAGGATGTCCACCTTAACTATAATACTCAATAGTTTATTCCAGATTCTTCTTAAATGTAGTTGTTTTTAATTGTCGGTGTTGTCCACAAGTATGACTTGCACCATTTTGATGGATCACTTCTTTGGACAATTTTTAAGGTCTTGTTATGAATGGAATGTCATTCTGACTGGCATGTACCTTATTAGCCTTGAGGCCATCACAATGGACAGTCAGGAGGGATGGATGAGTATCGCAGCCAAGATACTTAATGTTGTCTTTTTTGATCAGGGAAGTATACTATGGTTGGATGGGCATCCTAACCAGGATGGTTAAAGGAGAAGAACAGTGGGAATCCATTGCCTGGGTCCAAGTGTTCCCCAGTATGCTAGGTGGCAGCATTCTTCTTGGCAAGGTCCCATTTGGCCACCCGCAGTGCAGTGTGGGAATTGTAGTCCATATGAGTCACCCTGTTGGGGTACATGGGAACCACCGAAAGCAGGTGTCAGGGGGAGGCACCCCTAGAAATGTTCCACGTGACTCAGTAGTGCTTCACAGAGGAAATAGTGTTACAATGAAAGTAAAAGAACATTATGCGATGCACTTTATCAAAACATAAGAACAGTTTTTTGAAAGGATTAAAATAACAAAAAAAACAATCACTGTCGTAAAATGATCAATGTATCACTGCAATTTTAAATAATAGAAAAAGAAAATAGAACAGTTCTTTAATGTCAAGGAAGTAAACATCATCATTTTGAAGTGAAGTAGTAAGAAGGATCGAGTTTTGCCACAGAAACTATAGCATTTGGTCGAAGAGAGGAAGACGCACTGTAGATTTTGGATATTTTCTTTTATTTTTTGATTTTATTGATTTTTATATTTTCTGCTTTGTTTACTTTGCTTCTTTACTCATGTTATGTTTTTGGTTCTAGAGTTTATATTGAATTATGGCATCCTTACCCTCTATCTTACAATTTGTTCTATTTTGTGGCTTTGTTAATTTCTTTGATTTTTTACCCTTTTGACCCCTCAATCACATGCTGCTTAGTACTTATTCTGTGTTCATGTGCTATCGGTCCAATTGTGATGTTTCAGCTTCCCACTACATTCATATGAGATTCTGATTGGACTATTTGGAAAAACATGAGGTCGCTCTTGATATTTTGCTTGATTCGCAAAAAGGTATATTAAAGATAAACTTTACCATTTTAGTTGAAATAAACACTAAACTAAATGTATTAAATATGTATCACCTCACAGGAAATGCTATTCAACCACAAAAATAGCATTTCTGGCTCAACCAGCTATATTTTATATTTAATGCAACTGACTAAGGAGGAGGGTCAACATTATTTTATAACTCTGAGAAGCTGAGTAGCTTTGTTGCCTTCAGATTGTCCAACCTGAGTTTGTAGGGCCTTCACGTTGAACTTCCGACTCAGAAATTCATAATTACCATCTGCCCTATAGCACATAAATGCAGCACATGAAAGTCTTACTGGTTTCTACTTGACTTGACTTAGTCTACAAGTTAATTTGGTCTCACTTATTTGACAGCATTATAGGGTTGTTACTGGAAAAGTACCAAAAAAAAGAAATTTTAAAAAGGTATGGTAGTAGCTTTTCAGGATTTTCAGTACTTGAACTAAACATCAGCTTTCCTCTCAATCCACAAACCCCCAACACTCGACACTCGCTATTGCAGTTGTAGAAAAACATCTGTTTCATACTCCTCTTTACAAAAAGCTACACACTTCAATGTAATTGGAACTTCATGGGAGACCAATAATGCTCTGACATCTATAATCGAAAGACCAGGTGAGAGAGTATATTTGGGGAATAATGGAATGATAGATGAGAGACCCCCTTTGTTGCAGTGGTGCCTCAGACACTCACAGGGCTCCATGGGAGTTGGAGTTTCATGCAGCCCTCTTGGGATCTGTGGGTGCCACCAAGGGGTGTTGCAGGTACTGTTGAGCCCTATGTGGCAGCACTTCCACCACACCCATTAGTGCTGCCAGAAGAAAGATATTGAGCAATTCCGGGTGTAGAAGTAGCCAGATGCCACTACTCCAGGAGCCAGAATTGGGAGGAGATGGACAAAGCTTGCTGGAAGAGGAGTGAAGGCAAAGATAGACAAAGTGAGAAGATTGGAAAGAAAAAGGAACAAGAGAATTGTGCTTTTGTGTACTGTGCTTGTGCTTTAACTGTGCTGTACAGGTGGGAAACAGGGGAAGGCGTTTCCCACGGGGAAAAAAAATAAAACTTGTGTGCTGAACTTGTGTTCTGTGTCTGTCTGTGCCAGACATTATATGAAACATTATAAACACAATTATACTGCACAGAGGGTAGCCGTCTTTGCTGTAAATGTGTGGCATTTGTGTATGTTATGTACAGTGCTTTGCACTGAAATATGCTCAGGACACTGAAAAGACCAATAACTTAATTTATCCTAAGAAAATCACAAGCAAAGTTGCAGTATACATAGCCAAAACACTTCTGTCAGGTCTGTTGTGCATGTCATTCCATTCCATGACTGCCTATTATTTATAGTTTTAATTCTAGAACCACTTTTACTGCTGTCATTTTTGCTGAGTGTGTTTGCACGAATTACCATTGTAACCTTTAATGAACAGCCCTTCATTTTCAAGTTTCTTGTTTTTCCTCGACATATGCTGTTCTGCACTAGCATGGTTAGTCATAGGCACTCTCAGGCAATAAATGATTAATAATTGTGCATTGTAAGTAGGTAAATGCAGACCATGCCAGCTGTAAGGTAAGAGGTGCATGCTTAGCTTGTAATCAGAAATAAATGCAGTGCCTGCAAGTAACCGGAGTTAATTTTCTTGAAGAGAAGCTGGAGCATAAGAACGTAGTGAGCCTGAGGCAGAATCAGCACAAGCCATTACAGAATGTAGTCAGTTCTCCATCTTAAAGCGGGTGTGGTTAGACATAAGTGCTGAGTGGTAGCAATTTGAAGATTTATTGCTGTAATGCCAGCTAGGTAACTGTTAAGAATAGTAGGGTCTCTTCCTTCTGTTCAGCTAACCAACGTTTTGTCATTATTAGGTGAAGGCTTTCTGTTATTTATCGTTTCATTTGTACTGTCTTACCTAAAGATTGAACTTGATTATTTTATGGAATACTGACAGTCAGATCATGTGCATTCATGTATATTATAGCATTGCCTTCAGCAAAGACATGCACAGTTGTCGAGACTTCTTTTTTCGAAGGGAAACAATTTACAGTGAAGCAATAGTGTTGAAAATGAGAGCTATTTACTTAATTTATTGTGAAATGTAACCATAAACTGTATGTTAATTGACTGGGCGCCACAATACGCCCACAAGACCAAGTTCAATTAAAGACATTAAATTGCTTTCTGATGAATAGATCTTACTGGCATTCAGGAATGTCTAATTAATCAAGAAAAAATGCTAAAAAATGTAATCCAATGAATTGTTTTGAGCTACGACTTTCAGTATGCTATAAACTGGCATCCATGCTTTTGTTGTTTTATGTAATAAATTTTTGTTACTAGTTGTTTCCATCCTTTTGAAGGCTTTGTAATATAAAATTTCTAAAGGCAGTAAATCCTCACCATCTGTAGATTCAGTTCCCGCTGTTAGAAAAGTTTAACCCATTTTGTGACACCCATGGTGTAATTGCACCTATTTGCGGACATGGCCTATTGTATCAAAACCTGTGACTGAGTAATAAGGGGTCGGTGACCCCCTTAGTTTTCTAAGCTTGCTCACGTGCTACACTAAATGAATCAATGTGTGTCTACCTGGTGTCAAGAGGTGTGGCTGAGCCATTGAACCCCATTCATGATTTGGACTAAGGTTTGCAACTGTTCCCCACTAATGGGGAATTCCCAGAAGCTTGTACTCATTGAGTCCCTGTACTTTGTTCACACTGCCTGTTGCTACTACCGATTTGATGGTTTAGTAAGGTCATTGGATCTGCCATGCTGCAGTTGCTCACGACCACTGGTGGGGCACCTAGAAGATCATTGATCTCAACTATAGAGAAAGTAAACAACATAACAAAGTTTCCATAGGTGAACTTGTGGAAGGAGCATTACTGAACTTCAAGGGGCAGGTTGGCAGATCCCCCTGATCCTGTTCTCACCTGTCTGTCTTTACCTCCGAGTCAGCATTCTGCCAGAACTTAATCCCATTTCAGTGTCTTCAGTTTCCATTTCTAATAGGTTTTTTCAATCGCTGTCAATAAGGAGAATTGACTGTACAGTAAAACCTTGATTATCCTTCACTTAAGTAACAGTCAGTCTTCAATAACCACCAGGCCCCACCCCCTAAAAAAAAAATCACACACTCCAGCGCCTACCTAGTACTGAACTACTACTGCCATGTGGTACACTGCGAGCTATGACCATCGGATCAATTCTTCCTTGTGCTAGTCCATAGTGTTCTTCCCCAGCACCACGTGTCATGCCACAATTTGAAATCACACTTCCAGTTATGTACCTTCAGTTATAATAGCGTTTTGTAGCTTTTCACTTTTGTTATAATTAATCTACTAAACATTATAATGGCAGATAAACATATGTGTGTGATGTTGGAATTGTCACAAAAAAATGAAATTATTAAACAATTACGAAATGGCGAAAGTGATTAAAATATTGCTTCAATTTAAAGAGTAGGAAGAACAACAGTGACACCAACAGAATTGAAAAACGTGTTGATTAATGTTAATTTTTTTCCGTATTGTAATTTTCTTTTTAAATTTTGTTATATTGTGTTTTTTGTTGCGCTGTGCGGGAGCAGAAAGAGTGGAATGAATGCTGTAAGTGATGGGGCTGACAGAAGGGCTTCTGCTCTGTAAGGGGAGGACACGCCTCGGAGGAGATAAGTGACAGGAGAAGTTAGAAGGAGAAGGAAGGTGCAGTAGAAGGACGTTTTAAGTAGTGAGTCAGGAGACAATAAGCTGGAGTGTTTGTGTTATACAGAAAAAAAGAACGTTACCTGACAGGAGATAAATGAACTAGTAGGGAAAGCTTTATTTTATTGTTTTGGTGGTACACTCTGTAACCCAGATAAGACAGGGTACCATTTGTTATGGAATGAAGACTCCAAGTAAAACATAGAAAACTCTAGAACCTCTGAGTTGTTACAATGTTACAATGGATTAATTAATTTTGTTAATGCTATATTATATATTGTTAATATAGTTTTGTTTTGTAAATAAATACGACTGTTCGCTAAAGAAATCTAATGTATATCATTTTTTAAGTAGCTGTTCTGCTATCTGTCTTTTCTCTTACCCGTCATGGCCATGACCCCTGACAGATATGTAATTGAGGTTTTACTGTACATCCTTTCCTTTCATTTTCAATTATTTTGGATAGGTAGAATTATTATTATTGTCTTGTTTTGTAATTTTCTGTGTTGATATTTTGGGTATCACTGTTTGGAACGTGTTTTGGGTTTCCACATGACAGCGACTGCCATGAGGGATCATGATGTCAGTATACCTTTCGGTATAAATATGACAGTGATCCGCATGTCAGTATCTCTCAGAGAAGAATGCATTCTACACATCTGTCTTTAACGGTAGTTTGTTTGATAACATGTAGGTCTAGTGTCAAGAGTTTTTTTTTGGTTTAGACTCTTCTTTTGACTTTAACTTTCATGATTGCTTTGCCCCTTGAATTTGTTGTATCAGTTTCATTTTGATTCTCTGGTTTTGGCCTCTGCACGAACTTGTGGCCTCATTATCACCTCCTAGTCTTGTTTCTCCTTGCTCACAATAATCTTTGGGCAAATCCAACTTCCCTCATAATGTTGTACAGTACTACCAAGAGCTAGATGCTATCCTGCAAGGCAGTGGACATCCCTGAATTACCTGAGAGGCCATTGAAGGGCACAAACATTTATGCGACTACAGTAACTTTTATCCTGTTGTTTTAGAGGCACAAGTTAACCTATCTTTGGAATGCTGGAGAAATTTAACAGATAGTGACTGGGCCAAAAATTTAACCGAATTTCCTGGAAAGTATGGCTCTAATTACTATACAACTGCTATCATATTTAGCTAGTCTTCCTTTGTATTTGAAGTCAATAAACCTTCACTTGACACACTAGAATGACCTCCTTAAAATAATTAGCTCTCCTGGCTCAATTCATTCTTTTAAAAGGCAACATAAAGGATAAGTTCTGTATTTTGCGAGTCAAAGTTTTTTCTCAAAATTGTGGTATATAGTAATTGTTAATATTAACTTTTGCTTGTCACAAGCATGGCTCAAAAACAGAGACGGGACGTTTTCGTAAATCAGATCTTTGCGACTTCCAACTGGATGCTTTCAGAAAAGTTTAATTCTTTTGTTTTCATATTTGGACACCGGCCCCCCTCACCTCCATTATGAAAGGCTAGTATTTTTTTACATTTTTAAAAAATGTTTTATTTTAGAACACAATCTCATGAAAATTACTTGTGGTTGAATGATGTGCTGCAAGTCCACAAGGAGAAGGAAAACAATGAACAAAATATGCACCGTGCGGTGTAAGAGGACAAAAAACTTCCAGAAATCAAACGGTTTCAGTCATCAGCTAGGAGCTCCGTCCTGCAGTGTGCTCTGTTTACAGAGTGCCCCCTCCTTCTGGTGGCCATAGCTGGTGGACCGAAAGGGGAGGAGTCAAATTCCCTCTCCTGGGCATCTTCTCAGTACTGTGGAGTGAACAGAAGAGGACATACCATATATACTCGCGTTTAAGTTCTCCAGCGGATAAATCAGGGCTTGATTTTACAGTATAATTTCCAGTATTTTATAATGTACTTCTTATAAGTCGAGTGTGGAAAACTCACGCTATTGGTTCAAGAGATTATGATATGCTAACGCCCACCTGAGAGAGTAACCACGGAGCACACTGCACACAGAACGATTCCGAAGCGACGTTTGCACTGTTTTGTGTTTTGTGTATCTCATACCTTCATAAACCTTTATCATAAGAGCATCCTTATTCTACGATGGAGCGTTCAATCAGAAAAAAATATGAAGCTGGTTTTAAATTAAAAGTCGTTGAAGTGGCGAAAGAAATTGGAAACTGCACTGCTGCAGCAAAATTCGATGTGTTTGAGAAACTGGTGTGAGTTTGGAGCATGCAAGAAAATGTAAAGAGGACTGTTTTCATTTATGTGAGGTAGAATGCCCAGAGGAGACTGGGTGGTCTCATGGTCTGGAATCCCTGCAGATTTTATTTTTTTCTCCAGCTGTCTGGAGTTTTTTTTTGTTTGTTTTTTCTGTCCTCCCTGGCCTTCAGACCTTACTCTTATTCTATATTAATTAATGTTGACTTATTTTATTTTCTGACTGTGTCTTTTATTTTTCTATTCTTCATTATGTAAAGCACTTGGAGCTACATTTTTTGTATGAAAATGTG
Source organism: Polypterus senegalus (assembly GCF_016835505.1). Classification (NCBI taxonomy): domain Eukaryota; kingdom Metazoa; phylum Chordata; class Cladistia; order Polypteriformes; family Polypteridae; genus Polypterus; species Polypterus senegalus. Next base: position 25,435,568 of record NC_053162.1, on the reverse strand, counting down.
CTATATAAATAAATGTTGTTGTTGTTGTTGTAAAAAAAAAATTAAGTGTCTAATTTTTGAATGGGCGTATAAGTTGGGGTCTGATTTTATGATCGATTTTTCAGGTTTCAAGACCCGACTTATACGCGAGTATATACGGCACCAATGCCCCCTCTTGACCCAGGTTGGTAGTACATACCTCAGATGAGTCTGGGGAGCAATCCACTGCCACACATGCTTGACATTCTATATACCATGATTGTGAAGAAATAAGCTTAACTTGAAAAATACCAAATGTATCCTTTATGACCCATCTGTTCAGGGTGGCACTCAACGTACTCCAACATTTTAAGCCTTCCTCTTAATTTACCTCTTCCGTCTTGTTCCTTTTCATGCAAGTATGTATCACAATCTATGTTTTTTAGTTTATTGTTTTTAAACACTTTGTATTTAATTCATGAACCTTTTGAATACATGTGAAGTGCACTAAGGATAGGGATGCTTTTCTATAAATAAAATGTATTATTATTATGCATTCTTTCAACTACTGGAATAAAACTAACACACAAGAAGAACTTACAGCATAACCCATAAACACCTTAGCGGTAACTCAATCAAGCTTCAACTGTTAATGCCAGTGGTGGACTGACATTTTTGGAAATTTTTTTGATCCAGATCTGCGTAATTGTGTAGCCAAAACATCCTCTAATTCTTCTCTGAAAGCTTATATTTCAAACAAAAATTGATTTTAATACGTTTCATAAAACTTGACAAAAATATTAGGACAGTGCAGTGAAGACTGAAATAAAATAGGACTAAAAAATCAAACCTATTTCTGCCAGCTAGATGTTGGGTAGGCACATAGCAAACAGTGTGCTCAAGCATGTTATACAGAAAAAGGTCATCATAAAAGAAAATAGGAATTAGATGGCACAGAGGGTGTCTAGATTAGACTTTTTTTTTTCAAGAGAGAGAAACAATTCTAATGGACTAAAAGAAAGCCAAGACTGAGTCAGATAAAAGGAATACATTCAGAGTGTGAATAATGAAAAGAGCAATGTCAGTACAACAGGACCCGAGGGAATATAAAACCGACCTCTTTCTGCCCACCCACAGGGATCTGTAATACTGAATGCTCTTTCCATCAGCTGACTCCCCTCACCATGAAGTCTTTCATCTTGGGTCTGTCACAAACACAGCAGACAGAGCCCATCAGCGAGAGATGCCTGCACTGTACTTTGATAAGAAGTGACCCTCATTATTCCAAACAAAGGTAGCATCTCATTGGTATACATGAATAGGCCCAGGTCCTGGAATTCTTCTCTTTACCACTGAAGAGTTATTGTATCTTACAACCCATTTATAAACATAGTTGAAAGACAGCAAGGCAAATACGTGCCTGCACATGTGACACAGAGTAACAGCTCTACGATATGTTTGCATTGAGTCATTTTAAAGAAAACTCGGGATGTATGGTATGTTTTTGCAGAAGATATTGTAAACATGAAATTGGATCTCTATAAATAAAGTGCTTATCCATCCATCTATCCATTAACAAAACTCATTAATCCATATCCAGGTTGTGGTTACCCTACCCAGCAGGCTTGGGCACAGAGAAGAAACCATCCCTGGAGGGGCTGGTTATGGTTAGATATTTTAACCATAATATAACCACATTAAAACAGTAAGTGTTTCTGGTAGAGTATTGGGAAAAAAAACACTAAACTCTTTTGCAAAAACTGTAATGATTTTATAAGGCAATAAATAACAATTCTTATACTTTTTCCCATTTTGACCATTGAATACAAAATTATTTGGATGCTTTTGCCATCAGCACTGCAACTACTGGTTAAATATTTCTTCTTTTCAAGTTTAAATTATATTTTCTATAAAGACCATCTAAGATGGTTTGAAATCTAAATAATCAACATAGACCTCAGCATTAATGTTGGTAGTGCAACAAGCAATGCATATGTCTCTGTTATGTATCATATGATCTGGAATTTGTAAAGGCAGTGTAAATATTTGTGATGCACCATCTCTTGGAATGACTTATGCAATGCATTTTGTTGCTAAAAATGTTTGTGATGTTCCATCTGTTGGATGTTAATTAATGTTGACTTATTTTTATTTTTTATTGTGTCTTCTGTTTTTCTATTCTTCATTTTGTAAAGCTACATTTTTTTGTATGAAAATGTGCTATATAAATAAATGTTGTTGTTGTTGTTGTGGCGGCGGCACGGTGGCGCAGTGGTAGCGCTGCTGCCTCGCAGTTAGGAGACCCGGGTTCACTTCCCGGGTCCTCCCTGCGTGGAGTTTGCATGTTCTCCCGTGTCTCGTGGGTTTCCTCCGGGCACTCCGGTTTCCTCCCACAATCCAAAGACATGCAGGTTAGGTGGATTGGCGATTCTACATTGGCCCTAGTGTGTGCTTGGTGTGTGGGTGTGTTTGTGTGTGTCCTGCGGTGGGTTGGCACCCTGCCCAGGATTGGTTCCTGCCTTGTGCCCTGTGTTGGCTGGGATTGGCTCCAGCAGACCCCTGTGACCCTATTCGGATTCAGCGGGTTAGGAAATGGATGGATGGATGTTGTTGTTGTAGAATATGAATATGCAATACAGTCCACAAACCCCACTTAAACTCATCCTAATAACTGTGAGACACCTACTGAGGGGGCACACTCGAAGCTAGTTTATCAGCTTGCCTTTTAATATGCTTTCATATGTCTCAATCCATAAAGATCAGAGGTGTCAGACTCCGAGCCTCTATGACCACAGTGGCTGCAGGCTTTCATTCTAACCCTTTTCCTAATCAGTAACCAGTTTTCACTGCTAATTAAATTATTTTTCCCTTCATTTTAATGGCCCTGTTTTTAAGGATTCACATCTCTGAATTGATGCTTTTCTTCATTAAGAGATGTGCAAGGAGCCAAAAGATGACCAGCTAAATTGAGGCTTCAAACTCCAACCAATTTCACTTCAACCAGTTTCTTAATTAGAAGCAGATTCTTGCTGTTATTTAAACTTGTTATTTAATTCCATGGCTTGTTGTTGCTCTCATTCTGCCATTGCCGAAATTTCCAAAACTGTTGATTTTCTGTTTTTTCTAACATTACCAACAACATGTTTTGCTAACCTACTGAGGCCTTCACCTTTCTTTATTTTCAGTTATTGTATGATAGGTGAGCTGTTCATATTGTGGCTTGTTTTGTGTCTCATTATTGTTAGGCTGCTAATTAAGGAAAAAGAAATAACTAAGAGGCCTGAGTCACATTAATTAAAAGTAAGGCTAAATAAGTTAATTAGCAGCAAAAACTGGTCACTAATTAAGAAGATGGTTAGAATGAAAACCTGCAGCCAATGCGGCCCTCCAGCACCGGATTTCAACACCCCTGATATAGACGATTACCATTTAACACTATTGTTTCAATCAAAATTAATCATTTTTCTTACATTTTCTTTAGTAGTGTACTTCATTGTCTTATTAGGCATGTATCTTTCTGTCTGTTGTTGTTGAAGTGTTTAAATTGGCAGCCATGCCACCTTCCACATACGTCATGCCGTAATCCAAATATGAGCCACTATGCAGAAGCTATCTATGTAGTGCCTGCTTTGTTGTATGCAGGTGTGTGATTTGATTGTTTGATTTGGCTTTGTTTGTCAATCTTACATTACAAAAAACAAAAATAGCAGAAATCATTCAACAAAGTAGAATTCTTTTATCTGAATCAGTTCAAGAAGTAAAATTGTGTGTGAATAAATGATTATCAGTTAGCTCTCCAGTGATGCTTCTGGCCATCAGCCCTGTGAGGGAGAGGAATACTGAAAACATTGTATCTCTTGGGTGTAGACAATGCTCACGCAGGCTGGGAAACTACAATGTGGGGCGGAGGAATCATTCAGTGCGAGAGGTTGACTCCTTAGCCCATCCACCATATAAAGCTGCTGAAAGAGAAGTAATATTCACTTCTGGCAATAGTTGCAGCACTGGCCCCATCACAGGTGGGTCCTAGTGATCTTCAATCTACAATATCAAGCTGATCAAGTGAACAACTGTTGAAACATCAGAATTGCTGCCACTTGACATCATCTTCATTTTATTAATATAATTGTCACCACTTTTTCCATTATTTTATCATTATTTATGGATATCTATTACTTGTCATAAAAAATACCATTTTGTGTGAGAGTAAATGGGAGGTTCAGTTGCACTTTCTCAGTGGTGAGGGGTGAAGTGCCACTGGCTTCATTCCATCTTACACTCCGCTTCTTAAATTTGACATACAGTGGTGTGAATAACTATTTGCCCCCTTCCTGATATCTTATTCTTTTTCATGTTTGTCACACAAAATGTTTCTGATCATCAAACACATTTAACCATTAGTCAAATATAACACAAGTAGACACAAAATGCAGTTTTTAAATGATGGTTTTTATTATTTAGGGAGAAAAAAAAATCCAAACCTACATGGCCCTGTGTGAAAAAGTAATTGCCCCCTGAAACTAATAACTGGTTGGGCCACCCTTAGCAGCAATAACTGCAATCAAGCGTTTGCAATAACTTGCAATGAGTCTTTTACAGTGCTCTGGAGGAATTTTGGCGCACTCGTCTTTGCAGAATTGTTGTAATTCAGCTTTATTTGAGGGTTTTCTAGCATGAACTGCCTTTTTAAGGTCATGCCATAGCATCTCAATTGGATTCAGGTCAGGACTTTGACTAGGCCACTCCAAAGTCTTCATTTTGTTTTTCTTCAGCCATTCAGAGGTGGATTTGCTGGTGTGTTTTGGGTCATTGTCCTGTTGCAGCACCCAAGATCGCTTCAGCTTGAGTTGACGAACAGATGGCCGGACATTCTCCTTCAGGATTTTTTGGTAGACAGTAGAATTCATGGTTCCATCTATCACAGCAAGCCTTCCAGGTCCTGAAGCAGCAAAACAACCCCAGACCATCACACTACCACCACCATATTTTACTGTTGGTATGATGTTCTTTTTCTGAAATGCTTTGTTCCTTTTACGCCAGATGTAACGGGACATTTGCCTTCCAAAAAATTCAACTTTTGTCTCATCAGTCCACAAGGTATTTTCCCAAATGTCTTGGCAATCATTGAGATGTTTCTTAGCAAAACTGAGACGAGCCCTAATGTTCTTTTTGCTTAACAGTGGTTTGCGTCTTGGAAATCTGCCATGCAGGCCGTTTTGCCCAGTCTCTTTCTTATGGTGGAGTCATGAACACTGACCTTAATTGAGGCAAGTGAGGCCTGCAGTTCTTTAGACGTTGTCCTGGGGTCTTTCGTGACCTCTCGGATGAGTCGTCTCTGCGCTCTTGGGGTAATTTTGGTCGGCCGGCCACTCCTGGGAAGGTTCACCACTGTTCCATGTTTTTGTCATTTGTGGATAATGGCTCTCACTGTGGTTCACTGGAGTCCCAAAGCTTTAGAAATGGCTTTATAACCTTTACCAGACTGATAGATCTCAATTACTTCTGTTCTCATTTGCTTCTGAATTTCTTTGGATCTTGGCATGATGTCTAGCTTTTGAGGTGCTTTTGGTCTACTTCTCTGTGTCAGGCAGCTCCTATTTAAGTGATTTCTTGATTGAAACAGGTGTGGCAGTAATCAGGCCTGGGGGTGGCTACGGAAATTGAATTCAGGTGTGATACACCACAGGTAGGTTATTTTTTAACAAGGGGGCAATTACTTTTTCACACAGGGCCATGTAGGTTTGGATTTTTTCTCCCTAAATAATAAAAACCATCATTTAAAAACTGCATTTTGTGTTTACTTGTGTTATATTTGACTAATGGTTAAATGTGTTTGATGATCAGAAACATTTTGTGTGACAAACATGCAAAAGAATAAGAAATCAGGAAGGGGGCAAATAGTTTTTCACACCACTGTACATGGCAAGAGCACTGTCTTCTCAACACAGCAATGTTACAGAATTTGGCAAAATAAGCATATTGTTCTGAGTTCTAGGAACCTTTCTGTATCCCAGTTGTTTATCCATACAAGTGGTGTACATTTGGGAAAGGTGCTATATAAATAAAATGCATTATTATTATTATTTGACACACTTTTTTCCCCATCGCCAAACACAGTCATAACATTTCCGAGTCTTTGCTTTTCTCCTCCACACCTCCCAGTTTATCCAGCTCCTCTACTGACTCCGACTCCCCCGATCAAATGGAGGGTTCTCTTGTAAAGCTCGACCTGAGAATACTTCAGGTGCTCAATCCATTGCCCCCGTGAAGCACTTCTGTCTCAGACAGGACCACAAGGATCCTTGTGTTTTCAATATCCAACAGCACCCCCTGATGGCCCCCACAGAACCTGATAGGGCAGCCGCAAAGGACCCAGCTGTCCATACTGGTGCTCACCAGACAGAATGCTGTCACCTAGAGTATGGGGGGACGTTCTGCCCATAGCACGCAGTCACCCACTGTCCTGTCCGTTTATACTCCCAAGCCCATCCAGTGTGTCCTTCTGTGGATGCTGGGAGGCCAGCCCCAGTGTAGCTGCTGTTCCAGTGTCCTTCCATAACCCAGTCCTGACTTGGAAGGGGAGTATCACAGCTCCCTCGCTGACCTTCCTCTACCAAGGCCTAGTTGGCCAAGTAAGGGAGCAGGGTCTTTCCCAGCTGGAATCCCTCGCAGAAATTGTACTGTTGTCTAATTTCAGGTGACAGAGAACATCTAGAGGACACCTTTTGTCCTTCATGACAATTACATCACATATTAATATACTAATTCTAGCATGTTAGGAACCACACCACAAAAGGATAGCACCAGTAGAAACCAACATGGCTTCAAAAAAAATGTCAATATTTATAAACTACTAGAAAAAAAAACCCAAATAGAAAAATTACGTATTGCAAACTAATTCAGCAACCCAAAAAACATAATAACAGGATTTTTAACAGCAATCATAACAACAGGCATGTCAAAAATGAAAATGTACACATTGCAACAACCTCTCTCAAGGTAAACTTGAATGAGTAAATGAATTAGGTTTTTACAGTTTGAGTTTTTGACATTTCTAAAATTAGTACAGTGATATATCACAATGAAAACTGAACTTTCCAGGCAAGCTTTCTTGAAGAATAAGAGTACCAAATCTCAACCAAATTAGTCCACAGGGAGCCCATTTGTTACATGCAGACAGACAGACATAAAAACAAGAATAAGTGCTTTTGCATTTTTTATGAAGGCACCTAAAACATGATGTTCCAAAAAGCTATGGAAAACACAGCATGGGTCCATAGTGATGGTGTATTACTATAGAAAAATACAATTATGAAGTCGCAAACAAATAGGACTGAGGACTAGCAGAACAAGAATAAATAGATAGATAGCACTTTATTTGTCCACAGAGGGAAATTTGGCTTTTTACAAAAACTCAATAAATAAATATTATTATATTATAACAAACAAAAACACACTGAATACACACCAGAATAACTGACTAACTAGAATAACCCAGTGTTATAGTTATAGAACGGGGAATAATATCATAATAATAATATATTGTCATTTGAGTTTGGCTAATATGGCTATAAAATGCAAAAGAAAAATGACTGCAAGTATTTTTCCCATTACATACAACCTTCTAACAGCACGTCTATTTATATAAGTACTCTATTATGGATAAAAAAGAAGGCTTCATCTAATAACTGGGTAAAGGAAGAGGCAAAACTGAAAACCTTTAAAACTTTTAAAATGTATTTGATTTAGATATCGGGAAAACCCTCAGGTAACAGTTAACTAAATAAGCCTGACGGACTGAACTGTTATGTTCTTATGAAAGTACTCTATTAAATGAGTATAGAAATATAAGCTGTGTGCCATTCTGTGTGGAAAAGAGATAACTGAAAGCCTGATCCGAAGATCAAATTTGCTGTAGACTAGATTCAGGATGGAGTGGACTAGTAGTGCAAAATGGCATAAAATGTTTCTTTACTTGCGTTATTGCTTTTTAATTTATGTTGTTTAACTTCTTTACCTGTTCTTTACCTGCTGTATTCACTTCTGGGACTAGTTGTAGCACTTGCTCCACCACAGGTGGGTCCTCCTAGTGATCTTCAATCTACAACATCATTATTACAAATGATTAAAATCCACAATCAACCATCTGTTTGTTCTTATATCATTCAGGTACATACAGAAATATGTTCTATTAGCTCTAATCTGTTAAATAGACACAGAAGCCATAGCGCAGCTTATTTTATTGTGGTGTGTACACAAAAATTAATCATTACTTCCTATACCATTGAATGTCCAGAAATGTTTAAAGCTAATGTTTAGTAATTATATATGTATGGTATGAAATATAGCATATCATGTGTGGGAATGCCATGGTTGAAGCTGTGAATGTAAGCAGCAGCCGGTGAGCTCAGTGCATGAACATTAACGCCACTCTGATGTGCCTTTCTTACAGGTTTATGGAGGTGGTTTGATATTCAGTACTATTGCTCCGTGGGTTAGTGCAACCTTTCCATATCACAGGAGCAATTCACACTTCTCTGTAAACTGCAGCTGACAAATTACAGTACCAGTCAGCTTTCTTTCCTTAACAATTTCATAACACGCAAAGAATTACTGGCAGGTTTTACTTTTTTGGACAAGATTGATATTCAGAGGACATTTGAGTGCTACAAAACAGTGCGGTTATAACAAAGTGGACTGCACTTATCAATGAACACATTTCTCTTTTTTTTTTTGTAAAACACATAGCATAATACAACCATTATGTTTTATGGATTTTCTCAAAAGGCCTGGAAGTTAACTAAAAATCCATTTATTCATGTTTTTATCAAACAGAGTCCAGTTTTCACAGTTGCAGATGGCAGGATCCTATCTGATCCACACATGGGTATCACGCACTCATCCACACTGGACTAATTTAGGCTTAGTCCATACTACTACAATTTTGTTTAAAAACTCGGACATTAATTTGTCCACACCACCCTGGTGTTTTTGACCCTCCCAGAAATGGAGACTTTGGCAAAATGCTTACGAAGCCATACACTTTTGAAATTGTTGGCATGGTGTTGCAATTTAGCCAAACCTATAGACAACCATGAATGAATTGTGCTTAAAACGGGGTAGGAATAATTAGAAGGCTCACTGAGAATCACATTTCTAAACCAATCCCATGCTTCATGAAGGTGGTGCTCAAAGTGAGGGGGGTGATTTTGAAATGCAAAGATCAAATGTGCTCTCATTAATGAGATTGTTATATTTTCATTTGGGATGCTCCTTTTAAAATATTTTTTAACAATTGATACTGCAATTAACATGAACAAGTGTCTTTATAATTGTTATTTTTAAGATCCATAACACACAGACAGACAGAGCACTGCGTAATAGAGAGACAGACAGTCAGAGAAGTCACTAGATATATAAATAAACAGGGAAGGCGCAAAAAAAAAGATCAACATGTGCGTTGATCCTGCTGCACAACACACATGTACCCATCTCCCCCCGATCTGGCTCAAAATAACAGCGCAAGTACAGACGCAAACCAAGTGTATGTGTGTACTATATAATATTAACAAAAACAGCAGCTTACTACTGAAAACAGCAAATATAGAAGTGAGTGGGGATCAAACCAGGGACTCTTGTGCCTCACCCTGTTTATTTATATATCTAGTGTTTCCCGATTATATATAATGTCAAAGCCTGATTATATAAAGTCAGCATTGGAATATATAAAAATATTCCCGAATATATTGTAAAAGGCGCTATATAGCGCCTGACCCGGCACAGACCACGCAGAGGCACGTGTACAAAACACAGGCTTTATTGTTTTTTCTTCACCTGTGGGCGCACATCTTCCCCGTGACCCACAGGCAATACACAGTCCCAAAAGCACCAAACAAACTACAACCAACCCTTTCTGCCACCACCGCTCCTCCCAGGCAACCTCGTCCTCTTCCTCCCGATTCTGGCCCAGAATGGAGGGAGGTTGACTGCTTTATAGCCCACCCGGAAGTGCTCCAGGTGCCTGACCAGCTGATCTTAATTGCACCTCCGGGTGAGGCTGGTAAGTCGTCCATTGTAGCGGCTGGCTCTCCGCAGCACCCCCTAGCGGCCACCCCATCTCCCAACCGGGCTGTAGTGGACTCCATGTCCCATGAAGCCACGGGGGAGACTGAGGAAGGACCCACGGCCAGGGAGGCTGCCCCCAGGTGCCCCAGGGGAGGCATTGCACTGTCCATGGTGGCTCCCCTGGGACGTATGTAGCAGAGGCGTCCTGGCCGGGCATGGGACCCGGCTGTCCGTCACAATATAAAATTTCCATGCTTGTCATTTTACTTGTACTAGTGAAAGGTAAACTTCGACAGAAGCCACTCAGAGTTGATCGAGCTTGCGAGGTTCGTCCAAAAATGAACCCATACAAAAAGAATAAATAAATATAGTGTTCAAAATGCCGGGCACATACATCATTTTGAATGAATTAACTGAACAGTGTTTTTTTTTTTAATATTTTTCTGAAGATGTTTTTGTTAACTTAGTTCATTACGTTGTATTAGGAACTCATTGAGTTTACTAAAAATGTGCCTGAGTCATTTCAATCAATATCAATATAATCTGACTTTAAATTTATATACAGTGGAACCTCGGTTTGCGAGCATAATTCGTTCCGGACACGTGCTCGCAGTCTAAAGCACTCGTATATCATAGTGAATTTCCCCATAAGAAATAATGGAAACTCAGATGATTCGTTCCACAACCCAAAACTATTCATATAAAAATGATTAATACAAAATATAAAGTAAAAATACATAAAACAAATTAACCTGCACTTTACCTTTAAAAAGAATCATGGCTGGTCTGAGTGAGTTTCTAAACTCATGTGGGATTCCATCCAACAGGACGACACGCGGAAGAGCATCCCAAAGCAATCGCAGTCTCCCAGCGCTGAAGCAGTTCACAGCATAAGTTCATCCAAAAAAATCACAGACATGCTATAAGTGCCTGCCGTCGATGGGTGATACAAGGAACATTATAAAGATCCCGCTACAATAAATACCAGCGCTGTTGCTGTTTCAAGCTGAATAAAGCTGGTGTTGTTAAAGTACTGAGACTCAGCTTCATGTTTTGGGGAGCAAGTCAGGGATTCGCACTTCACAGCACACACGTGCGCGTATGCGCACACACACACACACAGTCACAATGCTGTAGTAAACAATATACGGATGTTGACTATATGAGTGAGGCACACAGACTCAGACGGAGAATAGGAGACGATTGCCCTCAAGAGAAGAGAGAGAGGAAGACAGAGAGAGAGAGACGCGCGCACGCTAGTGAGCGAGCGAGATAAGGAGAGAGAGACGCGCAAGCAAGAGAGATAAGGAGAGAGAGAGAGACGCGCTGCGTGCAAGCGAAAGAGATAAGAAGAGAGAGGGAGAAAGACACGCGCACGAGAACCATCAGCTCAGTTGTGATAACATGATGCTCAGCAGACAAAGTGTATCCATACTACTCATATTGCAAGGCATCACTCGTTTATCAAGTCAAAATTTATTAAAAAATTTAGCTTGTCTTGCAAAACACTCGTAAACCAAGTTACTTGTAAACCGAGGTTCCACTGTATTCAGGAATGAGGTTATATATTCCAACACTGACTTTATATATTCGGTAATGACTTTATATATTCCAACACTGACTTTATATATTCAGTAATGACTTTATATATTCTGACGCTGACTTTATATATTCAGGAATGACTTTATATATTCAGAAAATCATTGTAATTGCCTGTTTGGCACCCCATAGGCACTGTATAATCTATACTAATAAAAGGCAAAGCCCTCACTGACTCACTCACTCACTCACTCACTCACTCACTCACTCACTCACTTACTCATCACTAATTCTCCAACTTCCCGTGTAGGTAGAAGGCTGAAATTTGGCAGGCTCATTCCTTACAGCTTACTTACAAAAGTTGGGCAGGTTTCATTTCGAAATTCTACACGTAATGGTCATAACTGGAACCCATTTTTCTCCAAATACTGTAATGGACTTCAGCTTGATGGCCGTGGGGGTCGGAGTTGCGTGTTACACCATCACGCCTCCCTTGTAATCACGTGAACTGACTGTGAACGCAGTACGTAGAAAACAAGGAGGAGCTCCAAAGAGTGCAGAAGAAAAACGCTCCAAAGAGCGCTGATGAAAAACCGCATACAAGCTTATTCATAAGTGCGGAAACAAAGCACGGTGTAAACCGTAAGTTTAAATTAATTTTATAGACACGCTCACACTAACATTTGTCATGCCATCGACGAATACTTTATTCGCGAGGTACAAGTTTAATGAGAAGACACGAGGTATAAACGAGACTTTGGATCACTTTGCAACGGAGTTAAAATTGCTGTAGCGAGAAACTTTTAACTGCCGGGTCTTAGCTAACATTAAATAAAGCCATGGACATCGCAACATCACACAAGAGAGCAGCTCACGTGAACTGACTGAACGCAGTACGAGTGATCACTTCCATGCATCAAACCTGTTCAAAAAACGCATTACACAATTCACAAGGTAGGAAAAGAATATGCTCCGAGCTGAGCTCCACAGCTAACGCGGTCTTGCGGAAGCAACTACGTCACACTGTCACCAAATACTCACAGAAAAATCCACAAGTTAATACACACGCTGTCTCTAGAGTTTCTCCACACTCAATGTATTCCTCACATCCACGTTATACCCTCTGATCTCCCATTTCAATTCAAATGCCTCCAATTTCCAGTAAGTCTTTGCTTTGCGATGACAAGTAATAAGTCTCAGGCACAGACCCTATAAAAGGTTGCCATTGATTTGAGGCAAGATTGCTTTTCTCCTGGACAACTATACGTTGCATTCTCAAGAGTGAGCTCGCGCAGCTTCGTCATATTACGACGGAGTGCTGAACTGACAACGTGCTATATAAAGAGAACTATAACAATCATAATAAACGAACAAAAAAACATCGGAGAACCCGTGGATTAAATAAAAAGGCAGCTTCCTTGGTGAAACAAGGAAAAACGATGGCCTTATATGTCATTCGTTTATAAAACAGCGGAGAAGCTGTGAAAAGGCTGCTTCACAAAAAACTAGCGGAGCGCCTTATATGAGCAGGCAGTCAGCTAAAGAAGGAAATCAATAAATAACTAGAATCGTAATAAACCAACAAAAAATAGTGTACAAGCTGCGGATTAAATAAATGAAATGGGTACCTGAACAGTAAAGTAAGTCTCAAATAGCTACACAATAACTATAACAGTCGTAATAAACGAACAATAAAATAGTACAGAACCGCGAAGCAAGGAGAAATGAGAGCCTTATATGGCCTTCATTTATAAAGCAGCAGAGAAGCTGTATGAAGGCAGCTACACAAAAAAACAGCAGAGCGCACACTCTGAATGTATTCCTCACATCACCGTTATACCCTCTGATCTCCCATTTCAATTCAAATGCCTCAAATTTCCCGTAAGGCTCTGCTTCGCGATGACAATTAATAAGTCTCAGGGACAGACCCTACAAAAGGTTGCCATTGATTTGAGGCAAGATTGCTTTTCTTCAGGAAAACTATACGTTGCATTCTCAAGAGTGAGCTTGTGCGGCTTCGTCATATTACAACCGGAGTGCTGAACTGACAACGTGCTATACAAAGAGATCCTTAACAGATAGTTATTGGTATATTTTCCCTCAGTTTAAAAAGGTTTTCTTTTCTTCTTAATAAAAATTAAAAAGCAGTACGATGAGCTTCAACAGGTAGTCACCTGAAATGGTTTTATTTCAGGCAACTACCTGTTGAAGCTCATCGAGAGAATGCCAAGAGTGTGCAAAGCAGTAATCAGAGCAAAGGGTGGCTATTTTGAAGAAACTAGAATATAAAACATGTTTTCAGTTATTTCACATTTTTTTGTTAAGTACATAACTCCACATGTGTTCATTCATAGTTTTGATGCCTTCAGTGAAAATCTACCAATGTAAATGGTCATGAAAATAAAGAAAACACATTGAATGAGGAGGTGTGTCCAAACATTTGGCCTGTACTGTATGTGTATATATATATATATATATGTAGATATGTATATGTATGTAGATCTGTATATATATGTGTCTGTGTGTATATATATATGTATATTTATCTGTATGTATGTGTATATGTATATACAGTATATGTATATATGTCTATATGTAGATATGTATATATGTATATGTATACAGTATATGTTTATATGATGTGTGTGTGTGTATATATATATATATATATGACAGCAACACTCATAACAGTGACAAAACAATTACATTGACAATCATGTTACGTTATTTTTAAAATGTTTCTTTTTCTTTTTCATAACTTCTTTAACACACTACTTCTCCACTGCAAAGCGCTGGTATTTTGCTAGTCTATATATATAAAGGAGAGTTGGGATCCGAGAGACTGTGTTTGTGTGTTTGTGGAGGGATGGAGAGTTAAGGCGGGTGTGGGAGTCACGTGATTATCATTCATTTCATTTCGCTCCGAGCTAACCTCCGCTGAGCTCCGCAGCTGACGCGGTCTTGCCGTTCTTTTTCCTTAGTGTTTAGTCCTCTCTCCTTTACTGATTTATATAAATGAGAGTTGGTATCTGAAAGACTGTGTTTGTAGAGGGATTGAGAGTTAAGGCAGGTGGGGGAGTCACGTGATCATCTCCCCTCCCATTCATCTCATTTCATTCACTTCAATTCGCTCCGAGCTAACTGACGCAGTCTTGCCGTTCTTTTTCCTTAGTGTTTAGTCCTTTCTCCTTTACTAATTTACTGTTTAGTACACACAGTATTTACACAGTCACTCATAAAAGTGCAAGAAATGGGTATTGCAACTACCTTGGAAGACATGCAATCAACGAGGCAATTAAACGGATCTGAAGAAAGGTCTTCTAGGTTGGAAAAAAAGTGCTTGGCTGAGAAAACCAGGCAATTAAACAAATCTCAACAAGAAACGACTTCTACGTTAGAAAAAAAATGATTCGCTGCCAAAATTAGGCGATTAAACGAATCTAAAGAAGTCAGGATTTCTAGATTGGTAAAAGCAAAAACAGCTGCCCAAACCAGGTGGTTAAATGAATCTCAAGAGGAAAGGACTTCTAGATTGGGAAAAGGACGATTGGCTGCCAAAACCAGGCGGTTAAAAGAATCTGAAAAAGACAGGACGTCTAGATTGGAAAAACCACGATCCGCTGCCGAAACTAGCCAGTTAAACGTGCAGCGAAGCGCACCAGGTCTGCTAGTAGATATATTAAAAACAGCTAAGGGGATCGATATATAGATAGATAGGAAGGAAAGGCACTATATGATAGGCAGACAGGGAAGCTGTTATATAATAATACAGTTACTGTTCTTACTATATAGATAGACAGGGAGTTCAAGCAGGCAGGCAGAGTGACGAAGGTTAAAAAGAAAAAAAAAATAATAATCAAACAATTGAATCGAACAATTGAAGTCAGGTATCTGAGGCACGGCAAGGCTGCTGCTCTCTGACTCTCCAAATCTTAATAGTGCGCCATGGAAGCTGTTGTATCATTCTTGAACCTTTTGTGAAAGTGTTTATTAGATGTTTGGACTTCAGGCTTCACACATTTTATAGTTTATGCCTACATTTTGTAACATTTATTACTGAAAAATGAAAAGGTTTCTGTTTTAAGAATGTGTTTACACAGATTACTGTAGAAAGGGAACACACATGAAATGTGTGTGTTCCAAATAACAATCTATTATTTCCACTCTAAAACTCCACTTCACTCCCAGATAATCAATCAAGGCATGAGCTGGGAGAAGTTCATGCACGTTCTAAGTCAGTGGGGGGATGGAATAAACGACTGCATGCAGCTTGTCTTTATCAGCACATTTAGATGACAAAAGACGCTGGCTGAGAGGTGTAAATGGATTTAAGAAGCGATTTAAGGTGGGATGGATCTACGAGATTTTTCGTAGGCTCTCATAATTCTAGTGTTAACCTGGTCCAACAGACAGCAAGCTTCAGTTTACAAAGAATCATCTATAGTTGAAAAGTCTCCTAAAAAACCGTAATAATCATATAAATGTGTGTTGCGTGTGTATATAACACATTGTAAGTTTTAAAAAAAAACAATCTGTTGCAAGGGAAAAATCTTCCTGTAGCATCAGATTATACATTGGCATTCAACAGCATCGATGGAAAAACAGGAATGACACGTTGTCGCAGGTGCTGTCTGTTGTTCAGCGTTACAATGATAATGTCCATAATGTGTAATTTAAATGACCTTACAAACAAATTGTAGTCTTGAGCAGTCTAAGAAGCAGCAACAGAGAAAGATATTTAGGCTTCACCAGTTGCTAGTTTTGTGATCACACATTTTGTTCAGACATCAGAATGGTTTGCCATTCTCTAATCCTTTTATATCGACCAGGGTATCTACGTGTGGCTCCTGAATAATAATCAAAAGCCTACACTTTATTTATAGCTATGTCTCTCTGTTATCTAAAAAAATCCTGCGACAAGACAAATTTTAACGTTCTCCTCACTTTAAGTTCCCAATTAAAGAAGGTGTATTATGTTCAAATCTTATTGAAGAATTTCATCATGAAGGGTTATCAACAGAAAAAAATGAGCACAAAGAAACAATGAAATCAAATTAATTAATGCCAAAATGGCGATCAGTTACATGCTGAATTGGTTAAATGCATACCAATAGACTATGCTGAAACAGTTGGTGGTGATCGTGCGGAAGATGAAAACGTCAACTTACAATATCCCGAAGAATATCTACAATTGTTAACACCATCCGGTCTTCCACTGCAATGAATACTTTAGAAAAAAGGATGTATCCAAGAAAAGAAATGTGGTAAATCTTCCGTGGATAACAGACAACAAAGGAGATTTTGCTATGCCATTCATATTAAACATTAACACT
The DNA here is from genome assembly GCF_016835505.1 of Polypterus senegalus. NCBI lineage: Eukaryota > Metazoa > Chordata > Cladistia > Polypteriformes > Polypteridae > Polypterus > Polypterus senegalus. Next base: position 25,418,673 of record NC_053162.1, on the reverse strand, counting down.
TTCCCATTGGAATAGCTATTGCAAAGACAATTAACAAATCTCACAGACAAACATTCGAAAAAGTCATTTTATTTATTAGAGAGAGAGAAAGAAACAAAATTCAATCACAGGCAGTTATACTGTATGTTGCATTGTCACGATGAAAGTCCAAACAGAATCAAAAGTTAATGCAAATGACGAAAACTGTCTTCATTGAAGTTTTACAGTAAAAGTGTAAGTTTAAAAAGTATTTGCGTGTTAATTTCAAAGCCAAACAGAAAAAAATCATATTACTCAACAATTAACTCTAACGCAACATGAAACATAATTTACTTTCAAATTATTACATTTTACTACTTTAATATGGTTAATTACCTGCTGTAATGTAAAATATTTTGTTTTATTATGCATACAGTATGTAACAATTCCCATGAAAATAAAAATATGTTTAAATTGTACATCTGCATCCCCATACGTGAGCGGCTGAACCACAAAGAGGCTAGCACGTAGTGCAGGCCTGGGGGTTGGTGAGCGAAGTGAGCAGGGGGCAAAGCCCCCTAGTTATGTATAAGGAAACAATCTATATACAATATAGGTAGGTAAAAAGGTTAAATTCTGACCACAGTGCAATGGCAGAGGTACACACAACTATCAATGTTATAAATGTGTTTGTAACCTAACATTGCGCTGCAGAAACCTTGAGCCTGTACTAACCCTATGGTGGACACCAGATCTTTGCTAGACACACACACTGATCTACCTTAAGTCACTTGATCCAATCTGGGAATTGTTGAGCAGTGGAACCTATCCCAGCACCCGTGGTAGGACAAAGCTTTGAATGGGCCATCAGCTCATGACAGATCTCACTCAGTCACACTGAGCTAATTCAGAGCTGTCAATTAACCATAAACACGTAATTGGGCAATGGGAGAAAGTAAACGTACAACAGTCAGTATGCATTGCTCATCAACTGGCATGATGGTGCAGACCTAAATTAGATTAACGTGATCTGAGAATGTTATGTTATGCTAAGTTTAACTGGAATAACTCAAGATATGTCTTATGGGGCCAAAATGCAATAGACCCCAATGCCACCTTGTGAAGACAGGGAGAGCGCCAGCAACACACTGACCAGGAAGGAATTAAACCCTGGAGGTGTTATGCAGCAGGGGTATTCAGTTTGGAGGAAAATACAGTCTTTTATTCCAAGTTCATTGTGTACACACGATGAACTAACAAAGATCAATAATAGATGCAACTAAATTCAATCAACCCAAGCAGAGAAGAAAGAAGCTTTCAAAAAATACTATATGGGATAGCCTTGGGCATCTTCATGTTCATTTAAATGTACATATGGCATACAAAAATAGCAACTTTATTTTATATACTTAAAAGATTGTAACATGTCAAAACTCTTCTCATTTATTATAAATAAAAAAGTATGAATTTGAAAAAAAAAAATTCAAACTAAACTTGATGAATATTAAACATGTTTTTAGGATAAAATGAATGTTTAATGCCATTGATATTTTATAGTATAATTTGATGCTCTTCAAATGGAGATTTGAAGCATAAGCTGTCAAACAAGCATGGAAGTCTCCTCTGTCTGGCTTCTTTGAGGCAGCAGGAGCTTTCATTAAATCTCTATGGAGCCTTAGCATTAACAAATTTACACAACATATTGAGAATGATAGTTATTTATGTAGCAAGTGAATAATCAATAACCAATATATTGCCATTATCTGTGTTTTAAATTGCTTTACATACAATTATGTCATATTTTTTATATACAGTATATGTACACTCACCTAAAGGATTATTAGGAACACCATACTAATACGGTGTTTGACCCCCTTTCGCCTTCAGAACTGCCTTAATTCTACGTGGCATTGATTCAACAAGGTGCTGAAAGCATTCTTTAGAAATGTTGGCCCATATTGATAGGATAGCATCTTGCAGTTGATGGAGATTTGTGGGATGCACATCCAGGGCACCAAGCTCCCATTCCACCACATCCCAAAGATGCTCTATTGGGTTGAGATCTGGTGACTGTGGGGGCCATTTTAGTACAGTGAACTCATTGTCATGTTCAAGAAACCAATTTGAAATGATTTGAGCTTTGTGACATGGCGCATTATCCTGCTGGAAGTAGCCATCAGAGGATGGGTACATGGTGGTCATGAAGGGATGGACATGGTCAGAAACAATGCTCAGGTAGCCCGTGGCATTTAAACGATGCCCAATTGGCACTAAGGGGCCTAAAGTGTGCCAAGAACACATCCCCCACACCATTACACCACCACCACCAGCCTGCACAGTGGTAACAAGGCATGATGGATCCATGTTCTCATTCTGTTTACTCCAAATTCTGACTCTACCATTTGAATGTCTCAACAGAAATCAAGACTCATCAGACCAGGCAACATTTTTCCAGTCTTCAACTGTCCAATTTTGGTGAGCTCGTGCAAATTGTAGCCTCTTTTTCCTATTTGTAGTGGAGATGAGTGGTACCCGGTGGGGTCTTCTGCTGTTGTAGCCCATCCGCCTCAAGGTTGTGCGTGTTGTGGCTTCACAAATGCTTTGCTGCATACCTCGGTTGTAACGAGTGGTTATTTCAGTCAAAGTTGCTCTTCTATCAGTTTGAATCAGTCGGCCCATTCTCCTCTGACCTCTAGCATCAACAAGGCATTTTCGCCCACAGGACTGCCGCATACTGGATGTTTTTCCCTTTTCACACTATTCTTTGTTAACCCTAGAAAAGGTTGTGCGTGAAAATCCCAGTAACTGAGCAGATTGTGAAATACTCAGACCGGCCTGTCTGGCACCAACAACCATGCCACGCTCAAAATTGCTTAAATCACCTTTCTTTCCCATTCTGACATTCAGTTTGGAGTTCAGGAGATTGTCTTGACCAGGACCACACCCCTAAATGCATTGAAGCAACTGCCATGTGATTGGTTGATTAGATAATTGCATTAATGAGAAATTGAACAGGTGTTCCTAATAATCCTTTAGGTGAGTGTATATGTACTGTATGTACAATATATACAAAATACATTATGGTCATCCGAGTGAGAGACGCTTGTAACAACTAAAGAATTTCTGGGGTGCCAATAAAGACAGTCTGACAGTTGTGTGACATAAACAACTCAACAAAAGTAATCGCCACAGAAAAGAGTTGGCTTCTTAATAAATTGGTTCTATCATTGGGTCATTAGATTTGCAAGTCGTCTCACTGAAAAGTGACACATTCTTCTGGGTGGTCGTCCTTTTGAAGTTTAGGGAGTAGAAGGGTTGGAGTCAGTTGCTCTTACTGAGACTGAGGAGGAAGAAAACAAAAAGACAGTTTGCGGCAGTGCCCCCTAGGATGGTGATCCTCAAGCATGCATGCTTGACAATATATACATATTTATACATACTAAAAAAGTTTAAAAAGAGAAAGGTTACGCTACACTTTTTTTTCTGCGGTAGATTACTTTCACAGATCAAACCAAAAGCAGGGATTGTGACACTAAAAAACAAATGATCAGCAATCACACAAGAGGGTGAAATAAACTCATTGTCTTTCAACAAACAAAATTTGAAAACCTCATCATCTGGTTAGGAAAATATTCTATTGCACTAAAGATGAATGATTAGCAGTCACACAAATTGGTGAAATAAAAGGGTGAAAAAATCATCAAATTGTTACGGAAATATTCAATTTGAAAAATAGTTCAGATCGATATAATCAGTGCCTCCAAGATGGATATTCTTTATTATCACAGGCCTAAGGGAGCCTTCCATGTGGGCACTGGTCAGTTCACTGTGACAAGACTGAAGAATATAGCAAAACAAGGAGAAATTTAGGGTCATTTACAACACACCAGTAAGAAACACATCAGCTTGCACCAATCTGCATACAGATAAATGGTATAATCTTTAGCACCCCTATGACCTTGTATATCTAAAATCTAAAGTTTCCAAAATAGTTTAACAGATTAAAAGTAATCATAACGTTATCTAAATAGGAACTTCTTACATATAAATTATTGTAGAGAACATTAACTGTCATTATCTCATCATTCACTGTGAAACAATAGGTAGAGAATATCTTAGTTGCACAGGACAAAGTATACATTTTATTTTTCTGCTACACATTTTTATTCTGTTTAATCTGAGGAGGGCCACAATACATACAAGCTGTATTAGCCTGACAAGGCCTCCCTATCCCCATCTACCTACTCCATCCCTTCTTGGGGAATATTCAAATGTCCTACGACAGTAAAGAGATTTAATCCCTCTACCACATTAAGGCCTCTGGTCCATGCTTTGTACATCTCGCAAAAGAACAGACTAGGAGGGACCTTAACTATGTGCCCAAACATCTTCTTGATCCAGAGAATGAGTGGTTCACCTCTTTTGTCCAAATCCTCACCCTCACCAGTACATAAAAGCAACTCTACATCACTTGGCTTCCATTTCACACCCATAGTCAGGTATAAAAGTTTGTAAAACTACTACCAATATGTCAATTCATTGTTCAAATTCATGATCACCCCTCCCTCATTCATGAATAAAATCCTAAAGTACTTAAACATCTGTGAACCACATCACACTCAGCTGCAAACCATTCCAGTGTGTACCAGAGCTTACAGTGTTATGATGTCACAAGCAGAGCATCATCTGCAAACAAATGACATGGTCCACAAACTGGATACCATCTAAACCTCAACAATTCTTTCCAATAAAATCATGAACAGTACTGGAGATAAGACACATCACTCATGGAGTCACTATTTTGAGACCTATAGATATACATGGATATACACCTACATTGAAAATTTCAAATCCAATTTCATACCAAGCATGAGAACACAAGTCTTGCTCTGCAAACACACACAACAAATGGCATAAAGTAGTGGGTCCAAACCTCATAACGAGATGACAATTATTAAGTTTTATTTTTATTCTCTACAAGAGTTTATCTGTAAGAAGTTTCTCTTTAGATATAGCTATGTGCCAATGATTTTTAATCTGTTAAGCTATTTTGGGACCTTTAAATCTACAAAGATATACACACACATATTGAAAATTTCCAATTCATACCAACTATGAAAAAGCAATTCTTGCATGATATATATAAGGAACAAATGTCATAAAGTGGCAAGTCCACAGGGTACACGTTCATAAGCTTTTCATAAGTCCTCAAAGTACATGTAAAGTGGATTGATGAACTCCCATGACAACTCAAGTAAAGGACAAAGAGTTAATCCATTAATCCATGACCAGGACTGACTCCACACCATTTCTTCTGAATCTGATATTCAGTTATTAAGCAACGTTTCTGTTCCACTACTCCGGGTGTAGCCATTCTCAGGCATCCAGAGAGGTTTAACTAGAACACACTAATTTGTTCTCCTTTTTAAAAATGAGGATCACCATTGTATTTTGCCAGTACTGCTGTGCTGTCCTCACCTTCTACAAAACATTGAAGAGGTGTGTTAACTTAAACCTCCACGTAATATGCAATCCTTTCAGCATTTCTTGTCAAATCAGATGTACCTCTATGGCCTTGTGACCCCAGCCACAGAGACAGAATAAACTCTCGCCAAACTTCTGCAGCTGCCTCATTCAAGTAGGGCATAGCTACTGGATTTAAGTGTTCTTGAAAAGGTTCCATCACCTTTCAGCAATGCATCATTTTGAAATTTTACTATCTCTGCTGACAATGAATGCTGGTAACTTTAACCACTGTCAACTGCTGAAATGCATACATAAGCATCAGAACTGAACCAAGAAGCAATAAAAGAAAGTGTATCTGTTGTGACAAATCATGTTTTTTTTCATGTGGTTGGCCGGGTAGTATGTGTCGCGTATGTGTTTTCCAAGTTCTATGTTTAGGGAATAATATAGAAATTAGAAAACTAAGTTTGCTAAAAAAAAATATTAAAATGTACCAAGCAGTTATATGGGAATAATGTATTTTTTTCTTTTTAACAGTATTTTCATCTTGATTTTCTTCCTAATTTTCAAGGTGCTCTAATTGTTTAATTAATCCATTATTTACTAATTAGTGGGTGTGACTCTAAAGTTTTTGCAGCCTTTAATTATTCAGTGTTGTTTGCCTGGGTGTCTGATCTGCTCGTTTTAAATTATCATTAATAAGATACAACGAAGGGGGAAAAACTGCACAGAGAAAGGGCAAAGTATAATCAAATTAACAAAAGAGAGTTAAACATTTAAATCAATAGCAAAAGCAGAAATATTTATAAATGTCTTATAAATGTAAAAATCATGCTGCTTTGCTTTTCTGAATGTCGAATGAAAGAAAAAATAATACCAGCTAATTAAATGAGCTCAGTGTTATCAGGTGCTGTCACTGATTAGGAATGTGGTTGGAACAAAAACCTGCAACTTCAGGGGTTCAAGGACCGACTTTGGGAAATGCTGGTCTAGATAATGTTATGCTAGGAAACCTTGGGCCCTGGAAATCATGTGCATGTTACTTTAACACTTTAACCACCTAGAAAAAGATTGTTGCACACCACATGCACTTCTTCCCTGATGAAAATGGCCTCCATCAACAGATAATCTGCACTGCCACACTGTAAAAATTGTTTGGGAATTGTTTGAGGAACATGACTAAGAGTTCAAGGTGTTGACTTTGTCTCCAAATTCCCCTAATCTTAATTCAATCAAGCATCTGTGGGATGTCCTGGAAAAACAATTCGGATTCATGGAGGCCCCGCCTTGCAGCTTACAGGACGTAAAGGACCTGCTGCTAATGTCTTGGTGTCAGATATCACAGGACACCTTCAGAGGTTTTGTGGAGTCCATGCCTTGATGGGTCAGAACTGTTTTGTAGTGTGTCAGGAACCTGCACGATATTAGGCAGGTGTTTTACTGTTGCAGCTGATCGTTGTTTGCAAAAGTATTTATGCTCCTGTATGGACCAAGAACCCTGATTTTAAGAGCTGCATCTGAAGCAGCTGGAAAGTAGAAAGAAGTAAGGCCAAGACAAGTTATAAACCTGTCCTTCAGGTATAAATTTCTAAAAAAGTTGCAACAAGCAAGAATGAGGTCAGCAAGGAGGTGTAATTTGCATGCTGGCAAATTTTATTAATCAGTTTGTAATAAAGGAGAGTATTTAGTAGGGAATGTGGGCATCTTTAATTGGATTAATGTTTTGTAAATAAAGAACTAAGCAAAGTTATATCTCTGAGGTCTTCAGTCTGCTGACTATTATTTTAACAAGCCTCAGTGTGTTGGTTTCCAGGCAACACATCCTTAGAAATAGGTGGTTACCCACGGCACTTGTGATGAAGCAAAGTTCTTAGGAATGATATCAGGTAAAGTCTTTGCTTCTTCTGACAGGGAGCTTAGATTGCATTTTAGGCTTTGCATGAAGTATCTACACTATACTGTACAGTGGGATGCAAAAGTTCGGGCAACCTTGTTAATAGTCATTATTTTCCTGTATAAATCGTTGGTTGTTACGATAAAAAATGTCAGTTAAATATATCATATAGGAGACACACACAGTGATATCTGAGAAGTGAAATGAAGTTTATTGGATTTACAGAAAGTGTGCAATTCAAACAATTTGTTCAAACAAAATCAGGCAGGTGCATAAATTTGGGCACCACAAAAAAGAAACGAAATCAATATTTAGTAGATCTGCCTTTTGCAGAAATTACAGCCTCTAAACGCTTCCTGTAGGTTCCAATGAGAGTCTGGATTGTGGTTGAAGGTATTTTGGACCATTCCTCTTTACAAAACATCTCTAGTTCATTCAGGTTTGATGGCTTCCGAGCATGGACAGCTCTCTTTAACTCACACCACAGATTTTCAATTATATTCAGGTCTGGGGACTGAGATGGCCATTCCAGAACGTTGTACTTGTTCCTCTGCATGAATGCCTTAGTGGATTTTGAGCAGTGTTTCGGGTCGTTGTCTTGTTGAAAGATCCAGCCCCGGCGCAGCTTCAGCTTTGTCACTGATTCCTGGACATTGATCTCCAGAATCTGCTGATACTGAGTGGAATCCATGCGTCCCTCAACTTTGACAAGATTTCCCAGTCCCTGCACTGGCCACACAGCCCCACAGCATGATGGAACCACCACCATATTTTACTGTAGGTAGCAGGTGTTTTTCTTGGAATGCTGTGTTCTTTTTCCTCCATGCATAACGGCCCTTGTTATGCCCAAATAACTCAATTTTAGTTTCATCAGTCCACAGCACCTTATTCCAAAATGAAGCTGGCTTGTCCAAATGTGCTTAAGCATACCTCAAGCGGCTCTGTTTGTGCTTCCTCTGCATCACTCTCACATACAGCATCTCCTTGTGTAAAGTGCGCCAATGGTTGAATGATGCACAGTGACTCCATCTGCTGCAAGATGATGTTGTAGGTCTTTAGTGCTGGTCTGTGGGTTGACTCTGACTGTTGTCACCATTCGTCGCTTCTGTCTATCCGAAATCTTTCTTGGTCTGCCACTTCGAGCCTTAACTTGAACTGAGCCTGTGGTCTTCCATTTCCTCAATATGTTCCTAACTGTGGAAACAGACAGCTTAAATCTCTGGGACAGCTTTCTGTATCCTTCCCCTAAACCATGACGGTGAATAATCTTTGTCTTCAGGTCATTTGAGAGTTGTTTTGTGAGCCCCATGTTGCTACTCTTCAGAGAAAATTAAAGTAGGAGGGAAACTTACAATCGACCCCTTTAAATACTCTTTCTCATTATAGGATTCACCTGTGTATGTAGATTAGGGGTCACTGAGCTTACCAAGCCAATTTGAGTTCCAATAATTAGTTCTAAAAGTTTTGGAATCAATAAAATGACAATCGTGCCCAAATTTATGCACCTGCCTGATTTTGTTTGAACAATTATTGCACACTTTCTGTAAATCCAATAAACTTCATTTCACTTCTCAAATATCACTGTGTGTGTCTCCTATATGATATATTTAACTGACATTTTTTATCGTAACAACCAACGATTTATACAGGAAAATAATGACTATTAACAAGGTTGCCCAAACTTTTGCATCCCACTTTATATACCTATAGCATTGGTGCTTTCCTGCTTCAAAATCATTGGGTATAAATCTCAGACACTATAGCTCACATGTTTTTTCTGTGTCCATGTAAGTGTTCTTTTGATACTCCAGTTTCCTCGATCATGCCAAATATGTGCCAGTTAGCTTGATTGGTGACACTAAATTAGCACTTTAAAAGTGAGTGTGGGCGTGTGCACTAGCATTGTGCCTTGTCGTCTGTGTCTAAGGCTGGCAGCATAGGCTCCAGCACCCTGACTTCTACTGTTGGATGAAGTGAGTTCAGAAAATGTAGATGTACATGTAGTAGATGTAAATGTAGATGTAGATGTACATGTGTAGATGTAAATGTAGATGTGTAAATACTTATAAAATGGTCCATTTTAAACACAATTAAAAAATGACTGAAAACTCAAGTGATCTGCTAGTTTGTACTAACGTGATTACATTAAGGTAAGCTTCGCTTGAAGACAGGGTGATATTTTTTTACTTTTCTGTAACCATTAGTGTGACATATCCAGCATCTCTGCAAGAACAAAGAAGAGTTGTGGAGTATAATTAAAATACTGCAATTTAATGTTTTGTTAGGGTTGCCTATTTATTGCTAAAGTAAAAAAAAGATAGTTCATAAAAAAAAAAAAAAAAACACTATTTAATAATAGAGTTGCTCCCGGTTTGCTTACTAATCGCAAAAAAAGTCATTTGGATTCTGTGAAGTGTTTTAAATTAACACAGACTTTCTGAAATAAAGAAATGAAATGATTCTATGGTGCTGTTCAATTTTCTTTTTCTAATGCTGTATTTTCTTTTTGGTACTGATGAGAAAATATTAATTTGAAAGTCAAAGGTTTCTTATGCAGCACTGATTACAATTACATGGTGTTGTTGCACTCCTGAAAAGCAAATTGCAGTCTGAGCAGCTGCCTTTGACTCTGAACTGTATTTCAACATATCCACACTCACTCTCTTCTATGTATCATTTTAATGATTTTTTATGAATATTTGATTTTTATGTAAAATTGTATATCTCTGAAATATCAAGTCACCCTCCTTAACCTTATACTCTCTTAAGTATCCACTTTCTGCCATAAAACTAGCTGACTAAAATGACTGCTAGGCAAAAAAGCCGATGTTACCTTACAATGTGACTCTAGGCTCATCACTATAATTCCATTCAGTCACTCAAGAGATACATAATTTGAAATTCATACATTATGTTGACCAAGAACACTTTCAGAACATTCAAACAATCATCTTCAATATAATGTATGAATTTCAAATTATGTATCTCTTGAGTGTGAGAGTTTTTAAAAATGTTTACTGCTTCGAAAGGATCCTACAGTTTATTTGCAGTTCAGGTAAAATATGCAGGTTAAGTTATTTGGCAATATTAATTTAACCCATTGTGGCTATGTGGATGAATGGGTGCTGTGATGGACTGGTGTAATGCAAGCAACCCGAGCCAATGTCATATTAAACAACTTCTAGTTAGAGGGGATATCAGACTTGACGACTAAGGTTGCAGATCTCATCACCTGAGTATGTAAGATCACATAGCTAGAAATCGCAGTTTGTCAAACTGGATGACTGTGTTGAGATTTTCCTATTTCCAAAGTATTGCAAATTAATCTCTTTTTCTGACAACCAATAATGTTCTGCCAGACAGAACTGGTGTCTGTAAGAATGGTTTATGGGTACAGCAGGGTTGCCAAATTTCCAAAATCACAGATCAGGACAGCCATCATTTCATGCGACCAGAAAAAAGATGTTAATAAACAAAGAAAAACAAAAATAGATCATTTTAATTAAATTATAACTCTAGATATATTAACATGTATAATCTAAACATATATGTAAATAAGTACATATATAGAAGCGAACATATATAAAATAGTCAAAGAATAATCACAATAGTACACTTTGAACAATCATTTGCAGCAAACTTACGACAACATAAGCAAACAATGTACACAGACACACACGATTCAAATACTTGGATTCAGCTGACAGTTACAAATTCATAAAAGGTGGTATGCCAGGCTGTCTACAAAAATTTAGCAAGTCTATTTAACTAGATATTAAATATAAAAATTGAATTAAGATTTTTTTTTCTACAAACAATTTTTGTTCAATCGAGATTTTCAAAAGCCACTTGGGACTTGGGATTTGTCTGTTGACCTAGAGACAGTCCTGCTCAAATTGGGATGTCTGGCAATCCTGGGTACAGTGAATTCAGCTGCCATGTCCGTCCTTATGTTTCTGTCTTGCATTCTGTGATAGTACATAAAACATATGACATTAGACAGACAAATCTCTCTCCTGATTGTCAGATTCAAAACACCTTATCATTTTAATCTGTAATTGCAATTGTATCTGCGTTATATGCATTTTGTGTCTGGGTGAGCACTCATTGGTTGGCAGCTCTTACTTGGAGTACATTGTAAAGTTCAGTCTCCACATTACAAAAAAAAAAAGACATAGCAGCATCAGAGAAGGTCAAGAGGAGAGCAATTTGGCAGTGTCCATGACTGAGAGGTATGAGTTATGAGGAGAGATTGAAGGAGGAGAACTGTTTAATTTTAAGAAAATGGAGATTAAGAAGTGACAGGCTTGAAGCAGTGTAATGTTACTGGGCCTTTAGATGATATGATTGTTGGTACCATTAGACATCGTGGCTCTTTTGGGAATTGCATAAATTACAATCTCTGTGGAGTGAGAAACAGAAGATATAAAGTTAGTTAGTTCTATTAGAGAGCATACTGTGTTAATGAATTATTATTTTTTTTTGTTTGTTTTAACCGACCGTAGACCCCCCACCCCCTGAGATTTTTTTTTCTCCAGGAATGCTGTCACAACTAGACTTTTTGTTTCCTCTATAAACACTCTATAACAAGAATTAACTGGATTAAAATTAATATGGCGGTGGTTCTTGCTTTCCAGTATAATAAAACGGTGATTCTTAACCTTTCTGGTGTGGCGACCCACAGTTTTTCCCATGTATATGGTGACCCTGAAGGGCAAGCGGCAGAACATGTAAACAACTAACGATCTGTTGTGGTATGTAAAACACAAAGCATCAGTCAGATGAGCTTCTCTTCTGTTTGTGAGCTCCAAAACACTTGTGTTCCACATTACTTGTCCCTGCATTATATGTATTGTACTTCTGGATGAGCATTCATTTGGTAATCAGCTCTCATGCACACAGAGCTGCAAAGACAAAATCTAAGCAAGTCATAGACTGAGTCGTTGAACATTTCACACTGCATTAGCGGTTTCACAGGAGCATACACCGATTGTCTCCGACTCACTAATATAATGTCAAGTGAAGACCACTATTGAAAATTGCTGGAAAAGTCATCTAATGTGACATGGCCTCTATGTGCACTGTAAGTATCTAATCAAGAAGTAATGAAAGAATTTCTAGGTCCTTCAAAGAGAGAAGCCATGAGTCGGGAAATTAGCTTGAGACAATAAAAACTGCTCTTGACAATTGAATTAATCTGATTGTCAGAATCAAGAAAAATCCACAGACTCTTATCAATCAAGTTGTATGTAATAGTCTCACACCCTAGCCTCAAAGTCTTAATTTTATCAGCATTGCCAAAAACAATGAACCAACCTTTGCTTTTGTGTAGCTGAAGAAAGCTCCCTGTTATCCAGGCTTTGATCTCATCAAGACAGTCAATGCAATTCAAGGAGTACAACCAGAACTCAGTTAAACTGAAAGTAATTTGCATCACAATGGTACATAATATTATGTTTCTTCAAGGTGTTTAGTAAAGGGAAGCATAACAATATGGGACCAGAGAAGATCCCTGAGGAAATTTACCTGCCAATGAAGCAACAGAGGAAAAGCAGTTATTTTATTTTAGATATGCTGTACTGTAAAAAAAACTTCAAAGTCATTCAATGGATGCTAGACATAAACTTTAGGCATCTATACAAAATGAAAAGATCAACTGTATCAAATGCCAAACCTTAGATCCATCAGAAGTAAAACAGACAATAATACGGAATAAATCACTGATCACTCTTACAAATTCGCTGAAACTAATGTAATACTGATACACCAGTAGTTTCCTTAACTAGGACTAGGTAACTACTGTATATAAAGTTCTCCCACATATAAGTCGGGGCTTGATTTTACCACATAATTTCTGATATTTTATATTGTCAGTCGTATAAGTTGAATGCAGAAAACTCACACTATTGGTCGAAGAGATTATGATATGCTAACAACCACCTGAGAGAGTAACCAAGGAGCACACTGCCTTTTTTTCAATGTATTTTGGCTACGTGACCTCACGGTAATACCCAAACTATTCCAAAGCGGCGTTTGCACTGTTTTGTGTTTTTTGTATCTCACACCCTCATACACCTTTACCCTAAGACCATCCCTTATCTACAATGGAGTGTTCGACAGGAGGATAATATGAAACTGGTTTTAATTTAAAAGTCTTTGAAGTGGCGAAAGAAATTGGTAACTGCGCTGCTGCAACAAAATTTGATGTGTTTGAGAAAATGGTGTGAGATTGGAGGGGGCAAGAAGATGTAAAAAAAAAATAATTAAGTGTCGCATTTTTAAAAGGGTCTGATTTTATGATCAATTTTTCGGGTTTCATGACCCGACTTATACATGAATATATATGATATTTATAACTTAAGGATCCAAAAGCAATTTTAATTAATAGTTCACCCAAAAGCATTTTTGAAATCTGAATGGACAACTCTGCTAGCTAAGATACTACTGATTTAAACACATGGACACAGTATCTTTAACAAAATCCTAAAGGTGAAGGTATGGGCATAATATATACAGTGGAACCTTGGTTCATGAACATCTCGGTACATGTACAACTCGGTTTACAACCAAAAAGTTCGCCAAACTTTTGCCTTGGTTCACGACCACACACTCGGTATACGAACAAGCCAGTTTCCCTTTAGGTTTGTACATGTTCAGTCTCTCCCTGTGCATTTCCTGTGCAGCAAGCAAGAGAGAGAAAGTGCGACACACACACATACAGGCGTGTGCGAGAGAGACACACACACACACACCACACAGGTGTGCGAGAGATACACACACACACACACACCACACAGGTGCGCGAGACAGAGGCACACACACACACAGGCGCACGAGACTGAAGCACACACACAGGCACTCCAGGCTCGCGAAAGAGACACACACACTCACGAAAGAGAGAGAGAGTGAGCGAGCGAGCAAGCGAGAGAGGGAGGGCTGAATGCATAAGGTAGAAACGGTTTGTTTTTGTTTTCAGTTCTGTTTACAGCGATCGGTTCATAGCATGCATTGTGGCAATGTTACTTTTTTTGATGGTTTATTAAATTACGGATTTTTCAAATGTTCATTTTTTCCCTGTGCTTAAAATTCATTTAAAAAAAAGTGCTTTTAGCGAGCGGTTCCTAGCACTATAGCGCAAACTATTGCAGTGTTAGTTTTCTCTGTTGTTCAAGGTTTTCTCAGTGTTATGCAATGTTTTTACATTTAGTTTACTATTACGCTGTGCATTCTATGGTATAATTAACTATATTGGTGCTTAAAACCTAAAAAAATATATATTTACATACAGTTCGTACAATCTGGAACAGATTAATTGTATTTACATGCAATCCTATGGTGGAAATTGCTTCGATTCACGACCAAATCAGTTTATGACCAGAGTTTTGAAACGAATTATGGTTGTGAACCGAGGTTCCACTGTATTTGTTTCTTTTTTTTAGGTATTATCATCTGCCCAAAGATATAATATATATTTTAAATGGGACACCTTACTGAATAATCCAACAGTAAATTTTATTAAAATATTATGTTATGTTCACGTATCTAGGGATATATATATATATAGATATATATACTGTATATAGCCACTCTGCCACCATGGTGCCCTTGTTTGTTTTATATAAAATTGTAATTTGAATGTGACCTCAGTAGACATTTCACCTCCAGTCAGTACCAATTAAAAGGCAAATGGCTTGAACATTGGAATACACTGCTCCATGACAGCACAGATGCTACCTATAAGAGCATTAGTATCACTTATTAAGCCTGCTATGAGGCATTTGTATATTTAAGGAAACCTGACTGTGCAGCATAGACTTGTTTCATCCAGGCAAAACCCTGATGTTAGGAATGAACCTGGGACTCCAGGGCAGCCAAGCAGAATCACTGACACCTGAGCCTTGCCATCTGTAATTTAGTATTAGTTTTTTTCAGAATACAAGTATACAACAGCAGAGTGACATTTATGTAGCTGAAAAACAACATTATATTATTGTAATGGCAGTCGGATTTAATTTTAGGACGCAATAGTTAAAACTATTTTTAATCTGCTTTTAAATGAATCTATAGTCACCTGAGTATGACTGATAACATGGTTAAAGGTTTTGATCATTTATCTGCACCATAAAGAGCTAATCTCTGAATAAAATATATTGATCCTTTGCAGCTAAACTGTTTAAATTCTGTTTGAGGACCGTTTCTGTATCTTGCCATCATATCATCTGTTGATGCACATTTAAAGACTGTCACTTTAATAAAGTCATGTTAGTCCCTAATTAGTTATGTCAATTTCTAAAGGTGGAAGACATGGACTGTTAGCAGTCAGGGCTAATAGGAAGCAGAGAGAGAGTTCAGAAGAATGGCATTCTATAAAATTGGAGGAAGGGCAGCAGCAGATGTGAAGTAACAAGATGTACAGGAGGACGGATACAGCTTGTATGGAAACTATAAAGGTGCATGGGAAAACAAGAGGCCTTACAGCTGCCAGAAACAAATGGACAAAAGATACAGATAACATTAGTATCAAAATGTAGTAGACTCGGAGCTGGAGTTTGAATGCAGCCTTTCCAGTGCTGTGTGGTTTTCTTGAGACCCCAACCCCATTCCAAGCACATACTTTACAAGATGGATGGGATGTGATTTAGATTTCCCCTGAAAGTGTTATGGAAAATGGCAGGCCAAATTGCAGAAGACAGGTTTGTACTGTGACTTGAAAATGAAGAACATGTTTTTGCAAGGACAAGACAAAACCTTTTATTCTGCTGGAGTCCTGGCACTTCCAGGCAGGTGGCGCAAGTGCATTGAGAAGGGTAGAGACTCCATTGAGAAATGACATGATCAGTTTTGTTAAGGTTTGTTCCATTTTCTAATAAATCCCATTTTCTAACCTTAGCTTGGCTCCCCCTCGTAGTTCCTTAAACACGGTGCAGACGTTTGCCTGTACAATATCAGTAAATGAAGGAGTAAGGGGGATTCCTAAGTTTTTCAAAGAGTTAACAACTAGAATAAAGGAAGGAAAAGGTTAACCTGAATTCTATAATAAGTGTGACCTGCCCAACTATTTAAATAAGGCAATATTATGGCAGACCTATATTTAAAACTCAAGAAAGTACAATACTTCACGTTGAGTTTCATTTTCTGAACTAAAGATAAAGACAATTAGTTCTGAATTCTAAAAATGTTGCTTGCTAACACTTGTTGTTTGGAGGGTCCCTTAATTTTTAACAGAAATTCTTGCAAAAAAGCATGACAGCTCATGTTTAAGTCATGACAGGAGTCTGCTTTGCGTATTGTTGGTTTCCATTTATGTTAATCAGTCTCAAACTGCTTTGTTTTTCTTTCTGTTTAAACAAATCTGTTCAGTGTACTATCTCTATATTCAGTCATTTGTACAATTTATACTTTCCTCATACCCGAGAGCTTGTCACAGTGCTCTGAATTGAATTGAACTGTTCTCTCTGCGATGGCTTTTCAGGTTATTTGTTATTTACTGGTGCAAACTCGTCACTTATTAATGATGGCAAGGATTTTTGTCCGCGGTTGTTGAGTTGGACTATTTTGGATTGTTGTGCACAAGAAAAACTAGGCTTTAACAGGTTGTGATTTATGAGCTACTTTTTTCAGAAACGATGCTATATTTTGGGTTGAATTTCAAGACATTTTTTTACCGTGGTTCTTCATCCATCTTGGCACCTCTTCCTCTTCTATTCACACTTGTATTTGTGCTTTACTGTTGTAAAATCTCTGAGGGGATGAGTTGCGTGATGGTATATACCCATTCTATCACTCTGAATATCACACCCCAAGCTCCCACAACGGGCTTTGATGGTATGTACATGACCCTCTCACTCTGACACCACGCACTGCTTTCCGCCATGTCATTTTTTCTTTCTCAGGAATTGGGCTATGTTTGAACAAATTTGCTATTTTTAAGATGTCCTTGGGCTACAAATTGTTCAGTAACCTAGCAACCCCGATTTACGTATGGATAATAGCCTAGTGTTAAATAAGCCACTGCCTTTGCCCTTCATCTCCTCCTTTAGGTGCTTTCTTGGAGCACTTTTAGCCACAGGCTCATTCCAGCACCGTGTGCTAAGAAGCATCTCTGGGAGTCTTTTCTCCCCTCCGCTATCAGGCAATTCAACCCTTCCACCCGATGTATTCATTAAGTTTAATTTTTTATTATTGATTGATTGGTTGGATTATCTGTCCTGTGAGTCTATATCCTGGTTTTGTTATGTTTCGGCTGCTGCATGCATTTGAATTTCCCCATGGGGGTAATAAAGATTTATCTAATCATACCTTTTGGTGGCACTATACTGGTTTTATTAAAATAGGAAGAAATATGGAGGAGGACGGTGAAACTGTGAAAATGTCAGTGAATACAGAGTTTAGCAAATCTGTAGTTTTTGTCAGAGTTTTGGGTGAGGCCCCGTGTCTACCTGTGCTTCTCTTTCCACTTTGTTGTGCTCTCTGGATTATGGCACAATATTCTTTATTTCACAGTGAGACATAAGTCAAGGATGTGAATTTTGATCTCTAAAAATGACAATTATTACAGTTATCTAGAAGCATCAGTGAATTTTATTTAAGCAAAAATCCCAACTAAATATGTTATTTTTTTCACACTACAATTAAAACTTGAAAAGTTTTTTTTTTATTAACTACTTTTAATCTGCACTCTACAATCTGTGCAGTTTGGCATATTTACTACATACGAGGTTATCTAAATGTAAGGATGTTTATTCAAGGTGGACTGTGGAACTGTGAAAGAAATGATTAAATCATATGGCTGAAACTGATATCCTGATAATATGAACATCACAGTAGATGTGATAAAGTGATACTTTGGTGCCCACCTCACTGATTATACCTGAAGCATCAAATCATCCTTTCAGGTTTATAAAATGTGTGTTCCTATTCACAAAGGGCGTACAGTCATCTGCCATTGTTCTCTATGAAATAGTCTTGTGGACTACAAATTAATCATTGTCCACCTCTTTTTCCAGTTTTATTTCATCTGAACATCTTGCTCACAGTAAACAATACCCCTGGAACCAATATTGCACTCAGAAAATTCAATCTGTGTGATTAAAACAGGGATGGGGTGGAGCAGAACAGAAGATGTTAAAAAATGGATGAGATTTCCAATGTGGTTATTTAGCTTGTGGGGAAAATAGCAATTTGCTAAAGAATCAAAGAGGTCTAGTCAGCTGAATAATGCTATTCATTAGATACAGTAGACACTGTCGCCATGTGGCCGAATGACATCGTCCCAGGATGATTGAAGTGATGTATTTGCTATAGTCTGTGTAGCTAAATTGAGATCTCAACTTTGAAAATAACTGATGACAATAGTAAAAAGAAAGCAAATCAAGACATCAATATTCAGTGCTTTTCAATTTATCCTGAAGCTTGAATGTCGGCACCTGATACGGCATAGAAAATTGCCTATTGTAGTGTTGACTAATCCTAAATGTATTTTTGTTTAACTGAGCTAAACGTTTCATTTGCAGAATTTCATCGACTAATCTGTTAGGTTGATTTTTTCACTTGGGGAATAAAATTATTTATCACATTTACTGTAGCATAATAAAGTACTGTCTGATTGTGAGTGCAATGTCTTCTTTCCAACAACTATTGTTAGTTTTGAATGGAAGAACACCCTGTGTTATCAATACTGTAGATATTTTGGTAAATAGGGCAAATAAGAATGGTTACCATTGATTTACAAGCTAATTTTCTAAAGAAATCTTCAAAATGAAAATAACGATTTGGAAAGTCTAAAGGCTTCACTAGTAACTATGGATTTCAACATTAAGTGTAATCCAACTTTTCATTTAACTTCAAGCACAAGACAAAAATACTGCATTCATGTATCCATGGATAAAAATGGAAGGCTTTATCTCATTTATTTTAGCTTTCCTTTTGCTTTAGCTAGTGATAATTAAAAAGGTTATAGCAGTGCAAGAAAAATTCCAGAGAAGAGCAACTAAGCTGATTCCAGGTCTGCAGGGGATGAGTTATAAGGAAAGATCAAAACAGCTGAGCCTTTTCACTTTAAGCAAAAGAAGTTTAAGAAGAGACATGACTGAAGTGTTCAAAATTATAAAGGGAATTAGTCCAGTGGATCGAAACTGTAACTTTAAAATGAGTTCATCAAGAACACGGGTCACAGTCAGATATTTTGTTAAGGGTTTCGCACAAACATTAGGGTGATTTCTTGACACAGACAACTGCGGACACATGAAATAAGTTACGATGTAGTGTGGTAGAAAGAAGAACTTTATAGACTTTCAAAACTTAACTTTTTTGCTATTGTGGAAAAATTATGTACATAGGACTGGTGAGCTTTATTGCGCTGAATGGCCTGTTCTTGTTTAGATTGTTCTAATGTTCTAACAAATTATAAGGGCATAAATAGTATTTTCCTTTTATTTTGTGCCATGATGGCAGGAACTAACAACAGGCACAAAACAGGAGCCAGCCCAGAATATGAGGCCAATTCAACGTAAGGTGTAGAACAACAACACTGACTCGCATTGGACAAGTAAAGGAATATCCTTCAACTTATATCAGTTAGAAAGAGATTGGAATCCCTGGAAGACATCCTGTGAACCACTAAGTGAATTCTATGGTGGCCACCATAGATGTTCTGTCGCCTATGTTCAGGCCCTGCTGTACACTAGACATATAAATAATGTAAACAATTGTCATTGGTGGAGGTGCACCCAAAAGTGACCGGAACATGATAGGCTATTATGATATGTTATATCAAAACATAATAACATTTACAAAGTGTGCATTTAATCCAATTTAGGGTTGACATGGGGCCCATTGGGTAAAAGGTAGGAAACAAACACGTAGAGGTTATATAACACATTTTCATACAAAATAAAATGTAGCTCAAAGTGCTTTACATAATGAAGAATAGAAAAATAAGAGACACAGTAAGAAAATAAAATAAGTCAACATTAATTAACATAGAATAAGAGTAAGGTCCAATGGCCGGGGGGACAGAATAAAAAAAAACTCCAGACGGTCGGAGAAAAAAAATAAAATCAGAATGCAATATCTAGTAGGCAGCAGAGTTAATCAATATGCCATTGTTCCAGTCTACAACACATCGTGAAAATAGAAAATGCATTCCTAGTACAATAAATTAATACAAACTGTTTGCATGCAATACAATATAGCTTATTTTTTAAATAGTACTCTTCACTGAGTGCAGGCGCAAAGTGCTGTGAACATTTCTCAGTTAAAATACAAATACAGATTACATTAATTACTAAATATAGGACTGGTACACATACAAATGCATATTTGTTAAAACACACAATGAAAAGGTAGAAACTGTTTAAACATAAATAGACAATGGAGAACAATATCATTTCATTAGTTAATTGATTAATTGATGAACGGTGGAGATTAAAATTGTAAAAGAGAAAGATAAAAACAAAGTCTCAGCTCTGGGAAACCTCGCTCAACCGGTCGCCTACCCGCTGCTGGGTTTTCGTTATTGGAGTTTGTGCTGGCCATCCAATCTGATGAGAGAATTGTTCCATTTGATCATTCCAACACTCCTTTATCCGAAATGACTTTTCCATAAAAGTCTAGCCTGGCAATAGATTAGTGGCACCGAGTGTCACATCCAGATACCGAGAAGAGAAACAGAACAGAAGAGGGTAACAATTTATAAATGTTGTGATATTTATATTTCTGTACAAATGGCTAACAAACAAATGACTATGCACCTGATGTATGTTTGGGAAGTGATTTAATACTGAGGCCAGGAAGCAGATCTTTAATCAAGGAGTTATGGAAATCTGGAGCAAACTACTGAGACATGTAGTAGAAGCAGAAACCTTGACAACCTTTAAGAAGAATTTGGATGAGATATTGTGAAAGCTTAGCTATTAGCTAAACAAATAAGTTTGATGGACTAAATGGTCTCCTCTCATTTGTCAAATTTCTTATCTTCTCAGGTATGAGGACGCAGGAAAAACTTACTCTGTTGTGAGGGTAGGGTACTGAGCAGAATGAGCTGTAATCTTCCGGGGGCGGTTGTTTTTATTGTGTCCAGACAAGAACGGGAGGGGTCATCTTGGGGCTGAAGGCGGGTGCATGGCATCATCCTGAGCTGTCTGTCAAATTGTGAAAGGAAAAGAAGACAGTGCCCCCTTCTTCTTTGCGGGATGGTACTGCTA
The DNA here is from genome assembly GCF_016835505.1 of Polypterus senegalus. NCBI lineage: Eukaryota > Metazoa > Chordata > Cladistia > Polypteriformes > Polypteridae > Polypterus > Polypterus senegalus. The sequence continues at coordinate 25,397,151 of NC_053162.1, read as the reverse complement.
CCATTGACAGAGCCAGGAAGATGCATGCACAACAGAAGAAAAAACAAAGTGAGCATTTTATTTCAGATTTTTGCTTTTGTTGCTACCAGAATAATAACCTCAGCCAATTCTTAAATTGTAATACATTTTCCTGTATAATATTTTGTATGATTATGATAGTTTACAGTGAAAGAACAAATTATTAAAGCATAGTGACACATGTGGATTTACAGTCCTAAAATAAAATATATATAACTGCACTTTCCTCTTATGTCTGGCTGGGGTTTTGACTAGGTACAGTCAATTAAGTTGACTGACAAGTTAAACTTGATTTAGCACTATGGATTCTGGTCAAACTTTAACAATTCTGTATTGTAAACTGCAATCTGATATCAAGTCAGTAATGAGAGTCAGCGTTATGTACAGTAGGTAGGTAAAACAGTGAAGGATAAACACTTAAATAAATTTGAACAGTATACCACGAAAGCAACTTTTTGTAAGATTTAAAAAATATATTGACAAAATGTACATTCTTCAATATTAAGGAATACTTTAGCATGAAATTGCTGAAAAGCATGGGAAATATCTTGTCTGTAACAAACAATGACAGATGGGATAAGATTAAGGGCTGGAAAGAGCAATCCTGAAGCCTCAGCCAAGGAAACACTAAGCCAAATTGCATTCTACAAAATAAATAAATAAATATAAAAGAAAAAATGGAAAATGCCATACTAGTAATTTATGATATGTTAAAGATTTATAGATTAACACTGTAATGTTAATCCTCCTTGTCAGTTTTGCAGTATTGAAAATAAAGAAGAATTTGAAGCCCAGTCATTTTCAACCAAATCTGCTTTGAAGATTTTGAATCATTTTCTTGATTACTTGTGTTCTTTGCATGTTTCTCTACACAGTCTCTCCATGTTCCACCTGACCTTTCAATTTCCTAATCTTCTTAAAGCAATAAAGAATCTGGGTATTACCACACCACTCTTGTAGCATCCATCAAAACTAGGAAATAATTCCAATATAGGGAACACTTGTTCTTGAGCACACCAAGCCGATTTAATGATGCTAGTGTGGCCTAATGCACACCTTTTAGATGTGGAAAGAAAACTGAGGGAGAACACACAAATGGGATTGATTACAGGCCCTTCAAGCCACAAGGTAGCAGCACTTGTTCTTTTTCCTCTGGTTTCTTGGTGGTGAAGTCAATACACGGCTTGGCTGCAACAATCGTTTCTCGCCTATTTAATTGAACTCTTTTAGCAAGAAATACAAAGATTTTTGACACCTTGGGATTATACGAGTTGTCTGTCGTATATGTGCCAGACAGCAGGATAGAAAAGTGGGCATGATCTCTGCACTGGACTGTCTTCCTGAAGAAGTAGATAGATAGATAATGTCAGATAACAAGTCACATGCATCATAAAGGTTTGGGGCAGACACCCATATATTATTTCCTGGCTGCAAAACTGATTTAAATTTGAACAGATATGTTCATAGAGCAGAGTCCAAAACAGAACTGGTTTGTATTGAGGCAAGATGGGAGCTTTAAAGGGCAGAATGGGAAATTACATCATCGGCGCTGGAAGTGATGTCATTGTGACCGGAAGTGGCGTCATCAGTGGTGCCAGAACTATGTGGGATTTCCCGTGGATGGTCTACAAGAGACTGAGAGAGACAGCACACTCCACTACCCCGTGGTCTGGTGTAGAATTACCATCATTTAGGCCCTTCAGCTGTTTCCCAATCGCACATGTGTGACAATAGATAGATAGATAGATAGATAGATAGATAGATAGATAGATAGATAGATAGATACTCAATAAATAAATATCATTATTATTGTCATTAAATACACACCAGATTCCCTAAAAAGTAAGACAACTAAAAACAAAAGTTGCAGTTAGAGTCATTATTATGCATCATGCAGGCATATCGCTGTTGATATAAAGGAGCCCCCTTATTGTTTCTTGACACACTTCTGCTGAACAATTTGTTGTCTGAAAGTCCTCAGTGCTAGTGTGTCCCTGAGAGAATATACAGCATTGTTCAAAATGGCCATCAGTTTTGTCTTCATCCTCTACTTCGTTACTACCTCCAGGTGGTCGAGAATGTGTCCAATAAGTGAACCTACCTAAATAATAATAATAATAATACATTTTATTTAATAGGCACCTTTCTTAACACTCAAGGTCACCTTACAATGAAATTAAACAACATTAATAAAATAAAAACAAAGAGAACAATAAAATTAAATAGCAATAACGTACAGAGGTAGCACCAAACATACAAAGATAACAGGCAGTAACAGTGTTACATGCATACATGTAGTTGGTATGCCAGTTTCAAAAGAAAAGCTTTGAGAGTAGTTTTAAAATGTGTTATTGAGTCTAGACAACGGACAACGGATATGAGAGGGAAGAGAATTCTAGGGTTGAGGAGCACTATGAGAGAATGAACAGAGTTTGATGTGTGGTACAGAAAGTAAAGCTACAGATAAGGATCTGAGTTAGGGAGAGGGAATACAAGTCTGTAGGAGACCAGATAGGCAGGGAGGAGCAAGATTCTGAAGAGCTTTAAATGTTAAGAGCAGTATTTTGTATTGTTTTCGGTAGTTAACAGGGAGCCAGTAAAGTTGAGAGAGAATAGGTGTAACATATTCAGTGGATTTAGAACAGGTTATTACCTTCTTAATCAGCTTGTTAATTCAGTGAGCCTCTCTTGTCATGTCACTAACCAAATTAATAGAAGCTCAGTCACCTAAGAAATAACAGTCTGCGCTGTCCTTTCTCGTGTAGTTCCTGTTACCAGACTAGTCCATCCTTTCATTGATGTGGACCCCCTAGTACTTGTAGAAGTGCCCCACCTCTACATCCACTCCTTGAATTGAATCAGTTTGGTAAGGTGAAAGTCAATAACCAGTTCTTTGGTTTTGCTGATGTTACCTAATAGACAATTCTTTCTGCACCAAGAAACAAAATTCTCCACCTGACTCCTCAATTCTGTCGAATCGTCCTTATCGATACTCTCCATAAGAGCAGTATGATCATGAAAGTGATCGAAGTGGACTACCAATGTTTTTTTGTCTTGTGCCTGATGCTGATAGAAAATGCTTTGAGTCCTTTTGAGTTTAGAAAATGGAAAAATGTGCCAAGCACAGCATGTCGCTGCTGTAGCACTGGAGCTTGTACTCCAGTTTCCTTCCACATTCCAAAAATGCCCTTGTCAGATTATGTGTAAGCTCTGAATCGGCCTGGTGTGAGTGAGCATGGGTGTGTGGGTAAGAGCCCTCTGATGCACTGTTGCCCACTTTAGAATTTTTTGTTGCCTGATGTTGCTCGGATAGAATCCACCTCCCATTAAACATATAATAATAATAATAATAAAATAATAATAATAATAATTATTATTATTAAACATATAATGTGTAGCTCCTAGCTGGTGGAATGAGCTGCCCACCTCTGTTTAAAATTCTTACTCCCTCCATGTTTTTAAGAAACATTTGTTCTATGAATTTCTGTCTAACTGAGTTGTTACATTTTGAAACCAAGGAAGTGCAATTTGCTTATTTTCTGGTGTGTGCTTTTCACTTATGATAATCAATTTTGCAATCTTTTGTGTAAAACTTGACTAATGTTTATGCAACTATGTTGACCTTTTTTGCAAAAATGCATCTGTTAATCAAATAAACAGACATGTAAATGTAAAAAAATTTAAAAAAATACTTGACTTAAAATTTTAATTTGGAAGAGTGCATTCACATTTGTTCTCTGGATAATCAAACACTTCAACTGCAGTTAGCAGCTGGCATTTCAGAAGCCATGGCAGATTACTAGAATAAGAAGGTAATGGACTAATAATGTATAACAAGAAGTCTTACTGTATGTTTAGGGCAGAGGAAAGGCTCTAAAAGAGCTGAAGGAGGTGAGGGTGTCCCTGCTGTATAACACGTGGTTACAGCATTGTGGAGAAAGTGTGTCTCCTTGGTGTCGGATTATTGAAGGACAATGAAATGTTTATTGTTTTATTTTGAATGGTTTTGTCAGCTCATGTCATTACACTCAGCTCCTCAGAAATTTCCTCTCAATACATGTTTGATTTTTAATAAATGTTTGTCAGCAAGCGAAATGGATCTAAAATGAATAAACAGCATAGTGCCAAACTGAGACGACATCTGTATTATAATCTAATAAGTAATAAATTACAGGAAAAATGTTGGTTCCTGGCCAGTTTCAGATTTGTTTACGAACTCTCAATATAAATTCAGGATTGCTCTTTACTATTATAAAACTGCTTTATCCAATTTTTAATAAGCATATATCTATTCAAGATCATTTCAAAAGGATGTGCCTTATTCAGAGACTTGTATGTGTAATAAAAATGGGTTGAATTTTCATCAACTTACTAAAAGGACAGAATAAAAACGTAGAAGCACTTGTGATGTCTGGCGACTGGAGCCGGCAAATGAATCAAGGCAGTGCCGCCATTTAAATTGGATTTTCATGCTTCTGTGTGAGGTGTCTGGTGAAAAGATGAACTGATTAACTGTAATTGTGGATAATAAGGTAAATGTTCTGCTTAGCAGCTAGAACAGAATATCACAGTTTCCTTAAATGGGACTTGAAACATTCATGCCTTGAGATGGAGACAACTTGGGCAAGGCTTGTGCAATATTTGAAGAATACAGAGAAGCAGCTTGGCTTGTAAAAAGACCCCACTGGGACATATAAATTGACAGAGGGACCCACACAGCACTTTGTAATGAAACTAGTGAAATTATTTATTTAAAACGCTCATACTCCTTTTTACTATGTTCTACAGCAAACCTCAAAAGTACTCCAAAAAAGTACTCCATGGAAGGGATGGTCAAATAAATCAATGATGGCATTCGATTTTCCAACCATCATGTTCTTCACAACATCCTCCACAGTGTCCCAAGTTGATGCCGTGACGAAGTTGGCTTTTCGCATAAATTTGTTCAGGCGTTTTGTATTACTTGAACTCAAATTACTTACCCTGAGTAGAACAAAATACTGGCTTATAACAATCAGGTAAAACGTGTTGCTTGCTGCACACATCAAATGTCCCGACTCTTCTCAGAAAGTACAGTCTGCTCTGACTCTTCTTGTCTCAAGCCATTGTGTTCTCAGACCACATTGATTTATAGCTCCGCAACGCCTCCACTTCCTTCCCAAGATGTTGATTGTTCACAAGAGCTCCTTAACACACCAGAAGTCCACCACTAATTCTTTTGTCTTGTTGGAGTTGAGCGGCACCACAAGAGAAAATCTCCCACCAGCCACCTGTCCTCCAACTCGGCTTCATTATCAGTGCAACCTCTTTTGGAGGAATTATCTGAGAACTTCTGTAGATGGGAAGAGCTTGCACTATACTGGGTCACTATGTAGAGGGTCTACAAAAAGGAAGAATGGACAGTTCCCGAGGTGTCCCTGAATGACACACACCATCTCAGTCACAAAGCCCTCGAGCCTCATAAACTCTTTTCTGTTCATCAGGTAATTCGCAATCTGGGACTTTCTGGGAGCATCAAGATGCATAGCTCTTTATGCACAATTAATTACTACCTCTAATAACGGTATGCTAGACTAAAATAGTGAGTCTTCAGCCTGGATTTCAAAACTGAAACCATATATTTTTGAAGTTTGATTGTCCTTATGAAAACCATGACGCATGGGCACATATTTTTTTGTATAAGTTTTGTAAGGGAAAATAAGTAAAGAAATTTGAAAGCAAGAATACTTACCAAAATTGTTTTTGGTTCTAGATGATCTCATCTCATAACATGTAATGCTGTAGATTTTAGTCTATTTCAATACATGATAACTTATTTCTAGTGTAACATAACTGTTTAACTACAGAGGTTCTTAGTCCATGCCATGTACTGGTTTTCCCCAAACCTTTTGCATGATCTGTTTTATTAGTCTGATTTTTTTAATAATTACTAATCTGAAACACACTTGATGGGTTACATTTAATATCCTATCATAGAAGTTTGCATTTGCTGTAATTTAGAAGAGCTAAACTCTGGATATGTAAGTCTCCCCTGTGGTGTTTTGGAGCATATAATAGACAATTGCTGCTGGCACAGTTTGTTATACTATGCTAATAGGGGAAAATCTCAGAAGAAATGAAGAATAAAGTCACTTGGGATGTCCTAGCAAATGTAGCCTAAAGCAAGCTTTACTTTTGCTGAAACAGAGAAAAACTGAGATTCCATCTAATCATAAAACAAACAGCAGTTCACTATACTACTAATGGAAAGAGACTATTTTACCTTAAAGACTATAAGTGGCACTTTATTTGCCTAGATCATGTTCTTAAATTCAGAGCTGAAATATCATTTCGTTCCTAAAATGCCTTATAGGTTATGTAAGTAAGAACCAACAGTATGTTATTTAAATTACATTTCATTAATTGTGATTAGTGTCGGCAGATGGAGGCATGGAGGCTGCTAGGCAGTTATAAGCCTTGTTTGTATTTTGGATGCTTTGGTAGCAAATGTCTCTGAAGCTCTAGCAACAGAGAAAGGGGCAACAAATAATGACAGAAAACTACTGGTGGTCCTCCAAGCCAACACGTGGCAGCAGAAAATTCCCAATTTCAAGAGCTGTCAAGATGACAAGTATCTCAGAGACTTATAAGAGCACCTTGTCTTTTTAAAGAAAGACCTTGAGAGTACGGAGAACTGGGTCCAAAACACCCCAAGCTGTATTAATTATAAAAAACACAATAGCAACTTTTTACATTTCAGAACATACAACCTTAGTATGCTTTTCCAGCCATCTTCCGTTCAATGTTTCTGTTGCTCATTATAACCTTTACTTTTATTTGACAGTTTCAAATAGGCTTTTTCTTTGCAACTCTTCCTCATAAGGCAGTATCCTGGATTCATCTTTGCTTTGTTGTATGTCACTGGTATAACTGGTATCTCAAGTTCTCATCAATAAACTTTTAGGAAGAATCACCAGTTATATTTAATTGCAGTTCGACAAGCCAGACCCAAGTATTATTTCACACTTATAAGTATTAATAATGACAGTGAGAATCCTAAACATCTATTCTCTGTAATTGACCACTTGATTAAGCCTAGCCAGACAAGCCCTGTGGGTTGTTTCTGGTGAAACATGGCAATGGTTTCTTTAGTTTTTTCAAGCAAAGGTTAGGAATATCAGAGCACAAATAAAGCCTGCAATTGTAGATGTTTGGTATACAGTAGACCCACTGCCTACTTCTCTGAGCAGTGTTAACAGAGATTTCTCAGGCAAATTTATTGTGTATTGTGTCTCGATTGTGACTTTCCACTTCTGCCCTGGATCCCATGTTTTACAGCAGTTTGTCCACTTCTTGCCACTATCCACCTAAATAAAAGGACAAGTCTGTGTGTTCGTATGTCTGTCCAGGTGCTATGTGGTACTATGTCTCTGTTATATGCAATTTGGTATTGAATTCGTAAAAAAAGCAGTGCTAATGTTTGTGAGCTGCCATCTTTGGGAATGAAAAATGCAATGAGTTTTATTGCTACAAAATTGTGTGATGCACCATCTGTTGAAATGACAAATGCAATGTATTTTATGACTACATACATTACAATAATAGCAGCTCTCTATTCAAAACAGTGAACTTGAGAAGCTGCCAGCATCGAACTCAGAAGTTCTTGATTGGGAGTCAGCAGTTCTTAGCATTGCACCACACAAGCTGTCGTGTCAACTGTCTACCATAACCTGCTTTCTTTTTTCTTCGGTTATATTCTTGAATAAAAGCACACTTGTTTTGTTATACTTGTACTTTTTGTGAATGTGTTCATTTGATATTTGGACTTCAGGTTTCACACCTTATACACATGTCGTAAAGATGGTCCTTGGGTGTGTGTGGGAACTGTAAACATTTGAATCTGATGATTGTATATAGCGCAGGACTGAACTCTCTATACTATGCTGTTCTCAGCATCTCCTGGAGTTCATAAGAAATACCAACATGCAGCAACATGTGGACACTGGTCAAGATCGGAACAAAAAAACAAACGCGGTCACTAACCACAAATGCAAGAAGGCATGCAAATGAATATATAGTTGCATTAGTGCAACAACCTTTTCCGAAATGTACAATACAGGTCATAAAATTAATTATTCCAAATGTCATATATACCTAAGTCTCTCTTTTTTGGCAGCGCTGCTTTTACATCATGGATCAGAAGGTGCATACTAATTCAGCGTGAGCAGGAGCACTCAAGAATAAAACTGAATAAAAACAAATTGACATCCACAGTCATTCTCAGTCACTAACACCACTCACATCCACATCCACAGTTTTCCCAGCTTGCTGCTTATCAACACATTTACAGGACAAAAGATGTTGACGGAGAGGTGAGAATGGATTTAAGTGTTTTATTTTACCTACTCCATTTAGTATGTAGTGGTGGCCAATAATTTTTTTTTATTTCATGTTTACATGGAGAAAGACATAACAAAGATTCAAAATGAACAAGACCAAGTAGTGAACAACTCTGTAAAATAGCAAAAGATGTGAAAAATGAAAGAAATAATGACATAACTTGTGTTGCTTAATCCACATGTGTCTTATCCATTCATATGCTAAGAACATGCAAAATATATGCATTTTTTGCTAAAATACTATTAATTCTTAGTTTCAGAAAACTCATCTTAAAAGATAAACAGGAAAGGCACATTCAGATAAAAATGTGTGTTTAAACTGAAGATATGTCTCTCACCCCCAGTCATGGTTCAAGAATTCTGTCACATTTACTCTGAAACTTTTTTCTCCTGGTTTTTTGCATTTTTTTCTAATCTTTGAGTTTTGGTTCTCATTTTTGGCTTGGTTATTTGAACCTCTTGACAATATTGGCTCATATTTTCGAATACTCTTTGCCTCAGCTCTTCATTTCCTGATTCTTCTTTCAACTGTTGCTTTTAGCTCAACCATCCATCCATTCCTTTAACTCACTGAAAGAATTAATTAAGGACACTTTCAAAGAAATGTCATTTGTTTAAAAAGAAAGGTATAGCTAGGTGTCATTTCTATACAAGAATGGAGGATATTAATGTTATATTTTCCAATAATACTTACCAATGAAAATGACAAAGTAAAACCAGTAAAGGTCTAACTACTGAGCCCTGCGGGACACCATATTTACCTTCTGAGTAAAATTGCAGAGCATTGTCAGCATGTTTCTGTATGTACTGAAATCGATCTTAAGTCTTGTTTCACTCTTCCTCTGAATGGAACACTCATGTACATCTGTGGGCACTGTCCTTGATGTGGTAGTTAGTTGCTCTATGCAGAAAGGAACAGTGAAAATTAATGTTATATTTTCTAATCCATCCATCCATCCATTATCCAACCCGCTATATCCGAACACGTCAATGATACTTACTAATTGGAGTATGTAAAGTAAAATCTGTAAAGGTCTGAATAATGAGTCCTGTGGGACACCATATTGAACCTCAGAGTAAAATTACAGAGTACTGTCAGCACATGTACTGAAATCAGTATTAACTCTTATCTGACTCTTCCTTTGAAAGGAACATTCATGTACATCCATGGGTGCGGCCCCTGATGTGGTAGTTAGTTACTCTATGCTTGAAAAAACTGGTACACGTGCACCTAAAATCCAAAAACCTGTGTACCTTAAGCAGCTACACTGGGCTTGCAGTGCCTTGTATAGTACAGAGATATAAGAAACATTATTGTGTGTTTTTTATTATATTATTTCCGGTTGCTGTCAAAGACATTAATGGGCTTTACTAAACAAATTTAGCATCAGCTTATTTTGTACATTGACATAATGAGAGTTTAAAAAAAAATAAAAGTTTCTGAAAATCTTTGATCATTTTCGCAGAACTAGCATCATTGTTATTCCAGTCTTCATAACTAATAAATAAATATGAAGACGTAACAGCAAAGTAGGGCAGGGACAAAAATGACAGGTACAAATTAATAAGTTCTTCTTCCATTTTACCAATGCATAATTCATGCAATTTATTCAAAGAGTGTCCTGATTTAAAGATGGGGGTAGGGCTAATTTAAGAAAGTGAACAATAACTTACAACAAAGTCATTTTGTACCTGAGGTGGTAAGTAAAATAAATTATAGATAGCTGATTTTCTTTTCTTAGCATTCATTTTTATTATTATACGCCTTCAGTGTTTATTAATGGCTCTCGGTTCAAGTAGTAAATCTTGCTCAGGGGGAATGAGTTTTGTGAAGATGTGCTGCGGAGATGCTCTGAAACAGTTAGACCAGTATTATTGTTCTGAATCAGTGACAAATGTGCTGCTACCTGTAAAAGTACTTTTAACAGGATAAATGATCTCAGCTTAACATTAATAGCTTTTATATTTCTCACATCTGATGGATCTGGTTATCATTCTGGTTGTGTGTGTGTGTTATATTATTATTATTAAGGTCCGGAGTAAAAAAACACAGCCTGCTTATTGTACATTCAAAATTTCATTTAATATTTATATATATAGTTAATATATAAAAACTGTTTGTCAAAAGTATATTTAACTTGTGGTGGTTTAAATAGATAGATAGATAGATAGATAGATAGATAGATAGATAGATAGATAGATAGATAGATAGATAGATAGATAGTGTTGTCAACTGATGGATCACACAGTAATATAATCTATTTATTCTTTTTAATTTCACTAAATTAATCTGGAATTGCATAAACATTTCCAGTAAATGGATACATGGCTAGAACATTTGTCAAACTAGCCTCTCTGTCTTTTACAGGCTAGCATTCCCACTTCACAGAGCCACAGACCTGTGCTCAAGTCTCAGTTTGATTACATTCTCTGCATTGCTTACTTGCTATCCAGTAGTTTATATGAGTGTTTGGTTTGGCTACCTCATACCTTAAAAAAGTTAATTATCAGTGTGAAATTGTCCCCATATTAGTGGGTGTGTGTTGATGTTTGCATAAATGTTCCAGTACATGGCAGGTCACGCATGCGTTGCCAGGGCAGACATTGGCTACCCGTGACCATGAAATGAAAAAAATGAAGCAAATTTATTAAAAATCAAAAACTGAAACCTCTCATTCATATTCAAGTATTCAGGCCCTTTGTTGTGGCTCTCCAATTTGTGCTCAGGTACATTCTGTTTGCTTCAGTTCTCACTGTGATGTGCCTAGAACTTCATTAGAGTTCTCCTATGGCAAACTGAATTGATTGGTCATCATTTAGAAAGGCGTACACCTGTGTATAGAAGGTTCACAATTTACACTGCATGTGTGGAGAAAAACCAAGCTGTGTAGTCCAAGGGACTCTCTGTAGACCTTCATAATCAAATTGTGGTGATGCATTGATCAGAACAAGGGTATAAAACCATTTCTAGAGATATGAGTCTGACAAAGTGTACAGTGGTCTCCTTAATTGTAAAACAGAAGAAGTCTGGAACCTCTAGAACTCTCCCTAGAGTTGGCAGTTTAGCCAAATTATGTATTGAGGTAAGAAGGGCCTTAGTCAGCGAGGTGACCAAGAACCCAATGGTCACTCTGACATTCTCTCAGAAGTTCTCTGCTGAAATAGAGGAACCCATTAAAAGTACAACCATCTCAGTAGCATTCTGAGCCACTTTTGACTAAAGGGCATATGACAGTTTAAAGGACTGGTTTGTCATTTTAGGTTATTGAGTATAGATTGATTAGCAAAAATGGCAAAAGTATCCATTTAAAATTAAATTTACAATAATTTGTGCAGAATGTGAACGGGTCCAGTTGCTTCAATGTACGAGCCAACACATTTTTGTTCATTAAATATTTTATAAAAGTGAATCTTATTCAAAACGGAAAAGCAATAATAAATACATGTTAAATGCATGTTTTATAACAATACTTTATAATGTCATTTAGCTAAACAAATAGCCCAAATAGGCTTTTGGTGGCTCAATCACCCTCAGAGTGCAGAGACCAATTCAAGTGTTGTAAAAATGGCATTGAGTGATGTCCCATTGTTAATTGTGAATAATCTATAGTTAATTGTAGTTTACATTTCTTAAGCATAGTATTATTGGAAGAAGTCCCTGATGGAGAGTTAAAATCTCTGTTGAAACCTCAAGGTAAAGATTTTTGGTTGCTTTGGACCGTAATGGAGAGCAGGTCTGGAGGTCTGCCAATAAATATAATAAATTCAGAGAAATATTGAATCATTATAATGTGTGGATTATGCAGCCATGAGCTTGTTTTTAGTGTAACAGAAATACAGAGTACAGAAGTTGTACACTCTGAAGCTTACATAATTCCTGTCTTTATACATTAATTTCTAGATATATAAACTAATCTGTAACAGAATGCTTCTTTGTGTTAAGATAAATGAGTTTGTAAACCTAAGGGAAGTACACCATTAACATTTTATATAAGAAGTTAAATACCATAAACTTTGCTGACAACCTCTGTTTTTGTGACATGACCCATCACATGGCAGACATTTGACTGCTTTAGATAAAAGCAGTTTCCCCTTTCAACAAGTAAACAGCAGTTTATTGCTTGTACAAATATAATTTCCTTAACTCACACATTCCAATGTCTCACATTGTAATGGTGAATATTTGTAGCTATAATAAAAATAATAATACATACAGAATGAATGCTCAGTATTATTATTAGTCATTCTGTGTAAAGAAATGTCTGTATTGCATGAAAAGTGTTGATAAGTGAGTCTTTCTTCAATGTGCAGCAGTCAGCTAAATTGTACCATACGGCTTAAAGGACAGTGAAAGAAAGAGTTAAAACCTGTAAAACTTCCATATCCCTCTGCTTTTAAATAATATGTGAATGCATCAGCACTACTGGTACCATTATTGTATTGTAATGGTGCTAAGTACAGATATTGTAAGGTGAGATATTGCATTTCCTCATTAGTTTTAAAGATTGTTGGATTATATTAACACATCTCACCTTTATTTTAAGCCTCACTACATCTGATTAAAAACCAAGATACTTAGGACTCCAAATTACACTCAAGTACAAGAAAATGAGGGCTCTTATATGCATCTCATTAGAACTGGCCTTCCAAGGGTATCAGAACTGGAACAGAGTGCTTACTTAGCTTCCAGATTGCAGTAATGACTTTATTAAGCGCATTTATTACATAAAGTTTGCTATCTCAATGTCTAACATTCAGATCTCCATTATGTCTACTCAGCTAGGGGAAGCAAATATCTTCTTCATTATAGCATCAGGTTATTTTTTTAATTTCCTTTTTTGTTTTTTTTTTAATATTCCACAAAATATATCAACTACTTCTAAATCAGTGTCTGCTGGCAAGAAACACATATGTAGCTTAAAAATATACCTGATGTTCTGATGTATTAGATTTCTGCCATGTGTATGATTACTCCCTGCCATTAATGCCACAGTCTGTATTACTGTATTTTTCTATAGTAACCTAGGGATGCTCAGATCGATTGGCCCTCAATATAAATCACCTGATTTTCACTAAAAAGGACTTGATCAGTGATCGATAAATTGGCCGATCACAAAAGTCAATCATTTCAGCCCCTGCTTTTCTAAGGTCAGGTTAGGGAGAATGCACTGATACAGCATGTTGCCATACCCACCATACAATGGTACAACTTAGGATCCTAGTTGGCAACCCCTCAGGCAGATACACAGTCCAGTCCCACTCCTCAGAAATGACTATCTATACGCCACAGTCAGGTATTACGTCGGCATCCCCTTGGTCTGGTCCAGCTGCTCCAGTCTTGAACAATGAGGACTGCATGATCCGCATAACCCTTGGGGAATTGCGCCATATGACCATAGTAATGTACTGTAACTGACACTGCCTCACAATGCAAGTAATGTGCCTGATTTGGGACTCCATGACCAACCACTCATTCGACAACAAAGTCAAACCAGCGGTCCAAAGAGACACAGTATCAAAGCAGTCCAGTATTTGTCTCAGGTTACTGGATAGCATCCATGTCTTGCAACCATATTGTAAGACAGGAAGCAAAGATACCTGGAGAGTCACACACCCCTTTCCAGCGACCTCATGAACTCTCAGGCTCTCCCAATCCGTCTACTGACTTGACTTTGCCGACGATGCTGTGATCTTCACGGAGTCAATGGAGGCTCTGATCAGGGCTCTTGAGAGACTGAGAGAGGAGTCTGAGTGTCTGGGCTTGCGCGTGTCCTGGATAAAAAAATCAAGATCCAGGCTTTTCTAAGCTTTATTGTAATTTAATTGCAGCGATCCTTTATGCAAGCTGTTACGGAAGTTAAGCCATAAAGAAAGAGCAAGGCTTATTTTACCAGTCTGGGCTCTTCCATAGAGCAGAGAGTAGGAGGCGATTAGAATATTAGCCTTTACATTAAAGAAAGTGGAGTAATAAACTAAACTGAGAAAAACAAATCGGAGGAGTCATCTGCCTGTGCAGTTAGACAAATGCCAAGAAAAGTTACTTTAATGAGTTCAGACCTTTATAGTTTCAGTCTGGACTGCATGCTTGTTTAAAGTGCATCAGTTTACATGTTTAATCGGAAAACAATTTAGATAAAGAAAAATTGTTCTTAATAAACAATAGACTTGTTAGCTTAATAGCAAAATGTATCTTTTATTTCTAAACCTGTTAAGCATGTTAGTCCTGTGTCTTGATTAACGACTTATGAAAATTTGATACGGCTTTTCTGAAGATTTATACTGTGTTTATTATTTGGTGCTGTGTGTCATACAGCATACGTTTTGGAAAAAAACAAGTACTACATAATTAAACATAGTAATCCGTATTTATAATAATATCTCAAGAATTAGGAATGTCTAGCTGATACACTGAAGAAACACACACCTATTTAAATCTAGAAAATATATATTTTAACAGCCAAAAATCTCTAGTGTAGTTAATGAGTTAAAATGAATAAAACCTGTAAGTGCGTATATTAATTGATTTTATGAAAAACATTTATTTGGAGAGAGGTAGATAGAAATGGTGAAAACTACTTTTTTAAATGAAGGTTTGCTTTAGATAAGTACATTACAGAAAGAATTAAACAATATGACACCTTGTAGCTAATTAGAACCATTTGATTTTCTTTTATGCTATATGTATTATGGACACATGTTTTGTACATATTTTGTTATCAGACTTTTGGCTACCTCACCAACCAGTCAGTCTGTCTGAAAATGAAGTGCCATCTAAAGAGTCATGCTGTGCCATAGGTGATAATCTATACCTATTCTTCTAGGTCAAACTATCACTGCAATGCCCGCAGACATTGTCATTGATGATATGGAGGCCACTGTGGTTAATGATTCTATACCAAGTTAAAAATTCCAGCCTAGACAATACTAAAATGAAGTTTTCATATTTTGTGTGTCAATATGACTTTGAGTATTTCAATTTTCTAGGTGTGTATAAGAGTTAAATGGCAATTCTAAATTGTGGGGGTGAGTTTTATGATGCCAGTATGCCATCTAAGGCTGGTTCCTGTCTTGTGCCAAATAGTAACAAAACAGGGTGCTGCCCCATGAATGTGAACGGGATAGGCAAGTAAAACATTAGATTAATAGACTATTAAATATTCACTTGCTACAACTTTGCTAAAAGAAATTAGAACTGTAAATGTAAATTTTGCATAAATAAAAATTTGGCAGACTTTATTTTCCCCTGCTGTACTGCGCAAAAGCCACCACACCTATTTCTATAAAACTTACACTAGTATAGTGTAACTTAGAATATAGGCTAATGTAGGACTGGCGTGCTTTGTTGGGCTGAATGGCCTGTTCTTGTCTAGATTGTTCTAATAAAATTTTTGATTTTCTACATATAAATATATAGAAAAAACTAAAAGCTGAGCCAAACACAAAAGTTGATAATATCTGCTGTAATAATACTAAATTAATAGAACTATATATCCACTACGTGCCAGCAGCAGGTTATTGTGTGCCTTACTGACTTTGCTTAGAAGGAATGACAGTTTCTTTATTTATGATCTATCTATCTGATATTACATCTTACTTTTATTGTTATTGTAACATACTGTATATAGAACTGAATTTCTATCTGTCTGAGCATCAAACAAATGCCACCACCCCTGTTACTACAAAACTTTACAGTTATTTCCAGTATAGTCTAAGTTTAAATACAGGATAAAAATTGTTCGATGTTCTATGTATAAATATGTAGAAAAAATAAAAACTGAGACATTCTTGCAAGAATTTGGCTTTTTTGATGGATCTCTGTGCCAATATTTCCAGAACACAACATGATATTGACATAAGTTTTACTTCAGAAGAATCTGAAAAAACAATTTTAATAAAACAACACCAATTTCAGGAGTTTATGTTGAGCAGAATAATTATTGAGAATTTTTAAATATTTGAGTGTGTTGAGAAAGAATGCGATTTCTTACATTTGCTGCTCAATAACTCTTTCATGGCTGATCGTATCAAAAATCTCTTTTCTTAATGTTCATTTATGGCAAACCAAGTCGGGGGCAAATAGTAAGTGAGCACATGATCCCTTTGTGATGAGATCAATACTTGAGTTGGGGTAATAAAACTTATTTCAGAGAGTAGGAGTGAGAGGAACTTCTTTGCAAATATCTGCCAGGAGTGCTACTCAGGGAGAAAGAGAGAGTGCATACCAATCGACCCTCATTTATCTCTCAGCGATCGAGTTGTATTGTATTTATGACTATGTTGAATTCCACACACTGTATAACATTCCAATATTATTACTGTACTATTAAGATAACTATTGTTACTGTTTTACAAGTTGATCTATGCTACACCATTATTTTAATTTCTCTACACATATTTTTACAATAAAATTTCACAAGGCTTAATAAGCTCTGAAGCATAAGATACTAAATAACACTAAAAAAGATGTCTTAAAAATGCATGAGAAGGTTATTAGTATCATCAGACCATCATTTTATTTATTTTATACATGTCATGTACATTTTATCACCCTTCAGAGTTGGGTAGAACAGAATGCCAGACCTGCAGCATTTATTTAGAACATTAGAACGATCTGGAGGAGAACAGGACATTTAGCACAGCACAGTCTCAGCCAATTGAATCTTCCAAAATAACATCAAGTCTACTGTAGATTGGAAGGTCCCTAAACTCCTACTGTCTACCACACTACTTGGTAACTAATTGTCTATGGTTCTCTGTGTAAAAAAAACTACCTAATGTTCATGCAAAATTTACCCTTAACAAGTTTACCAATGTCTCCCCATGTTCTTGATAAAGTCATTTTAAAATAACAGTCTCGATGCACTGGACTAATTCCCTTCATAATTTTAAACACTTCAATCATATCTCCTCTTTATTTCCTTTTGTGTAAACTGGAAATGCTCATCTTTTTTCCTCATAACTCTTCCCCTGTAGCCCTGGAATCAGCCTACTCACACTTCTCTGTACTTTTTCCAGCACTGCTTATGTCCTTTTTGTAGTCTGGAGACCAAAACTGCACACAGAAGTCCTGGTGAGATCTAACCAATTAATTGTAAAGCTTGAACGTAACCCAAATTCACAAATTCCAATGTGGTTATACACCTGTTACTGACTTATCCATTGTTGTGTTGGTGACATCACACAGTGTGACTTTTGGGACTCTATCCCCGGCAACCATGTAATACGTCATTTCAACGAAAACCTAACATGCTCACAATAAAAATCAAAATATTGTGGTGGCAGAACAAAAACACAATGAAAATAAACATTCATACCACCTGAGCCATAACAATAGCCACAAAATACTGAGTTTGGAGCCTGACCCAATCGTTTTCCTTATGAAGTTTGAACATTCTCTCATTGTCATAGGCTTCATTTATGCCATAAAATTAGATTTTGTTTGTATAGAAATAGAAACACACCTGTCGAAGATGGGTTGAAATCTAAGTAATCAATTTACACCTCAGTATTAACATTTGCAGTGCACCTTGCAATGGATATGTCTGTTTTATATACCTTTTGGTATAAGATTCATAAAAGCAGTGTTAATGTTTGTGATGTGCCATCTGTTGGAATGACAAATACAATGCATATATCTCACTTATATGTCATTTGGAATGTGACTAGTAAAAGCAGTGTTAATGTTTGTGATGTGCCATCTGTTGGAATGACAGAAACATAGCAATTGGATTGACACACAGACACTTATCTTCTAATTAAGGTTAATTATATTTCTATAAATTATGGTATAGGCCTATGATATATATTCACTTGTCTGGTCATGTCTTGAATTTGAGTTTGTCTTGGTCTTGATTTGTCTTAACAGTAACTTAAACCCCAACAAATACTTACCATTGTAGAGATTAAGTTTTGATTCCCATTAAATATCTGAAAGCTTAAAACAATATAGCTTGACATTGGCCTTACAGTACTTTTCATTGCAATCTTGTTTTTTCTCTATTTACAGGACTGCAAGTCATCTTTCCAGAATACCTCCAAGAAAAATTTGTCCAGTCAGCACTTAGTTACATCATGTGTAACGGCGAAGGTGACTATGTGTGCCGTAACAGCCAATGCATATGTCTATGTGCTGAAGAGTTTCCACAATGTAACTGCCCGATCACGGACATACAAATAATGGAAAATACACTAGTAGGAATGTCAGAAATATGGGCTTCAGCATACAAAGACTTTGAAAACTCAGGTAGGTAAAAGACACCATGCAGTTTCTGTTGGGATCTTATGCTTTTATGATGTTCCTGGCATATAACAAGCTGCAGGGTTAGTAAAGAGCTGCGTCAGGGTGTGCCAGCAAGCAAAATAAATGTTTCGAAGAAAAGAGTATGCAGGAAAAGCTCCCATTAGTGAAATTAAAAAGTTAGTTGGTCAGTTATGACCTGGGGAAATATGTAATCCAATAATACACAAAATACACTGCATTCAGACATCTTCACTTTTACCATATGTTGCTATGTTGCAGCCAAGCACTAAAATCTATTTTTTTTCCCCACATCAAGCAACACTCACTAACGCAGAATGACAGAGCAAAAAAAGATTTTAGAAATTTTTGCAAATTTATTAAAAATAAAAAATTGAAATATCCCATTGACACAAGTATTCAGACCCCTTACTCAGTAATTCATTGAAGCACTCTATGTCAGTGATTACAGTCTGAAGTCTTCTTTGGTCTGTGTGATGGTGCAGGTAGCCTCCACGCTAACGGATCCCACTGGGAGCCTCTTCAGCCCACCACTGCCGATAACACTTCCGAGGGATGAGTTTGGCAAATGAGAACACCATACAAAGCAAGGGGGAGGTGCAAAGTGCCCAGTGCTTTTGTTAAAGCAATTCAAGAAAAGAAAAAGAAGGAATCAAAAAGTGCAGTGTGCAAAATGTCCGATAAATAAATAAACTGATAAAACAAAGATGAGGTGGAGGTTGAAACCAGAATGAATAAATCCATTAAAACAAAGTTAAAACCATCTGGCAGAAAACTATTCTTTTCTTAAAGCCCAGTGCATTGTTCTTTTAATTGGTGCATCCTCAGCTTATCCCGTACAGGCCTTGCAGCAGAGGAGACGCCGTACCGACAGAGACAGCTGACCTTCCACAGGTCCAGGTCCCTGCCGTCCCATGGCCACAGTAAGGCTCCCTCACCGGACCTAAGCTCAGGTCCCCAAAGGCCATGGCACTCACAATGGAACTCTCAGTCCAAGCCTCTGACTCCTGCTGTCTTCCTGGGCTTCTGTGGTCACCTGATCACTCCAGCCCCTCCAAGTTGCTCAGCTGGAGCAATCCCACTACAGCACCCCCCTGGGCCTTGCCCACCTGGTCTTCTCCAGGGGCTCTCCACACTGCTGCCTGTCCCTGGTCGCTCACTCATTCTTTTGCACTGGCTCCTTCAGCCTCCTGCCTTCTTCTGTCTCTTCTTCTGCTTTCTTCTATCTCTTTCTCGCTTTAACTTCAGTTCTATTCTTTCCTCGCACTTGCACTTCCCTTTTAAAATGGTGACGTGGCACAGCGGTAGCAATCAGCCACACTCAAGTCAATTAGGGCTAAGGGAGATCCTGCCCTGTGCATTTAGTGCAGGGATGTCCGTTCACGCATTGCTCCGCTACGACGCCCTCACCTGAAAATGCGAGTCTTGCGATTATTTATTTCAAAGACGCCAATCAGCCACAGATCTCGCTTTACCACAGTCTGATGTGATAAGCTTTGCACACCTGGATTTGGGGATTTTTCTGCCATTCTTCTCTGCAGATCCTCTCAAGGTCTGTCATCTTGGATGGAGACTGTCAGTGGACAGCTATTTTCAAGTCTCTTCAGTGATGTTTAACTGTTCAGCTCTGGCTGGGAAACTCAAAGATATTTTCAGAGTTGTCCCCAAGCCACTCCTGTGTTGACTTTGCATTTTGCTTTGGATCATTGAACTGTGGGAATGCGAGCTTTTAGCCCATTCTCAGGTTCAGAGAATTTTTTTAATTAAAGATATCTCTGATCAGCTTTCTCTCAACCCTGTCTAGTGTCCCAGTCCCTATGGTACAACGTGATGCTGCCACCATCATGCTCCACCGTTGGATTGGCACTGCACAGGTGATCACAGGTGCTTGGGTATCTCTAGACTAATATCTTATGTGTGATAGGCATGTGCCATTCCTAATCTTGTGCAATCAGGTGGACTCAAAACAAGGTGTATAAACATCTCAATAACGAGCAACAGAACGGGATTCAAATGAGCCCTATTTCAAGTGTCATAGCAAACAGTCTAATTTTTGTGTCAACAAGATATTTCAGTTATTTTTAACATATAAGCAAAAAATGTTTAATGTCCTGTTTTTGCTTTGTCATTCTGGGGTACTTAGTGGTGCTTGATATGAGAAAAAAATGAACTTAAGTGATTTTAGAACATGGCTGCAGTGTAACAAAATGTGAAGGGGTCTGAATACTTTCTGAATGCACTGTATATATTGTCATAGTGGGGAAAAATAATGATACTCAAAATTTGAATTAAGAATTGCGTCTCACCATGAGCTCTAGTCTCCCTCCAGAAACAATCCATGTAAAGTTTCAAATGGTCTTCTCAGGTTACTGTGGCTTCCTCCATAGTTGGACAGGTTAAGTAACTGGTAATTCTGACTTTTCCCACTCTGTTGTGTTGGGATAGACCCAATCCTATACAGGAATGGTTCCTGTCATGTATACAGTGATGGCTTCTGGTCCTACTGTCCCTAACATAAGGTGTGTGGAAAATAATATGCTAGACATGAAACACATTTTTTTATCATAATTGCTGTATTTTTATTATTCCAATCTAGTGGATTTATGGTTGGTCATTTTATTACAAAAGCTCACTCACCCCCATCTGCTTTAGATTGAACTGCCAAGGAATCCTATCAAGTTGAGTATGGATATTGTTTAAAAATTAAATGTACTGTGTATCAGTCATTCACATATTCATTTTCCAATCCCATGTATTCCAATACAGGGTCTATCAACCATTTAATTCTTATTTTATACAGTATCATTAACAGCATACTCTATTACAAGGTGCTTTGGAGCAAACAAGATTAGAATGCAGTATCAAAACTGAAACCTCACAACTAGAATATAATTAAAATAAAAGAACAAGCAGGAGCAGGAATGCAGTTTTGAAAAATAACAGACAGGAGTAGATTTTAAAAATAGAGAACAATGCATTTTTGAGAACAGAAGATTCAACTGGAACAAGAAAAACTGTACGTAGCTTTATTTGACACATAAGTCTTTTGTGTTTTAGTAGTAAAAGAACAGTTAAGGAGGAGGTAAAGTGCATCAGGAACAGTAAGGGGGAGAAGAAAATTATACAGACAGCCAAATAGCAGATATTCTAAACTTGCAGTTTTCAGGAGTTTACTTGACTGAGACAGTCAATAACCTCCCAACAGCAGAAAAGACTATCAAGGAGATACTTAGTGACTTAGAAATGTTAGAGGGAGAAGTGCTGCTGAAATTAAATAGGCAGGCATCAGACAAATCACATCAACTAGATAACATTTATCAGAGAGGGCTCAAGGAGGTTAGTGAGTAAACAGATATTAGTGCACACTGAGGAGTAATGTTAACCCATTATACAGTGGATTCTAGGAAAACACAGGCTCCCCAATTTGAAATCATGCTTACTATTTATTAATACACTTATTCTTCTCATGTGATACTCAATCTTTTCCTTGACAATTGCCTCCATCATTGTACCTGTGTTGCACGTTAACCTTATTGACCTGCCGTTAACTTGTCAGCAGGGACAGGGAGGCTAGTCAGAATTAAGGGAAAGTTAAATGCAGCCAAATATAGAGGGGTCCTTTAAGAAAACCTTCTACAGAGTGCATGCAGCCTCTGGCTGGGGCTTACCTTTCAGCATGACAATGATCCAAAGCACACAGCATAGGAAATGCTGAAACGGCTTTGGGACGAGTCTCTGTGACTTGAGTGGTCTACATCAGTGCTTCCCAAACTCGATCCTGGGAGACCCACGGTGGCTGCAGCTTTTTGTTCCGGCCAACTTCCGTTTTTCATTGGACTCTTAGCCTAATTAGGTGAGCCATTATTTATCAGTTTCTGTGTTTTGGAGTCAATGTAGAAATTACAAACTAGGTTTGGCTGATTTTTATTAAAATGTAATAAGCAGTTATATGGAGAATATGCATTTTTTGTTTAAGTCGTAAACAAAACAGTATTTTCAACCTAATTGTCATTCTGCTTTTCCAGGTGTTCTGGTTATTTAATTAATTATTTATTAATTAGCGAGTCTGACACTGAAGTCGTTGCTGCTTTCACCATCCTGGGGGTCTGCTATGCTGGTTGTTAATTGTCACCATTAGGGTTAAAAGAAGGGAGCAAACTACACAAGAAAAGGAGAAAATAATAGGAAAACAAGAAAAGAGAGTTAAGCATTTATAGCTTTGGAAAAAAAAAGCAGAAGTATTTCTAAATGTCTTATAAATGTAAAAACATACTGTTGTGTTTTTCTGAATGCAGAATAAGAGAAGAGTAATTAAATGAAATCAGTTGTTATCGACTATTAATCACCAATTGTGAATCTGGTTGGAACAAAAACATGCAGCCACAGTGGGTCCCCAGGATCCAGTTTGGGAACCACTGAATTAGACCAGGGGTCGCCAACTCCAGTCCTGGAGGGCCCCATTGGCTGCAGGTTTTCATTCTAACTCTTTTTCTTAATAATTCACTTTAATTGACTTGCGCTTGAATTCTCAGACCCCTTAATTGTTTCTTTTTCCTTGATTAGCAGCCAAACAATAATAAGATACAAAATGAGCCAAAACCTGACCAGAAAACTGTATTCATCGTACAGTATCTGAAAATAAAGAAAGATGGAGGTCTCAGGAATGCTGATCCGCTCAGGTCCCCAAAATATTTTAACAGTGCTGTTAGAAAAGAGAAAATCAACAGTCTCGGAAATGTCTGCTAATGCATCAAGCCATGGAATTAAAGAACAGATTTAATTAATGACATGAATCGGCACCTCTTTAAGCAGCTGGGTGGAGTGAGATTGGTTGAAATCTGAGGCCCTGACTTAGTGGGTCTTCTGTTGGCTCACTCACTTCACATTTCATTTCTGTTTGGGTGCCATTTAAGGAAAGAAATTAAGCAATTCAGAAGAATGATGGAGAAATTCAGAGGGAACAAATCTTAAAAGCGAAGTCAATTAAAATGAATTCACAAGAAGTTCATTAGCAAGACAAACAGGGCACTCATTAAAAACGGGTTAGAATGAAAACCTGCAGCCACTCTGGTCTTCTAGGACTGGAGTTGGTGACCCCTGGTCTAGACCATGGAACAAAGAGACTTAAAGATAGCAGTTTACAAGCAGTTTCTATCCAATCAAACGACACTTCAGATGATCTGTCAGGAAGAATTTAGGTGTGCAAAGCTCCTCAACACTTACCCAAGAAAAACCCAAGCTTTAAGAAGCTTCGAACAAATTAAAGGTTTGAATACTTCTATGAATGGAAGATTTCAGTTATACATTTTCAATAAATTTTTAAACCTTTCAGAAAAAGTTGCAACCCAAAAAACCTACAATAGGGTAAAAAGTTGAGGAATACTACAAAAAATTGAATAATAAAGAAAAATCACAATAAGCTGCATGGCAAAGCACTGTTTCCTGCATGCCTAGCAACATTTTGAGTGCACAAAGCCATGATCACCAAAATATATTAAGTAAAATAACACAAATGCCAACATTAAAAGTGGCACAAAAAGTTCCCAAACATTGTGATAATAAAATATATACACTCACAAATTATTAGAAACACTATACTAATGCTGGGTATGGCCGTCTTTTGCTTTCAAAATAGCTTTAATTCTTCCTGGCATTGACTCAACAAAATGTTGGAAACATACCTTTGAGATTCTGACCCATGTTGACACTGTAATATCATAAAATGTCTGCACATTCATGTTGCGAATCTCCTGTTCAACCACATCCCAATAATATTTTAATGGATCCAGTTCCAGTAACATTGTCATATTCATGAAACAAGCTTGAGATAAATTTTGTTTTGTGACGTGGTGCATTATCAAGCTGGAAGGAGCTAGTAGAAGATGGGTAAATGGTGCTGGTCAGCAACTATACTCAAATAGGCTGTAAACATTCAAGCAAAGATTGATTGGTATTAACAGACAAAAAATGTGGCAGGAAACATTCTCCACACCATTAACCCCAAACCCACATCATCATGGACTGTTAACACAAAGCAGGTTGGGTGTATGGATTTATGCTTTTGTCATTAATTCTGATCCTACCATCAGCAGAAATTGAGTTTCATCAAACCAGGGTACATTTTTCCAGTCATTATCTGTCCAGCTTTGGTGAGCCTGTGCCCACTGTAGCCTCAGCTTTCTGTTCATGGCTGATGGGAGTGGACCCAAACATGGTCTTCTGCTGTTGTGGCTCATCCACCTCAAGGTTCGATGTGATGAGCATTCGGAGATGCTTTTCTGTTCAGCACATGATGAACTTCCTGCAGCACTTCCTGGTGTGGCAGAAGTGCTGCATGGGCACCCGGAAGCACTCCAGGTGCACTCAAATTCTCTCCCGGCAGCACTTCCTGGTGTTGCAGAAGTACTGCAGTCCAGGGTTCTGGGATGGTCCAGGTGACCCCTGGTGGTGGCAATGGGCCACAGCAGGGTTGAGCTTCTAAGCTCCAGTCACTTCGTCCCCGATATAAACCAGGGGGAATGCCACATGATGAACACATCACTGATGCCTTGTAAGTGTTATAAAGACCCAAATGTGATCGTGTTTCATAATAGTAAATCAGCAATAGTTGCATGCCTGCAGTACCTAAGCTAAAGTGTTACCAAGTAATGCTACTTGTATAATCCCTTCATTATCTTGCCAAGTATATTTCTGTGGGAAAATATTTAAACATGTAATACAGTAATTTGTGAGTATCAATAAAAGGCTAGACAATTGAATATGCATTTAAGTAGTTTTAGTACTGACTGTGTGAGTACAATGTATGATGAGCAAGACGTCTGTAAAACAAATGAAACACACTCAGACAAGAAGTGTGCTATCTCTTGCAGCTTTAGAAAAACAGGAAGGAAAGGAGAAGAATTTGATATGGAATAAAATTACACTTCGTATTTATTTGGAATTGCTCTCTCCAGTCTATTTCTACTGCCATCATCATAATCAACTTGATTAACCTCATTATCTCCCTGTTATCATCACTATTACAGCACCGTATATTTAATTATATAGAAGGTTTTTTTTTAGTTAACATATTAAACCCACTTACATAAATATGCATATTAATCATTTGTTTTTCAGGAGATTGCATTGTTTAATACACAAAAATGCTCAAAATATGCCTGTTTATGAGTTTTTACAAATACGTGTAAGTTTTTTTTAGACTTCAGCATTTGCAGGGAAAGAAATGTGATTTCTCCATGTTTGATATTACACTTCCTTCCTTTCCTCTTTCCTGTCCTCCTTCCTTCCTTCATTCCTGTCTCCCTTCCTCTGCTTCACATGAAATTAAACATACTGTAATTTATAATAATATGTTCTTTTTCATATGAAATAAAAAATACTGTTATGTAAAATAATAAGGGAAGGAACGATGGTGCTGCCCTGCTGCCTGTCAGCTCCATCTTAAATGTAACAGTACTTGTCTATTAATTGACCTGAGATCAGTTTCTAACCTGGTCACTGTTAATGTGAGTTTACACAATGTGCTCTTGTTCACATTTTTAGTTTTCCATTTTATAAACTGCACCCCAAATACCAATGACATGTATGTGTTATGCTAGCTGGTGCCTTTTAGTGAGCAAGTATGGATGTGTGGAGGACGGTTTCCACTGATGTCCTGCTAATGTAGAAGAATATATGCTCAACTTGAATTGTATTAATGGGGATATATGTCTCTACTCAGGGTTTGTATTCTGCTCTGTTAATTTTAAATTGTATAACTAACCAAATATATCTTGTTGTTTAACAATTAGTAATGAACTGGGTTTCACGTACTCTAAATAGTTTTATTCTAACCAAATCTGTATATTTATAGGTCCATATTAAGTATGTCGTACCCATAAAATATTTCCACAGGCAGTCATTAGTGTTATGTGAAGGTAATGAGACTCATGTCCTGTTTTTGTTAAAGGAGTATCTTGAAGTTTAAAGATGGACTGTTACTGATAAGACAATTAATGATCTTTGTAAGCAATAAAGCTGATAATATGTTTGCTAACAATGGCTCATCAGAAAGTCACCAGACATGACCTAACTATTTTTTAGTATAAACTAAGTAGTTTACGATTGATTTATGACATACGTAAAAAAAAAAAAAAGAGTGTGCAGTGGGTTAATTGGGTATTCAGGACTTTAATGTTAAAGTTCTGGATCAGCATTAAGGCCAAAAAAGGCCTCCTTTTCTTAAATTAAAATATTGTGGCTTATTTTTCTAATTATTCATGGTTAGGTCTTGTCATGTTGTCATGATAGGTTACCTTGTCCTGTGAGGGTCCAGGTCAGCTCCACACTTCCAGATTGCTTCCAGGAGCCTCTTGAACCCAAAACCATCAATAACATACGCAAGGATGAGCCAGGCAAATGAGGACACACAAAGTCAGAAAGGGGTTGGTGCAAAGTGGTTAATTTAAAATCAACAAATAAACAGTGCAGTTCATTCCAAATAGTCAAATTCTCTTCTTTTAAAATTGTCATGAGCCTCAATGCCCCTTCCTAAAATATGGCATTTTCCTGAGCTTACTCCCATCAGAACCTTGCAGCATGAGGAGACGGTTGCTGACAGGTGCAGTCACCCATTAATCCCAGGGTTCAGATTCCTACTACCAGTCCCTTGACATCCATAGGACCCCCCTCTGAACCCAACTTACATCTTCCTTAGCCAGTCCGTTGTCGTCTTCCCAGGAAACTTTGCTGCATAGCTCTAAGGAGCACCCCTTCTCCAGCCACACACTCGAGCACAGGCCTGCCACTCACTTCCCTGGGACATACTCCTGACCATCGGTCTTCATTCTTCACATGGGCTCTCTCGATCCTGCCTCTCTTCTCACACCCTTTACTTCCATCCCTTCTTCTTATTTCTTGGCTTCTTTTCATCTTTCTTTTTTCAATCTCAATATTTTAATCTTTTTGCTGTGCAGGCCCCCTTTAAAGCCCCAATTGGGTGCAGGTGCTCGTCTCCACCTGCTCCGAGGTGTGAATGAAGTACCTGCTCACATTTGCACATGAATGTGGAATCAGCCATGCACCCCAATCAACCTCAAAATGTTTTTTTGTGCGCTTACCTCTACCATCACATGTGCGCCTACACGCTCGGGAACTCTTGATTATTTATGTAAAATACGGATTGCCATGAACCTCTCCCATCAAATTTCCAGAGTAAATTCAAAGTGTTATCATAGCAGAGATGCAGTAATGTTAAGGTTTAATGAATGAATGATTAAACATAATGTTATGGGAAGGTGGGGCACTGGCTGTTTCCCTGTCTTGCTTTCTTGAAAACCTGTGAAAGTTTTCTGCTTAACAAGTTTCTTTGCAATTTTCAATTTTGAATAACACTCATTGTTTTTGCACAAAATGAATTTGCTGACTGCAGTACTTTCTATGTGCCAACTTTAACTTTTACAACAATCACAAACTTAATTCTATCCCCGCAATGGGGAAATATGATTTTGTAAATTTGCCCAAATACATGTTAACATGCACCGGGCTTATTTTAAAATTTTTTTTTTCCTTCATTATTAATGTTTTATTTTATTAAAATCAAAAAACATTCCATACATGCAAGTCAAGTTTAACAAAACTATTTTTAAACAAATCGACCCCTAATAGTACTGCTATGCATATACTTATATACAATTTATGTGCCACATATGGTACATGTGTTGATCATGATGGCAAACAGGTTGAGACATACCTGTAAATCATCTTGCACATAAGAAGTATGTTTTGTGAATAAATTGTTTCTGGCATTCAAATGTTATCATTTTGACTCACCCTGTATATATATATATATATATATATATATATATATATATATATATATATATATATATATATATATATATATATATATATATACTCAGCAAAAAAGAAACGTCCTCTGACTTTCAACTGTTTTTACTTTCAGTAAACTTAATGTGTAAATATTTGTATGAACACTAAAAGAGTCAACACCATAAGGCATAAACTAAAAATGTTTCACAATGTGTCCCTGAATGAAGGGAGGCTCAAAATCAAAAGTACCAGTCAGTATCTGGTGTGGCCACCAGCTGCTTGAAGTACTGCAGTGCATCTCCTCCTCATGGACTGGACCAGATTTGTCAGTTCTTGCTGTGAGATGTTACCCCACTCTTCCACCAAGGCACCTGCAAGTTCCTGGACATTTCTGGGAATGGCCCTAGCCCTCACCCTGCGATCCAACAGGTCCCAAACGTGCTCAATGGGATTGAGATCCGGGCTCTCCCACTGCAAGGATGATCAGCTGTCCTTCCTGTCTCCCTGTAGCGCTGTCTTAGGCATCTCACAGTGCGGACATGGCAATTTATTGCCCTAACCACATCAGCAGTCCTCATGCCTCCCTGCAGCATGCCTAATGCACGTTCACGCAGATGAGCAGGGACCCTGGGCATCTTTCTTTGGGTGTTTTTCACAGTCGGTAGACAAGTCTCTTTAGTGACCTGCGCTTTTAGAACTGTGACCTTAAATGCCTACTTTCTGTAAGCTGTTAAGGTCTTAACGACCATTCCACAGGTGCATGTTAATTAATTGATTATGGTTAATTGAACATGCATGGAAAAAAATGTTTAAACCCTTTACAATGAAGATCTGTAAAGTTATTTGGATTTCTAAAACATTATTGTTGAAATACACAGTCCTGGAAAAAGGAACGTTTCTTTTTTTGCTGAGTATATATATATATAAACCTGAGGAAGAGTGGAGGCGGAAGTACTGGTGGCAAAGAAGAGACTGTGCTTACTCTCTGTACTAGATTTATGTTAATAAACTGGGCGTTGTGTGCAAAACTCGTTTCTCTAAATATATATATGTAATGAACATATCTTCAGCCAAGGGACTTCATATCATTGTCACGATCTTGTTGCAGTTTGCAGGCTCTTCCCATATACTCATGGGGTTTATGTGAAACTTCTGCTTCCGCCTGTCAAATTCTGACAATTTATTTACTGTGCATTGTCCCCTGGCAACTAACAACCCGATGTGTTTTTACTCAGATTGTTTTTATTCTCGTAGAGAAAAGCCTATTCCAGTTTGAATTAACGGAGTTATGTTTCTGTCACTTCCTGACTGTGCTCAGTTTCAGATTTAGGCCCGTAAATGCTGTGAAAGAATAATGTTTAAATAAAATACAATCTTTGGAAGACAGGGGAAGGAAAACTGGAATCATTGTGATAGAGTTTTAATCTTTTACTTTGCTAAAATTTTCTTTGCACTTTTGACTGGATTGTGTGTGACTTCGCCATACTGTATACAGTGGATTCATTAAAGTATTCAGACCCCTTCACTTTCTTCACATTTTATTTTGTTGTTCAGGTCTTTTTAAATTGATTAGTTTGCCATTTTTAACCATCAATCTACACTCAGGAACCTATAATGGCAATGGAAAGATGTTTTAAGAAAGGTTTGCAAATTTCAAATATCAATGACTGAAATCTCTCCTTTCTGTAAGTATTGAGACCCTTTGCTGTGTCACTCCAAATTGTGGTCAGGTGCATCCTGTGTGCTTTAATTCACCTTGAGATGTTTCTAGAACCTGATTGGAGTCCACCCGTGGCAAACTGGATTGATTGGATTGATAATTTATGAAGGCAGACACAGCTGTGTATAGAAAGTCCACAATTAACACTGCATGTCAGGACAAAAGCCAAAATATGAAGTACAAGGAATTCTCTGAAGACCACCAGCATCAAACTGTGGTGTGGCATAGATGTGGTTGAGGAGTTAAAACCATTCCTAAAGCTTTGAATGTCCCCAGTAATGGTGGGTGGACAAAGCCCTGTGAAGATTTTAGGCTTCTTCCTGGCTTTGGCAGAAAAAGGTGTAAAGTTTCATAGGTGTGATTTACAGAAGCCATGAGCTCAAAGACCACCGGGAGTGGACACATGCATACAAACCTATGCTAGTTTTAAGCATACAGGTGTACTAAAAGGCTAAGAATCCTCTGTGCACTCATTTGGATTTTTTAATAATCATTTTGTCATTAATATGCTGCAGTAAATGTACACATTTGTATGTGCGAATTCTACAATAAAGTATCATTTAAATGTGTTGTCCTAAAGACATAATGCGTTATAAACCAAAACTGACTCATAATTATGTGACAAATTTTTCGTGAGAGGGGTTTTTCGCTGTCAGGCAATATGAAGGCATCGTATTTTTCCATCAGTCTTTGGGGGATATTAGTACTAAAGGGCAAAGAGAATCATAAGGGGTACTTGTAGAAAATTGCAAAAAGAAAGGGATTTCTGAAAGGCATTTAAACATTGTGGTCCAGAATGATGTTCATTTGGTGCAGGCCCAAAACATGTGACCCAGTGAAGCTGGAACTTGATTGCAGCGTTCGCAGGTTGGATCATGCCCTGGAAACATTTTGGACAACTTTAAGCGATATATATATGCTTTGCGCATATGGAGCTCGAATGAATTCTCTGCATTGCTACCTTCCACTCCTTTTCTGATATGTTGAGGGAGAGATCCTTTTCCCTTTGTCCTCTTGGATTTTTCAAAGGAAGGGACTGTAAAATGGTTTTATATATTGCAGAGATGCTGTCTAAGTCTTCGAAACTGATCAATATTTTTCCAGCATAGAGAGAGGTGGGAGGTGAGGAAAATTGGGCAGGATCTGTTTAACAAAGTTTCTAATTTGAAAATAGTGAAAGAAATGTGTTGCTGGAAAGTTAAATTTGGAATATAATTGTTCGTAGGATGCAAAGACATTGTCTATGTACAGATCTCTAAGCAATTTAATCCCAAATGTTTTCTAGACATTAAAAACGGTTGAAAAAGGTGGTTCTCGTGCAGAGGTGCCCCTTACTTATCAATAAGCATAATTTTATTTATCTAATTTTATCATGTTTATCTAAGCATTTTATCTTACATTGCGTGCATCAGCTGTTTCTATTTTGTGTAGATTGCAAAAGGGGCCCATAAGAAGGAAAAGTCATCTTTACTGTGTCTAATGGACACATTCTGCACACCGATACACCTAATACTGAGTAAAGTAGTTTTACAATGTGATTGCTGTCAGGGACTATATCTTTATTGAAAGCTTGCTTTGTTAAATCACTACTTAAACGTTTGAAAACTGCAATAAAATAGTGGGAAAATCTGTTGCAGCCTTTTAAGCCTCCATTTTTGCCATACATGACTTGTAGTTGGTTGGATTCAGAAGCTATTGTAGGTTCTGAGACATTGTGGCACCTTCCTTTGGAACGTAAAATGAAAGCAAGAGAAAATCTACACAGTCATTCCAGGTTTAGTGGGAAACCATTCTTTAAAATAATTTTGCATTTTTACCCACCTTTTTATGTGAAAAGTATATTGCAAAGCTGTAAAAAGTATTTACACTTTGTTATTTTTGATTCTGATGTTCATGTTCATGTATCTGGCAATCCCGGCACATGCCATTAACAGTATCATAAAACCAAGCATTCTGCAGTTGTCTTAGAGGTTGCTTTTTAGAATAAATATAGAGGAGATCCTAACTGCACTGTAAATCAGCTTTGATTATAGCACTTTATACTTGCCATTTCAAGACTGAGCTTGTGCCAAAACATTTTATGGAGAAAATCTGAGATCCACTTTAAGTAGTTGAGTAAATCATTACATATATTCTTTGTAGCTGCCTTTCTAACTTTTAAAAATCAAGTGTTTTACAACCCAGAAACTGAGTTTAGAAAGTGCATGTTTATACAGAGAAAGCATTTATTTTCCTATGTCCTCATTTTACATTGAATTTACTTTATTAAAACTAGTGGCAGCCATTAAGTCTGTTTCCTTGTTTCCTTTAAGTGATAATAGTACATTTGTTCACTTAGAAAAACACTTAGGGAGGGTAAAACTTGTCTACCAAATAAAAAAATAAACATTTTGAGACAAGCTTTTGTATCTGTAGCTCTGGTGGGCATTCACTCTAAAATGACAAAAAATGCTATCTATCTATCTATCTATCTATCTATCTATCTATCTATCTATCTATCTATCTATCTATCTATCTATCTATCTATCTATCTATCTATCTATCTATCTATCTATCTATCTATCTATCTATCTATCTATCTATCTATCTATCTATCTATCTGCTGTGACCACTAGGGGGGTGTAACAGCACTCCAAACTCCAGGCACAATTTAACTGACACAGTCACAGTGAAGTCAAGTTGGGGAGCATGCACTGGTACAGTGTGTTGCCACACCCACTACACAATAAAACAACTTGGGATCCTGGTTGGCAACACCCCACTCGGAAATGACCCTCTATCTGCCGCAGCCAGGTGTTACGTGGGCGACCCCTTGGCCTGGTCGAGCCACTCGGGTCCCCAACAATGAGGATCTCACGAGCCGGATCACCTTTGGGGAAATGCACCACATGGCCGTAGTGCCATAACTGATGCTCCCTCACAATGCAGGTAATGTGCTTCATTCAGGACTCCATGAGCAACAGTCACAGGTTCAAATAAAACTGTTTAATGTTCACAGATACCGTTAACAGGCTTCTCCGCAAATACTCCCAACACAAGTGAAACAGAACTGACGTTGACAGTTTTATGTACTCCTTCCACACCTCCCAGCAAGTGTTCTCTACCACCACCGGACTCCAACTCTTGTTGGAGATGAAGTGTTCTCCTTTTTATGCCAGACCAGGGAGCACTTCCAGTGCTATAACAGTGCTCTGTGGAAGTACTTCCATGTCAGAAGGAAGCCCCTGAAAATGGGGACAGTTCTCCCCTACAGCTCTTCCTGGCAGCACCAATGACACCGAGCTGGGTTGCCTAACATGACTACAATTCTCAACTTAGCTCCTGGATGCCTGCATGGGTGTACCAGAACAGCACCACTGCCACCTAGTGAATCAGGGGACTTTATCTAATCTATTTCATTTAGTACTGATCCACCCATTTTATAGCTCTGAATGGGAACAGGCACACCCTCAATCCCAGCCAGGACATCAGTCCAGTGACCTCCCTTATTACATTATCTAAAAAAGGCTAAACACAGTCCCATCCCTCTCCCAATCACCTCTACATAGCCCAGCAGATTCAACCACACTGAACATATTATACAGGTGTGAGTGATAATCTGTCTATGACTTTTTATGTTTTTTCACAATACAATCAGAGTTTGACGATATTTTTGAAAAAATCGGTTTATGGAAAATAGAGAAAGAGGGACAGAGAATGGAAGAGATTGAGTGACCAAACATTCTATTTTTGCCCTGAGTGGACAAAGGCTCTTTATTGTTTAACATGAAATTATAAGTACAATAGATGCCCAGATGAAAATGTACATTGACAGACGAGTTCTGCAAAAAAAAAAAAAAGTTTCCAACATGGATGCAATGTGTTGGAAGCTAATCATACAGTCTGTTGAGCTGGCACGTGCGACTTAAAGCTCATGTTCACTCTGCAAAGCACAAAGCAGCTGTTATGGAAGATATACAGTAGCTTGTTTGCAAACGTGAAAGACTGTTTTGTGAGACATTTCATTATGTTTCAAAATGTTCCATTAGAACTGATAATTTTTTCAATCATAGAGCACTTCTCCTAAGTTACATGCATAATGCATATCACTATGTTCATTTTTACCTCAGATGTTAATACATCTTTTGTGCCAAAAACGTCTAAAATGAAAATAGGCTATTTTTTATTTTATTTTTTACCATTAATAAAAAATGTTTTTATTTTAAATATTTATTAAGAAAACGCACCATACTCAAACCAGCCGTCAGTATCATGCATCTTCCTTTACAAGCTGCCATGTATATACACCACGGTACATATAATAATTAATAATAAATTGATGTAACAATTCATTAAAAACTGAGACAGCACCACATTAGTACGGTACAGTATAACAAAATTAACAAATACTCCGTTCCTTGACAGTGTCGTTAGCTTCCTATTTAATACATTATGACCAGAACATATCTGATTGTGAAAAAATTGATAGAAAAAGCCTGCTTTAATGAGCGAGAGTAAAAGAAATGTTAAGAGAATGTAAAAAAGAAGTTTAAATTATCACTAGGATTCCAATGAAGTATCTCACTATTTTCTGTGAAGTCCAGTTTTCCACATGAAGGCCGTTTCCCAGCTGATATGTGAAATGGAATCCTTATGCACCTACTGTAATCTCGTTGTTTGCTTTATTATGGAACCTATACGGCCAAAATTATATAGATACCTGACCATCACAACTATATGAGATTGTTGGAAATCCTATTCTAAAACCCTGGACATTAATATGGAGTTGGGCCCCATTATGCAACGATAACAGTCTCTACTCATCTGGGAAGGCTTTCCACAAAAGTTTAGTGTGTGTGTTGGGGGAATTTATGCCCATTCAGCTAAAAGAGTATTTGAGAGGTCAACAAGAAAACCTGCACCCCAATCAGCATTCCAAATCAATGCAAAAGTATTCATTAGGGTGGAAATGTTTTTGTATGCTGTAGTATTCATAGCACCATTCACTGGAACCAAAAAAATCTAGCCCAAACCTAAAACATCCCCAGACCGCTATCCCTCCTCCAAGAAATTTATGTTGGAAAAGAGGACATGGCTCACAATCAGCATTTAAATTCATTTCAAAGGTGTTCAGTAGGGGTTGTTGAGAGAGTTCTGTGCAGGCAGGTCAAATTCCTCCACACCAAACACATTTATGGACCTGGCATTGTGCAAAGGGGCACAGCCATACTGGGAGAGAAGATGGCCTTCCTGAGATTGTTGCCAGCAAGTTGGAAGTGCGTCTTTGAAGTCTGTAGCATTAACAGTGTCCTTCACTGGAATTAAGGGGCCTATCCCAAATCCTGAAAAACAGCCCTTATCCATTCTCCATTAAACTTTAAGAGCAAGCAGTCCAGAAGGTAGCAATGCAGGCAACACAAATTGGTCCATCAGCAATAGAAGAAACCTGATTTTTAAACGCTATACACTTTAGTACTTGGCAGTCCAGCCCTGTGAGTTTCTGTGGTCTACCACTTTGTGGATGAGCTGATGTATCTCCTTGATGTGTCCCCTTAAACATGATATCACTTTCAGGAGACTGAGGCACAGACAACAGAGCAGAAATTTCAAAAGTGTCATTCTATGACAGTGCCATGTTTAATGTCACTGAGCTTTTCAGCACAACTCATTCAGCATTTGTCAATGGAGGTTGCATGGCTGTGTGCTTGAATTATTGTTCCTGTTAACAAGTAGTGTGGCTCAGACAGCTGAATTCCTTCATTTGGAGGGGTCTCCAAATATCTTTGCCCATCTAGTATACAGTGCCTTGTGTTGAGGCCGACTCTAAGGGATTGGTCTTAACTTTCTAAATACTTAGTTGCACTTTAGAGTCATGTTAACCACCATGAATCCCTAATGGGGTGAGGCAGGCCGATTTTAGTTATGCTATCATCATGCACAGTATGTGAGTCCCTTTTTTTTCTTAAACATTTATTGAATTTATTAAAAGCAAGTGACATTCCATACAAGCAAGTCAAGCTTAACAAAACTAAGATCAAATCAACCCCCACCCCATACTATACCCTAATCGCCTGTTCAATTGTTTTCATTTAATATATTATATATTACCTTACTTAGTTATTTCATTGCACTGAAAATTAACAGATACTTTTTTTTTCTTCTCTTTATTAGTGAACAGAGAGGAGCTCTAATTTACTCTTCTCCAGTTCAAAGCAAATTGAAGCTATGGGTATTTTAATAAACAGAGTGTCATGGTGTGATTTTTTTTTTAAAGCACCTCAAAGTAAAGTAATGCAGGAATTGCCTAAAGCAGTAATATGGATTTTGTACGTTATATTTAAAGCATTAAAAATAGATGACAGTTTACAGTCCAAAGTTAATAACATATACTGTACTGAGCTACCCTGAAGCTAATCCCAAATTTTATGTTTTAAAGCAAAATCAGTTCCAGTTCATCTTTAGACACTTCTTGTGTGGTCTTCGCTTTCCCGCAAATGTGTGAGACAAAAGGGCTGAGCCAGCACATTTATATTCTGAAATACATGTAAAGAACCTGTATATATTACTTTTTTCCTTTCTCTTTATTTATTTCAGATGAATTTAAGTCATTTCTTAAGAGGCTGCCTTCTACTCATTTCTTACCAATAAGCAGCGTTCACCAGCTTTGGGGCAACGACTGGGACTTGCAAGCCCGTTATAGGCTTCTGCAAAGCTCAATGGAAACCCACAAAATGAAAATGCTCCGTACTGCTCGGAAACTGTTTGGACTCAGTATCCGTTGTCATCACAATCCTAACCACCAAATGCCTAGAGAGAGGTAATGTCGACTTTCAGTCTAATTCGTTCAACTATTAACTTTGCATGTTTTTTTTCTTTTTAGTGAATCATTATTAATTCTAATATTAGTGTGCACATGATGATCATACTGAAGTCAAAGGTAACTGTTACCACCTAAGCTATTAGTTTAACATGTAAAGTGGAGTGAAGTTTTGTTTGATCACACCCTTTGTTCAAGTAGCTTTACATCCAGGATTGCCTTCTGTCTTGTCCTGCAGGTCAAACTCAGTGATATGATGTCAGAATTGACTCGTGCTCTCTGCAATCCTTCAATAAAAAGCAAGTTCAGCAAAATGTTTCTCAATAGGCACAATGATGGTTTCCATTAAATTTAGATAGATAGATAGATAGATAGATAGATAGATAGATAGATAGATAGATAGATAGATAGATAGATAGATAGATAGATAGTGTAAAATAGAAGACAAGTCAAGATGAAGTGGAACATTTCAAAGGTGAGCCCTGTATAACTGATTGATAAAACCACAAAAAGATATCAAACTTACAAATGGTCTGTTCAGACTAGAGTCAAACAATAGGCTGATTCAAAATGGCAGCAGCACCCTTTAAGAAGAAGCCCAACTGGACAGGATGAGGCCAGGTGTACCCCACTCTGATACAATCTGCCTCTATGTCATGTCACCAGGAGTTTCTTGACTGGCCTCTTTTGCTCTTTCCTGTGCTGTTCCTTATGCCTTGTGAAGTGATGTTAGAAGCTTGTTTGTGGAGTATATGACCTACCAACCTCAATCATCAACAAAGAATCTCTTCTTTCACTGACTCTTTTTCAGTTTGCTGCTACACTTGTTGGTTGCTGATGGTGAAGGGCCGACATATCCAGAGAATCCTTCTCAGACAAGTGTTAATAAACCTCTGTATTTTGTTAGTAGTGGTAACAGTAGTTTTTCATGTCTCTCTTCTGTAGAGTAACTGACTTCATGTTGGTATTGCAGAGCCTGATCTTAATTACGAGAGACTGGTTTCTGGTGTCCCAAATGTTATATAGTTGAAAGAAAGCTGTTCTTGCCTTTCCAAACTTGACTCTGATGTCAGCGTCTGTTCTCCCATGATTGACAAACATGCTGCCAAGATATATAGACAGTGCTTTTCTTGGCCACGAGGGAATGTTGGCTTTTAACAGAAGCTCAATAAATAACGAAATATTATATGAAACCAGAAGTATTTAATTTAATTAATTATACTCTTGATGTTAAGGTTAAAATGAGTCTTATATATGCATTCTGCATAGTATTGGCAAACAAGCTTTGTTGAAATCTTTCCTATCATCAGTTTGTGCAGTGTGAATATACGATTAAGCAAATCTCAATAGTCACTAATTGGTAAAACAAAATGTATTAAAAACAAAGACACTGAACACTGGAACATCAAATATCATCCAGCATTTTTAAACAGATGGGTCATTCCATGTCAAATCAACCGATTTTCCAGAAATCCAATGCACTTTGGTCTCAAAAAAATTCTAAAAGAAATACCAGGAGAGATACTGTAAATTATTTTGATGTAAGATCAATACTTTCCAAGGTGCTGCCAATTTTGTGAGGGGAGAGGTGTGTTAAATTTGACACAACTTTATTTTTTCATCAATTCCACAAGACCATAGCTCAAGAGCTAAACCAACTAGAAGGCTCAAAATTTGCAAACTGGTACCTTTATAGGCATAGTACAAAATCAAAATATTTGGTCCAGATAACACCACCTGGTCAGAGCAGACCTTCAAAAATGGAAAAAAGAAATATTTATATTATATATATATATATATATATATATATATATATATATATATATATATATATATATATATATATATATATATACTATGCCATGTTTAGGCTTTCAAAAAGCATACTTCTAACTGATACAACCTGCTGAAAATGTTTCCATATTTCAATGCCTACACAGGTCTTTTCAAAAGGTTTTAAACAAATGAGAAAGTGCATCAGCTTTGACCAACAAATCTCTCAAATTTGAAAAAATCATTTTAGTTCTAATTTTCTGACCAGCTTAATGCACTCTGGGAATGTCCAGACATTTTTAAAATTAGTTTTCCTGTATCCTGCAAGGTCCCTTCTTTCTCAAAAAATAAGTCTTACTTTTCTTATGTGAATCTTTCATTTTTATTTTCCAGTCTAAACATGGGTTATATTCACAATTTGTCAGTAATAATAATTATCAAGTTCTTTATCTCTAACTTGAGTATATGATTAATGGAAAAAAAAATAAATCACCAAAGGCACATTAAGCACAACACATGAACAACAGCTGCTTGATTTATCATTAAATACAACACTAGTTATAATTAAATGTTAACATGTTGGCATTGCAGCAGCAGGAATGTGACCCATTTCATTTCTGTTTCGATTGAAGTGCAGACTGTATGGCATCTTTGTCTTTGAGATCAAGATGGTACTGCCTCCCACTGATCATTGTAGGTACACTAAGCAGTGCAATGACACACTGTAATGGCACTCAATAAATATTGTCTCTGAGTGACCAATGGAAAGACAGTGCAGGATAGTGTGGATGCATAAAACATATCAGGATGTCTGATTCCACTTCACTTTTGTCACGAATCACACCAATCCAACATTTTCATCATACATGTACCCAATATAATCTCCAATTCGAGACACATCTGATTAATCAGGAGTGTGATCGTGAGAGTGCAATATCTCAGCTGCTGCCTCAGTGGTGAATATTCGGACAGTCAATTCACTGTCTTCACCAGACACCCGGCTGACTTTGAGTTTTCCTCTTCTGTAGGGATGTAACAGTGGTATTCTCGAGTACCAGGTGCTCTTTTGGCCATGGAGAACCATATTCTCAGTACAGCAACATTTGATATGAAAAAAAGTTTGACATTTTTGATAACTCACTGATTGAAAACTCGATTACTATTTTTGATACATAGTGCATTCAGCCTATGTTTAGGAAAGAAAATAAACATGAATGATTTGCATTAGAAACATAAGGCTTGTGTTTTGAGAAAGAAGGGACAATGCAAAATAAATGCAAAATAATTTAAAAATTATCTGCACATTCCTATGTGCTGTTAGGGTGCTCTGAAAATGAAATCCAGAATGATTTTATAGATTTGAGTGGTCTGCTGTTCAAACCCTGATACAGTTACTTTTCTGTTTACTGCTATTATGAAAACCTATATAGTCTTCTGAATAAGAAAAATGTGTGTGTTTTTCTACAAATATGTGTTTCTGAGGCCTAAACATAGCTAAGCCAAAAACTCAAAATAAATTTTGGTCAATTTCAAGTGGCTTCTTTGATCATGCCGGATCATCTGGACCATATGTTTTAATTTTATCACATACTATATCAGTTAACACTAGGATTACCAAAGCCTACGAAAAAACCCGTACTCCCAGCCCACCTTAAATCTCTTCGCACCTCTCCGTCAGTGTCTCTTGTGTTGTAAATGTGTCGATAAGCAAAAGCTGCAAGCAGCCTACTATCCCATCCTCCCACCACCACAAAAAGTTCTCCCAGCTCATGTCTGTTTACCTACGTGTGAGTTGCGTGTGAGTTGCCTGGAGTTGTATGGGGTAAATAATATATCGTTATTTGGAATACATGCATTTAATGTGTGTTCCGTGTCTACAATAATCTATGTAAACACATTGTTAAAACAAAAATGTTTTTCATGTTTTAGTAATAAAATGTAGACATGAAGTGTTTAATGTGTGAAGCCTGAAGTCCAAATATCAAATAAACACTTTCACAAAAGGTACAAGTATAACAAAACAAGTGCTATTTTATTCAAGAATATAATAACTGCAGAAAAAGAACTCACGTTAGGGTGCGACATTAACACCCCTTTAATACGGCCACTTTGGTGGTGCAGTGGTAAGAACTACTGACTCATAATCAAGACGTTCCCGGTTCTATCCCGGATGCCTCCGTTCTGAGTAGTGAGCTGCTCTTATTCTTACTATTATAGAATAAAAACATACATTTGACTTGATTCTGTAACATCCGGTGTAAATGTATGGTACACGTAAAGGTTAGCATTTTTTTTAAAATTTTGTTTTGTTCTCTCAGTTGCGTTCACGCTTGCCCCGATCTGACACTGCTGTTTTCAAATAAAGTCATGCTATAGCAGAGGTGAACTCAGATGAGGACAAGGGTTCTACATCAGAGAAAGAGAACAGAAACCCGCCCCGCAAGAAACGTCCACTCACATATAAGAACAACGTTTGGATGCAGCCACAGGTTGGACATCATTCTGCCAGTCAATCTGCTCCACACCTGTCCTTCAAAGATAAAGCAGAGCTTACAGAGCTCGCCAAGGTATCATGCAGGTCAGGTATTACAATCAGATAT
Organism: Polypterus senegalus; assembly: GCF_016835505.1. Classification (NCBI taxonomy): domain Eukaryota; kingdom Metazoa; phylum Chordata; class Cladistia; order Polypteriformes; family Polypteridae; genus Polypterus; species Polypterus senegalus. The sequence continues at coordinate 25,355,798 of NC_053162.1, read as the reverse complement.
CGTGATGGTCTTTATTTAAAAAACATTTATATTTTACTTATAAAAAGCCTGATTGAATGTTATTTACCTTGATTTATTTATGTATCTTCCTACAGTGTAAAGTCACAAGTAGACTGCAGAGATTCCTCTGTTTGATCGACACGGGCATGCTGGCACAGTACATTTGTACTGAAGTGACTTCAGCTGCAGGTGGAAGTCTGAGCCTGTTCGGTGGTTTAGTGCTTGAACTATGGACTTGTGAAATTTGATGACAGAATGAGGCCGGATAAAATCGACACCCCCTCTCCTCGGTAAACTGGCTGTATCTTGAAAAATATTGATATTTAATGAAAAACAAAATTACAGGGTATCTTCTGACTAACAAAGGTTCACCTGGTAATTTTTCCAGAATTTTTTAAGTGTTGATTTGACATAGAATGACCAGATGCAACTCTCCTTCTTATACATTCATTCATGTTTAGCCCTGACATACATAGATTGCTTTAAAAGTAGTGCTGCCAGGACAGGCCCCAGTCCACTGTGACCTTCATTGGATTAAAAGGATTTGAGAATATGATTACATTCTTGTTTAATTAGCACAGTCCTGCAGTATTAAATAAGGGTCTATTACTTTTAATTGGGTGTGTTTCTGGTTTAAGTGATAAACAGCTAATTAAAATATGAAAAAATGCTGGAAAGATAATTAATTAACACCTAGAGGAAGGACCATGGGCAAAAGCAAATAAAACACTGCACTTGAATAAAATGTGTAGCTGCATTAGTAATCGCTGGGATCCTTTAATAAAGCACTAATAAAATTTATCATTGGACTGCAAGAAAGTGGAAAAAGTCTCTCACCATTTATTGTCTTGATATATTCAATAAAAGCTAATATCTTCTTCATTGGTTTGGCTTTCTGCCTCCAGCTCATGTATCAATTATTTATGCCTTGCAATATCTTTAATATGGTCATTTTATGGTTGTCCTTACACATAGCACCTTGATGTTCATCATTCTGATGAATCCCTTCTGTGTTTCATTTCGACTCATCATAAAACACAGATGGCAGAAATGCAGTGAGAAGAATTATAATTAAAAATGACAAAACTAGCTAAGACAAGGAGACATTTAGCTTCAAAAATACCAACTTGACATTATTACATTGAATTAAAAAGAAAGCTTTTACAGTAATTCATTCTTTGCAGTGTCATGTTGGTTTTCATTTAGTTTTCTTGTTTCTCCAAATTTTTATTGCACTCATTTTTACATTGAGATTTTATATGTGGTCACCAAAAGCAGAACTCAATGATCCAAGAGTTCAGTTCTCTTCAAAACATGCAAGGATTTTAAAGATATACAAATAGTGGACTGGTTGCCCCCTTTATTCTCTTTGTGAGCAAATTAAATACCATATATACTTGCTTATAAGTTGGATCTTGAAACCCAAAAAATCGATCATAAAATCAGACCCGACTTATACGCCCGTTCAAAAATGTGACACTTACATTTTTTTTTTACATCTTCTTGCCTCCTCCAATCTCGCACCAGTTTCTCAGACACATTGAATTTTGTTGCAGCAGTGCAGTTACCAATATCTTTTGCCACTTCAATGACTTTTAATTTAAAACCAGCTTCATATTTCCTTCTGATCGAATGCTCCATCATAGATAAGGGATGCTCTTACGATAAAGGTGTATAAGGGTGTGAGATACAAAAAACACAAAACAGTGCAAACATCGCTTTGGAATTATACGGTATTATCGTATGGTCACATAGGCCCAATACATAGAAAAAAAGACAGTGTGCTCCGCAGTTACTCTCTCAGGTGGGCGTTAGCATATAATAATCTCTTGGACCAATAACGTGTGTTTTATACATTCGACTTATACGACCGACATTATAAAATACCAGAAATTATGTGGTAAAATTAAGCCTCGACTTATACAAGGGAGAACTTAAATGCAAGTATATACAGTAAGCACTCAAAAGCACTAAAATAAATGTAAATCACGTCTATGGCAAGGTTAACTGAAGTTTCCTTCATCATCAAAAACTGAGGGAGTTTTGTTCTTGTCTAAGGTTATGACCAAATGAGATGCCAACATTTGGGGGCATCTCCCTTTTATACCAATCCCATTGGGAAGGGAAGAGCTCAGTTACCCTCAGGGGGCATCTCCTCTGAGCTAAAGAAGAGAAAAAAGAGACTTTTTTAGTTAGTGGCATGTTAGTGGCAGCATCCCCCCCTCGCCCCAGAGGGTTTTTACTTACCTGGGATGAGTCCTTGAGGCATCCCTTAGAGACACATGCTTGGTAAAAAAAAATGTATATATAATATATTCACACATTAGCATCTGTGAAACACTGTTTGGGCTCCTCTGAGGTCGATAGGGGGTACTAAAGCTAAACCTAGTGGGGGCAACTGACTCTGCCCCTTCCAGTCCCACTGCTGTCAGAAGGAAGTGTTCAGCCTTTCACCAAAATTACCACAGGACGGAGTTACAACCCTTATGTAGCCTGACAGCAGTCTTATTTTTGGAACGTTTCTTTGTATTGGTGGGCATAGCAGTGCTTATTTTCGTTGAATCTTTCATATATTTTTGTTGGAATTAAATGGGGACAACCATCTTGGTGCCCCATCATTTTGCAGTGGTGACATGCAGTTACTTTTTCAACCTATATATATATATATATATAAATATATATATATATATATATAATATATATATATATATTGTCACAGATGAGCGGGGACACTGCACAGCCGGGACGCCTGGATAGTCCCCGAGTTGGACAATACAGCCGCCCAGGACTATTTGGGGGCCACAGGGACGGAGCTGGGACGCCCTGCATGAGAGGACGTGGCCACCGCCAGGGGGCGCCCGGACAATTAGAGAAGCCTGGATGGCAGCACTTCCGCCACACCAGGAAGTGCTGTCGGAAGTAATTCCAAGGTCACCCAGAGGGCTTCCAGGTGCTTTCCTGACACTTCTGCCACACCAGGAAGTGACGTCAAGGGGATCACCTGGGGCTCATCCGGGTCATGATAAAAGGGGCCGCCTCCTTCCAGTAGACGAGCCAGAGTTGTAAGGATGGAGACAAAGCTTGTGAGGAGGAGAGAGGAGGTCAAAAGAGAGAAAAAGAGAAAGAAGAAGACGACAGTGGAGAGAGTTGGTGCTTGAGGACATTGTGGTGCAGAAAGGTTTAAAATAAAAGAAGTGTGTTTTGGACATCCTGGTGTCGGTCTGTCTGTGTCTGGGGGTACGCTTTCACATATATATATATATATATATATATATATATATATATATATATATATATATATATATATATATATATATATATACACAGTATATATATATATATATATGTGTGTGTTTGTGTGTGTGTGTGCATGTGTATATAATAATCTACTTCAAAATGAATAAACAGAAAAGAAAGGAACAAGAACAAAAAAACAAAAACAGATTCAACAGTATTAGAACGTGTGAACAATTAAGTTTTTTTCCCCATTTTTCCAGAGTTATATGACCATTTTGTCTACTATTTAACATATTTTAAATTGTATGATTTCATCCACTCTACATTTTTGACTCTAAAAAGAAGTAAAAAGTCTAATGCATAAGATATATTGTACATTATGTGTAAATGGAAATTACTTGCCTTTGTCTGGACTGCTATGTACCTAAAGCATATCATCCAGTACTGTACCAACCCAAAATGGCCATCTGTTTTCAAATTATTTCCAGAAGAGTATTCCACTTTACACCTACTATTGCTGTTTACCATTTTAAATCAATTATTCCCATACTATCTGCTTTCATTTTGACTACATTTAGATAGACGCAGATATACACAGATGGGCTATATCTGTGTATGACTGATACATGTTAAAGGAAACATAATATTGTATACTTTTAATGACAGCCCTTGTCGTATTTTTGAAAACATCTGGTTGAGTATGTGAGAAGATCTACCTTTTGAACCCATGCTGGCTGTCATTTACAATACCATTTCAATTTTTATTGACTGTAGCTATGATTTTCCAAAAAGATAAAGGGACAATTTATGGGTCTATAGCTACTAGGCTCCATTTTATCTTGTCTTTTGAATTAAATCTTCAAAGCTGGGGAAACACCTGGAAAATGCAATTCAGAGTAAATAACTTCAAAATGCTACATGCAGGCAATAAGAACATACATCTTAAATACAAGACAGGAGATACAAACGTGCTGAAAATCATTTCAGAAAAAAAGGATATGTGGGTTCATATTGATGCCTTCTCATTCTACACTTAAAGTGCAGAAGACATTAAAGAAGTGTGCAAAATAAAACTATATTTTAAAAATAATACATCACACATTCATAGACTTTCCTCACAAATTCTACAAGGTACAGGTGAGAGTAGTTGTAAGGTTTTCTGTGAAATCCTGCACACCGGACAACCAGCAAATGAAATTCAAGCTATCCAAAGAAGAACAACCAGCTCTGGATGAAGCATTAAATATAACGAGCATGTGGTTAGGGCACAAAGGGAAAGGGCGCAGGGTCAGGGCCAGCGCCAGCGCCACCATTAAGGCAAATTAGGCATTCGCCTTGAGTAGAAATCATAAGGGGGGGACCCAACAGCACGGTTTAGCTACCGAACAGTAGGTTGGCAAGCTTGCCCTAGGGAGCAACATAACCTAGCACTGGCACTAAGCACCACAGAGTGATTTCCTCAAGCTCAACTTTAGTTGAATTTTGTATATTTATCAGTATCTGCCATGTTTTACTTTAATCCGCATTATTAAAAGTTTTTTTTGGCATGGTGAGTGAATGAAGTTTAAAAGTTTGGCTTGAAGGTGTCATCAGACATCACATTTGTTGTCATCTCATGACATAACATTTCAGTTCAGCCAAGCATAAAAACATCTGGCTAGGTCTGGCTAGCATTGAACTCATCTGCTGATTTGTGTAACGGACCACTAAGGTCTTTATATTATTGAGTCTTAATTTCTTATCAGTTAACTGTCTTGGACAGTTGGCCTTAATCCAGCTCGGAGAACACCATGTTCTCTTTGGTAGTGCAAAATTTATGAAATTTTAACAACTTCAAAGATGCTTTCAAGCTGTATGTGAGCCAATCACGATTTCTTAAAAAAGCTCAAGTTGATAATGAATTGAATACATGACATGCTTCTGGTATGTTTCCATTATTCTCATTTCCATGCCTTGCGCTCAGCTTTTCCAGAATAGGCTCTGCATGAATTAAATGGATGGATGACTCGTTAAGGCTGCTACCTCACATAATCAGCATCTTGGATTTGAATCCCATTCCTTATTGGTTTTTTCATGCAGCTTGAATGTTCTCCAAAGATGTTTGTTTGAGGTTGACTAGCAGTTTCAAAATGGCCCATGGTACGTGTTATTTTCTGGGCCTGTGTATTGCATTAAAGGGTGATAGGCAGTCAGTGCCCATCATTACAGAATCCAACACAAGACAGGAACCAACAATCGACTGATCATCAGTCCAAGCACTTTGCAAAGTCTTTCACATGCACATAACAGGACAGGACAATTAAGAGATGACCAGTCAACCTAAAGTGGGTTGAAACTGAGTATTTGGTGAGACAAGTTTGTGAAGAATCTACATCTATGTACACCATTAGGAAGCATAAATGAGGGTGCTTTCAAATGTATAAATGTAAGGCAATAATACTAAAAAGTAAAACACTTCAGAATCATTGTATGCATATATAAAGTATATGTACATATACAATATGCACTAATACATCAATACAGTGTTATTTCAACAATTTCGGTGTCATGACCCAATTTTTGTCTTCACAGCCCTCCAATGTGGAATGTCCCTTATAGTGAAATCTGCGCAATCATCAGAACAGGGGGGATGGAGCGCGATTATTGGTGCAATGGCATATTGCTACCCTCTTTGCAATCCACTACAACATGGTGGTTTATAAACACTTAATTAATACATTTCAAGTTATTGTCATTCACCAATCCCAATAGTAAAATAGTCCGGAAAAAATAAGGCCCCCAAAATCCTGAAACATACAAACCTATCCGAGTGATCGTCACAGGGCAAAAGTAAAGTCAACATCTAACTGAACTGCTGAACTGCATTGTGATAGCGGGTCGTGTCCATTCATGTGCAAATAATAATACATTTCTGAGGTTGGAGTCTGTCACAGGTGAATCCATTTTCAACAACCCATTCTGGAATATTAGGAGTGAAAATCTGACATTAGTGACGTAACTAAGAAATTATTATAATAAATTAGACAGCTGAGCGGACAATTCAGTCCATCAGACTCATTTGTTTAGTAAACAGTTGTCCCGGTATTTCATCCAGATACTCTTTTGAGCTATCAAGGTTTCTGCTTTCACTACATATCTCATGGGTTTATTTTAGATTTCCTAAACTCTTCCTGCTTTGTGGCTTCAGTCCTAAATGCTTTTCTTCTTGATTTCCACTAGTGTGCTTGCATTTGATTAACCCTTAAAATGAAAGATTTCAGCGGATCTACTCTTATCAATGCCTCTGCAAAATTAAAAGACCTGAGTTAAGCTCCCATGAAGTCTCCTCTACTCGAGACTAAACAGGTTTAATTCTCTTAGTCTGTCACAGTAGGACACGTTCTTAAGTCCTGGGATGCAGTTGGTTCCTCTCCTCTGCACAGCTTCAAGTGCTGCTATGTCTTTCTGGCTGTGTTGTGAGTAGAACTGGTCTCACTAGTGCATTATATAGTCAGAGCTTACCATTCCTTAGTTTATATTCAACACTTACTACGATATAACCTTTCCTTGTATTTGGCTTTTACATTTCTTCTGCACATTGCTTGGTTGAAGAAAGATTTGTGTCTACATATCTCCAAATCGCTTTCAGATGTTGCTTACTCTGTAACAGTTGTCATGTGGGTTGTTGTGTGTCATTGTCTAGTTGTACCTTTTCATCAACACTGTAAATACAGTAGTAAAGAATCTGAATAGGTATTAGAAACATATAGATTACTTGGACAATAGCACCTGACCTTGGAGAACCAATAAAAGCTAAAAGGGTAGAGACTGAACATAGCTAAAAAGTTCAAAGTGCAATAGCAAAGAAGAAGGGAAAAGAGAGGCGAGGAACAGCGGCAGAGAGAAGGTTGCTGATATTACGCTACCTACAGGAGGGGTTGGGAGAACCTGGGTTCATTCATGGAAGGCAAGAGGACTTTGCAACATAGAGGATCCTTTTACCTTTTTATAGAAAACACAGAAGGGTGCCCTGACATGCCTGTGTGAAGAAGCAGAGTGAGACAAATGTTTCACAGTATTAAGGTATGGCTCAGCATCACCCTCACAATAGCAGACTTAAAAAAATGAAAAAAAAAACGTAATTCTACCAAACTCTTGGTTAATTTTTTTTGATAATTGTCATTTGTATATTCATGGTTTATTATTGGAGTGTTTTGTATTGTAGTCCATCTATGTAGGTGGTACTCTACAGTGCAGTATTTGTGTAAACAGCTGATTTATTTCTTCACAATAATCATTTTATTTCAGTGATCATTCTGCTTCTGTAGTTGTGTGGCTAGTATTGAGGTAGTGTTGGTCACTTGCATTCTGGATCACTTATTTATTTTCATTTCTTTTTGCCATTCTAGGGATCAGTAGCACAGGTTACAATTGTGCCACCCTGGGGTAGGGAAAAGGTCTCGAAAAGCGGTACACCTCTATGACAAATTGATGTTCTTTTTGCCCACATGTAAACTTTGCACTTTTCTAATAAAGCAGTTTAAGACATACATATTTTAGACAGATAAAAATAATTCTGTTTGACATAATTAGCTTTAGGCATTGCATTTATTTATTTATTAGTTTAATGTCTGTAGGGTTACTTAATATAGATAGTTTTCCTCATAGGCTTTTACTTGTACATACTGTAAGTATCTATCCACCCGCTGAATCCGAATACAGGGTCATGGGGGTCTGCTGGAGCCAATCCCAGCCAACACAGGGCACAAGGCAGGAACCAATCCTGAGCAGGGTGCCAACCCACCGCAGGACACACACAAACACACCAAGCACACACTAGGGCCAATTTAGAACCGCCAATCCACCTAACCTGCATGTCTTTGGACTGTGGGAGGAAACCGGAGCGCCCGGAGGAAACCCACGCAGACACGGGAGAACATACAAACTCCACGCAGGGAGGACCCGGGAAACGAACCCGGGTCTCCTAACTGCGAGGCAGCAGTGCTACCACTGCACCACTGTGCCGCCTGTAAGTATCTATGCATTCCAAATTTATGTAGTGATGTTGACTACTTATAATTTGTTTCAATAATTTATTTGTTTCATAGTGAATAAGTAAAACATTATTTACAAACTAACAATTTTGGTATAAGTTAAATAAAAAAGTTACATAATTTTATTGTATTAATGTTCTAGAAGCATGTGTTTTAGGCAATGCAAAGCTTAGATGCACAATATAAACTTTAAAAGTATTTTGTTGGTTGCCATGGCATTTGACTTTTTTATTGTACTCTGTATACCTGTACTGATTTTAATTATAGCACAGTACAATGACTAGAGGGGGCCCACTTGTCTGCACACATATGTCACAGTTCGTCTTGTTGCAAAAAATCCTAGGGGCCAAAAAAGTTAGAAGACAATTTATTGTTTTTAAAATACATGATACCCCGGTATACGTCTGCTTTGGAATAAGTCTAACTTGGTACACATGCTGCTTGGACACAAAAAATTTTGCTTGGTATACGATCTTTGTTTGAAATATGACTCGCGTGCTATCCTAGTTTACCTGTCTCGAGACAAAGCCACGACTGCCCTTGAGCGTCAGTGCGCCAGTTACTAGCATTCAGTGATCAACCCGCGTTATAACTCTCTGTGAATTTTCACGTGTGTGGTATAGCGGGTCCACAGCTCCTGTCAAAGACCACCTTGGTGAGGGGGCGTGGTGGTTGTGTGGCTGAAGGTTCTCAGGGCGATTCACAATGTGGGCATTTCTCACCAAAGTGCACATGTGAGAGACCACCCGCATTCGTGATTGTTCCTAGGGCTGCTTATCTTGATAAATAGAAGCGCAAGTCGGCTAGAAGGGGAGGAAAAAGAAAAAACAGACGGGAGGATGAGAGAGAGAGAGAGAGCGAGAGTGCACGCGCGAAGTAGTTGTAGTAGGCAGAGTTAAGGTCAGCTGCAAGTAGAGCGACTCCCCTGTTGGGGAGCACGGGGGCCAACAGGTAAAAAGGCACCGGGCTTCTTCTTGTTTTTTTTTTTTTTTTTTTTTTTTAAAATAATGCTTCCTGCTGTATTTTAACCTCATTGTTTTTAAGAAGACTTTTTTCTATTGTTTTTAACCTCCACATTTCACTTCTGATTTTATGAACTTTTTTTTCTGATTTTCAGAACTTTGGAGACTGCACTTTAATTTGAACACCTTGTTTTGTTGATTGTTTTAATAAAAGCACTTTGCACTTTTTCACCATCCCCTTGCTTTGGTGTTACCGATGAGCTTAGCAGTGAGGCACATTATTGACGGTGTAGGGTTCAAGGGCTCCCTACCAGCAGATGGGAGAATACAGCAAACCCGCATCGTCACAACGTGATTTTGTGTTTTTTTCACGTAAATTTGAATTGATTGTTGAAAAGTATGAAGGTGGCATGCGTATCCGGGACATGGCTGTTGCATACCGTTGCCGAGAATGACGGTATCTACGATCGTGAAAAACAGACATTATTAAAAAGTAAAGTGAGATAAAATTTTCATTTATTTCATCTAATTGCTTTTGTATTTATATATTTTAGTATTAAGCAGTGTTTAAATAATTTTATACAACCCCATCCCACATACTGGGAACAATTTAGGATCGCCAATGCACCTAACCTATATGTCTTTGGACTGTGGGTGGAAACCGGAGCACCCGGAGGAAACCCATACAGACACAGGGACAACATGCAAACTCCACACAGGGAGGACCCGGGAAACAAACCCAGGTCTCCTTAATGCGAGGCAGCAGTGCTGCCATTGCATCACCGTGCTGCCTTTTTGTAAATTGTGAAAACATAAAAGTAAAGTCTTTTTTAATAATAGAAAGGCAAAATATTTTTATTGTACTGTAAAAAAGTCCTATATGATGAAAACAATATTATTTGTATTGCACTATGCTTTTGTAAATCTTGAAATATCTTGAAAATTTGCCTTTAAAATTTTTGCATATTTAAAAAATTATACAATACTGACTGTGTAAGCCCATGAAGTAAAAAGCCTAGTCCTAGAAACTATTGAAATTGTCAGAAAAAAATTGAAATGTAGAGATGTCAGGTAATTGACAGGAACTACTCTGGGCATCTCTCTCCTAGGAGGTTTCATTTTGCCGATGTGCTTGCATTGCTTGTGCATTAGCGACGGGAGGAAGAGTAAAAGGGATACCGTTTTGCCGATGTTAGCAGCTAAGCGACTTTGTCTTTCTTCTGAGGTTTCATTTTGCCGAAGTGCTGCTCTCACTTGTGTTATTAGTGGGTAAGCAAGTTTTCTGTTTCCTCGAAGGTGGAGCCCTTAGCCCAACTTCACCTCTCATTTCCAGGGCCGGACAGACACACATACTTCCACGTGTAGACATTTACATATAAGATATGTAAATATGTTAAGATGACAAATTAAACAAATTTTGATCTGTAGTTTGACATCTAAAGTTAGACTTAATGGTGAGTATTTTAATAAAGAATTAAAAACCAGCTACAGTAATCCCTCCTCGATTGCGGGGGTTGCGTTCCAGAACCCCCCGTGATAGATGAAAATCTGCAAAGTAGAAACCATATGTTTGTATGGTTATTTTTATATTTTAAGCCCTTATAAACTCTCCCACACTGTTAACATTATTAGAGCCCTCTAGGCATGAAATAACACCCTTTAGTCAAAAGTTTAAACTGTGCTCCATGACAAGACAGAGATGACAGTTCTTTCTCACAATTAAAAGAATGCAAACATATCTTCTCTTCAAAGAATGCGTGTCAGGAGCAGAGAATGTCAGAGAGAGCAAGAGAAAAGCAAACAATCAAAAAATCAATATGTGCTTTTGGGATTTTAAGTATGCCAAAGCACCGCGATAAAGCAGCATTTTGTAGAGGAGCGTCCGTATCCTCTGTGCAAACAGCCCCTCTGCTCACACCCCCTCTTTCAGGCAGAGAGAGTGAGAAAGACAGAGAAAATGCAAACAATCAAGTACCGCGTGGGAAGCACATCGTATATCATTGAGGAGTTTTAGTTAATATGTAATACATGCTCTGATTGGGTAGCTTTTAAGCCATCCGCCAATAGCGTCCCTTGTATGAAATCAACTGGGCAAACAAACTGAGGAAGCGTGTAGCATAAATTAAAAGACCCATTGTCCGCAGAAATCCACGAACCAGCGAAAAATCCGTGACATATATTTAGATTTAAATTAAAAAATCCGTGATGGAGTAAAGCCGCGAAAGTCGAAGCGCAATATAGCGAGGGATCACTGTATTCACATAAGTGTCGAAGATCAGTAGAATATCCATCCATCCATTATCCAACCCGCTATATCCTAACTACAGGGTCACGGAGGTCTGCTGGAGTCAATCCCAGCCAACACAGGGTGGAAGACAGGAAACAAACCCGGGCAGAGCGCCAGTCAGTAGAATATCTTGTCAGAATTTAAAAATAATAATAAAAACTTTTTTTATGCACCTTTAATTTTTAAAGTATGAATCCACTTTATTCTATTAAGGAAGGCAGAATCTGGAAGCCCGTGCCAATGGGAGTAAGGAAGTCTCTCAAAAATTCACCCAGCATTCACCCACAAACATTTCACAGATTCATTTATCAAATTCCTGCCCATTCACTTAACTTGTGAGTTTTTAATTGTGAGTTTTTCTCCAGATGTTGTTCCTTTAACATTCCAATCACCTGCATGTTTGGTTAACTTTTTGACTCAATGAGAATAAGTTTGTCCTGTGTCTGATGTTACGAATACATGAACTCTCTGCTAATGACCTTTGAAGGGAATTAAGCAGATTTGGTAAATGGATGACTACAACAACTTCACTCTAAAATTCTAAAGAGGGAGAATGATTTAAGAAAAATGAAGAGAAACACTGAAAATAAGGTTGATTTATCGCTATCTGTGAGTATGGCCACTAATAATGGAATGCTTTCTTCACATAAAAATTGTCAGAGTCTTTCCTTAATATCAGAGACTTGTATTTCACAAAGGTCTCTGGTGACAATTTATTATCTATAATGTTTACAAATTACTTTTAGTCTTACTATATTCATTATATTTATGTCTTTTTTCTCTATGTTTACTTAAATTTGCTGCAGTTTAAGTGTTTTAATAGGTTATCATTAATAATGTGTTTTAAAGGCATTCATTTATCTCACAGTATGCAGTTTTAATTGCTAGGATGAATATTTTGTGCCTAAAATTCCCTATGAAAGATTCCTTTAACAGAAAGCGTTTTTATCTTGCAGTTGCATAATTCACACCCATATCCATATTGTTGCAGGTCTAACACTTACTGTAATAAGCCACTTCTGGGTGCTGTCACATCGGGTCATTTCAAAATCTTAACGCTAAGGTTTACCTTCTGATGTTCTTATGCATTTATTTTAAATGTATTATTATACGAACATTTGACCTCAAATTTGAAAATACATCATACTTCAATTAATTAACTAATAAGCAGTGCATTCTGGGATTAGTTCTAGTCCAAATTATGCAAGGGAGTCTGCTTTATGCATAATTTACTTTGAGTAAATTATGTTTTTAGCATGTAAATGCCGGGGTCATGTATTTTATATAATAGATGATGAGAATCACTTCATTGCCCTTTGTATTTCGAGTTGTAAATTCTATGATACTACTGCTTTTGGTGTTTTGTGATGAGCAAATTGAGAGGCAGTACTTGTGAAAAAGAAAAAAAAAAGCTGAAAAGATTATAAAATATTAACAAGTGAAAGTAAATAAATGATGTAAGTGCAGAAGTAATGTAAAAAAGTTCTAACTCTGACAATGAGCTTGCAGCGCTTTAGGCTTCTGCACCCTATCAGTAATATCAAATCCAAGAACTGCTTGAAAATAAAATTTACATAGAGCGCCTTGTGATAAATGGGTACTTTCTGTGCCAGGCAGAATGGTGACTTAGTGAATAGCTCTGCTGCTTCAGAGCTCTTGTCAACTACAGTTAAGCATTGTCTGAGTGGAATCTGCATGTTCTCTCCATGTTTGTGTCATTTTCTTCCACTGGGTATTTTAGCTTTCCTCCCACATCACAAAAGTATGAATGTGTAAGGCTGACTGGTTATTCTGTATGAACCCATATAAGAACTGACTGTGTGTGACACAAAACAAAGGTTTGGGGCAGGCACCTGTGTATTTGGCCTTGGCCGAAAAAAAGGCAAAGTTTTTCAGCACAATAGTGTACAGAAGAGAGTCCAAAACAGAACTACTCGACGGAGGAAGGAAGTGGAGGGAGGTCATAGGGATGTTTAAGGAAGTGATGCCGTCCTCGGGGTAGGGGCTGGAAATGATGTCATCCTCAGGGCCAGGGTGGAAGTGACGTCTTCATACTCAGGCACAATTTCCTGTGTCTGGTCTGCAGAGACAAAATAAGAGGGTTGAGTGCACCCTGCCACCCCCGGGCTGGGCTTGGAATTCCCTTCTTTTGGTCCCTGTGGCTGGCTCTCATGTGCATGTGTGTGACAATGGATATGGCATCTGATGAGCTTGGATACCATTTTCAGTATTGGTTTCCACCTTGTGCTTCTTAATAATTCTGGGATATGAACCGGTACTCTGCCATTCTGAATTAGTTAATTTTGTAAGCTTAGAATTTAATGCCAAAATACACCCACTGTTCAGTGAGTGGTGGTTCTGTGGCTAAGGCTCAGTGCTGGTATCTGGAAGGTTGCCGGTTTTAATCCTGTTACTGACAGTAGGGGTTCTACTCTGTTGAGTCCTTGAGGAAGGCCCTTAACCTGAAAATTGATCCGGGGTGCTGTATAATGGCTGACACTATGCTTTGCAATTAACAAAGTATATCAAATGAAATAAAAAATGTAAACAAAAAACATGAAAAAAGTTCTTAGGACCAAAATGCCAAAACTTGAATGAGGCCACCTTTTGCTGTCGAAACAGCCTCAGTGTTGGAAACGTTTCTTGATCTAGAAATTGATTTCTTGGAAACATTGTGATTCTGGTCCATGTTAAAATGATTGCATCACACAATTTCTGAAGACATTCGTGCTGTGAACTTCTCATTTTACCAAAGTTGGGCTACTGGATTTAGATCTGGTGAGTGGTAAGGCCACTGAGAAACAGTGAGGTCATTGTAAAACTGATAAAACCAGTTTAACGTGCCTTTTGCTTTGTGACATGGGGCATTATTATGTTGGAAGATGGGTAAATTGTGGCTATGAATGGATGCACATGGTCAGCAACAATACTCGAATAGGCTGTGACATTCAAGCAATGATTAAAATGTACCAAGAAAACATTCTTCCACACCATTACACTAACACTACCAGTGTGGACAGTTTACACATGGCATGTTGGATGCATGGAGTCATGCTCTTGGTGCCAAATTCTGACCCTATCTGTGTGTCTCAGCAAATATTGAGATTCAACTCTTCAGCTGTCCAGGATTGGTGAGCCTGTGCAGCCTTAACTTTCTGTTCTTGACTGATACAAGTGGAAGTAAATCTGGGTATCTGCTGTTGTTGCCCATTTACTTCAAGGTTCAGCATGCCCATTCCGAGTTGTTTTAGTGCTCACCACAGATGTACAGAGTGGTAATTTGAGTTACTGTAGCCTTCCAGTCAGCCTGAACCACCATTCTCCTCCAATTTCTCTCATCCACAGAATTGCCGCTCACTGGATGTTTCTTGCTTTTCACACTTTTCTGAGTAAACTCTACAGACTGTTGTGTGTGAAAATCCCAGGAGATCATCAGTTGCAGTAATGTTCAAATCATCAATCATGGCACAACTAAAATCACCAAGATCACATTTTTGTTCCTGCTCTAGTGTTTGATGTAAACATTAACAGAAGCTCCTAACCTGTTTCTGCAGGAATTTATACATTGCCCTGCTGCCACATGATTGGCTGATCAGATAATTGCATGGATAAGCAGGGGTACCTAATAATTTGTTCATAAATCATATACCTGGTAACAATAGCAGATTATGTAATAATGTCTCTTGTGTTATATGGTAAAGTTGATTAAATACATTGACAAATAAATGATAATGGAGAATGCTTGTCATTTTGCTCTTTACAACTCTAACTGTCATTATTTCAGGCTGCTAGTATTATGAAAATTACCACTATGATAGTATTGTACTGTGCTTTTTCAGGTATTTTCTTGAAAATTTGCCTCTAAGATTGAAAATACAGGCTGTACATGTCTTCCTAATGCATACTATGTCATGCATTGTTTTCCCCTGGTAGTTAAGAAGTTATAAATTATATGTTTGCTATTACAGTCCACATCATTAAGTCATGACCTTACAGTGGACAATTCACCTAATCTGCTGCATGGGTTTACCAGGAAACCACACCTGCATGTTTTTTTTTCTTTCAGTAGTCAATGTGAGTGTCCAGAGAAAAGCCACACAAACACAGGAAAGCTTTGTAAAGTCTCCCCAGGCTGTAAATGGGCTGGGTATCTAATTCAGGTCCCATGGAGATACAAGCTCCTTACCAGAAGACCATCAATACTTTCTAATTTTGTAGTAAAAAAAAAGTAAAATACCAACACCAAGTGCTATTAGTCTATTCTTCTTCAAGAAGTGGATTTAGAAAGTATTCAGACTCCTTCACTTTTGACACATTTTGTTATGAGGCAGCCTTGTGCTAAAAATGTTTGAATTCATTTTTTCCACACAATAAGCAACACTCCATACCCCAGAATGACAAAGCAAAAACAAGATTTTAGGAATTTTTGAAAATTTATTAAAAGCACCAAGATCCGGGCCTTTAATGGCCTCTTAGTCACAGCCATCAGCAGTGTGTCTGTCTGCAGAGAGAATGTCGACCTCGTCGAGAGGTTTACTTGCCTAGGCAGTGACATTCATGTCTCTGGTGACTCTTCCTATGAAGTCAGTAGATGGATTGGGAGAGCATGAGGGGTCATGAGGCTGCTGGAAAAGGGTGTGTGGTGCTCCCAATATCAATGCAAAAGGATGAAGGTCCAAGTCTTTAGAGTCCTGGTGCTTCCTGTCTTGCTATATTGTTGCCAGACATGGACGCTATCCAGTGACCTGAGATGAAGACTTGACTCCTTTGGTACTGTGTCTCTCCGGAAAATCCTTGGGTAACGTTGGTTTGACTTTGTGTCAAATGAGCAGTTGCTCATAGAGTCAAGAATGAGACACATTACCTGCATTGTGAGGGAGTATCAATTACTGAACTACGGGTATGTGACGAGGGTGAACCGGCTCGTAGGATCCTCATTGTTGGGGACCCGAGTGGCTGGACCAGGCCAAGGGGTCGCCCATGTAACACCTGGCTACGGCAGATAGATGGTCATTTCCAGAGGGTGGGACTGGACTGCGTGTCTACCTGCGGGGTAGCCAACCAGGATCTGGAGCTGTTTCGTTGTGTGGTGGGTACGGTAACGCACTGTACCAGTGCATGCTCCCCAACTTGATTTGACATATTAAAAGTAGAAAACTGAAATATCGCATAGTCATGAAGCTCCGGATGCACAGTTCTCATGCTGTTGTTGCTTCCAGATGCTGTTTGGAATTCTGTTGTTTTGAGTGATATAACAAGAGCATAATTGATTTTAACGCATTATAAGCTTCAGAACTCAGCAACCCCCCATTCTGAAAGTTTGTGTGATACTTCCACTTCACAATCACAGTTGATCTGTGCTGATCTAGCAGGGCAAAAATTTCCCATACTGATGTACAGGACAGGTGGTATCCTGCGACAGTGTGCGATAGTCCTGGTCAGTTCCACCCTCTGCGGTCAATTCCGGGAGGCTCTTGAACCTGGAACCGTAAATAACGTACCCAAGGATGTACCAGGCAAATGACAAGGGGTTGGTGCAAAGTGTTCAGTGCTTTTATTTAAAAGAACAAACCGAAGTGTCCAAATATAGATAAAATCCAACATTTGTCTGTCTGTCTGTGTGTCTGTTCTCTTTTCACGAGATAACTACATAACAGATTCAGATTGTTTTTTTTTCTGTAATTTGTTTGAACATTCCAGTTGATTTTGTGACTTCTCTCATTGTGCTATGTATCATAGTTCACTTGTGGAACTGATTTATTTGCGCAATTCTGAGAAACACGCAGCGGGTTGAAGGGAGGGGGCAAGGCCCTCCTCACTCGCTCCAGCCTCGGGACATTCCTTACCTCCACTTAGCTAGCGAACGAGAGAACTACATAACGGATTTAGATTGGGCTTTTTTTCTATAATCTGCTTGAACATTACGGTTCATTTTGAGACTCTCTCATCATGCTGAGAATCATAGTTCACTTGCAGGAGCGATATATTCGCGTTAATCTGAGACAGAGGCTGAAGGTCGAGGGGAGGGGGAAACGTGAATGAAGAGTAGGGAGCTGGGCAGGGCCCTCGTCACTGTCCTGTTTCACTACTATGCGGGTGAAACTGTGGGGGACAGCTAGTCTTGAATAAATAAATAAATAGTTCAGTAAAATCCAAGTGATGTCCACAACTTAAAATGTAAAAAAAACTATTCCGAGACCTGAATAAAACAACACAGTCATCGAGTCCATCCTCTTCTTTCTCCCTTCAACAGAGCCCAGTGCAGCTTCCATTCTCCTGTTTCCTCAGCTCACCAGCAGCTGCTGTCCTCGCTTCTGAGCCCCATCTTGACTGCCTCTGACTGCATCAGCCAGACCGCTCAGAGCTAGCTGTCCTCCTGTATTCCTTCACAGTGTCCTGGCATCCTAAGGAGGACTCCATCACCAATGTACCTGCTCCTCCAATAAATCATCGGGGTGCTAATGAAGAAACAGGTCATTCTCATATGAGCACACATAGATGTGGGTGCCGCTTTGCCCTGCTACCTATGCCCCACCCAGAATGCCCGCTATCTCACACAGTGCCACGTTTAAAATCACTGGGATCTTCCGCACGACCCATTCAATGTTTGTCAATGGAGATTGTATGGCCATCTGTTTGACCTGTTAACAATAAAACTCCTGAAAACAATAATTTGGAGGGATGTCTACATATTTTTGACCATATATTGTAGATTCTGATGCTCAGATTTTAGATTTTTCATTTCAAAACATGCAAATAGTAAGACAAATTGGCTTATGCACAGCTACACACAACAAGCTCTCTTTCACTTGAATATCTTGCTTGTTTGTCCTTGAGAGAAAAAAATAATCCAGTGCCCCCGGCTAAGCCAACAGGTAGAAACAACTTTCTGAACACCATATTATTCCTTCTGGAATCTATAAACAGAAAATGCAGTTCTGCGATAAAGGAAAGAAAAAAATATTTTGATATGAGGAAAGTTACATCATGTAACTTTAGATTTGTTTCTTTTCACTTCACCTTCTTTTAAAGCTATACAACAAACAGACTGTTAGATTAGTTAGCACAGCTGTAGAGCAACAGCAGAAGAGTTTTGATTTGGATTTGAAACTTTGAAGTCTAAATGTGCTTGGACTATGAAACGGATGAGGAATAAGTTACAGTGTATTGACTCTGACTCAGAACATCCCTGAGAACCCAAGTGTATGGACACAGAAGCCAAGTATTAATAATAATGATGTGAGGACAAATACAAATATACCCATTCAGATGTACTGTACATTGTCTTCTTATGTTTCTTAGTATTATTATTCTATATTATTGTTTATTTAGCAATCTTTTTCCCTAAGGTAAATTACAAAGTAAACTATTGTAATGCCCCTGTGCACTTGGCTAACATTGAAAGCATCACTGATCCACATAAAGGGCTAGTAAAGCTGATATATATTTTTTTTTTACTTTGAAAGATATGGGATCTCAGGCGAATATAAAACCCTAAGATAATACATTCACCAAAACAATATTGAATTAAAGGACCAATTCAGTATTCTTGTAAGACAACAAAATACTATGCACCCTCCCCTTGGCAGTTACATTATAGACTAAAACATGAAAAACTTTAATAGTAATCACAAGAAAATGAAAAACTCAGTCCTTCTCCTAAATGAAGCATTCCGGTAACAAGTCCCCAAGCAAAAGAATAAAGTTAGCCTACCAAAGAAACTGATGTAGGCTTTTGTACAAGTGTCCAAAAAAGTACAGTACCTCTTTTAAAAGGAAAGAGAAGAAGTCTTCTTCTTCTTCTTCTAGTTTCCTCACCTTTTAATGCTCTTCCACTTTGATTCTTCTCAGATATTACCCAGCTTCCTGCTTATTTTATGACTTTTTTTCCTCTTCCACAGTTCACTTCCTTGTTGTTATTAGTTTTTCCACCAATCAGACCACTCAGGAACTTTCCCAAATAATGCTGGGCAATTTCCTTAAGGTCATAGATAACCAAATTCATCCAGGCAAAAAATCCAGGGAAATGCATACAAAAACATTTGGAAGGCAAACCATATCACCAAGAGCAAGAGAGCAAAATTGAACGTAGAGCATAGTTGGTCCCAAGAAAGAATAAGAACGTAAAGCAAAATTAAAGAATGTTGAGGTTTGATTTAATCAGTACAGCTGTTGATATCCAAGTGGAGACCAGAGATTCTTAAATGTCTTAAAAGATAATTTGTAAATAGGTGCATTTTTAAGAGCTACCTGTAAACCAGAGGATTTGGAGCATAATAAAGGGTTTTGGTAAGATCATTCCACAACTTGGCAGTATTGTTCAATTTTAAGGACAGGTAGCAGATATGACATAGCAGAATATAGAAATATATGGTGGGGGAACCAAAGATTGAGGTATTGAAGACCAGAGCCATGAAAGATGTCACAAGAATGGACAGGACACATAAAAATGTTTGGGACAGCCATCCTTATATTATGCCCTGGCTGCAAAAGGGTTGGATTTTGTGGAGTTGTATCTGGTTCAAAGTCCAAAACAGAACTGATGACATGTGGCAAAAATGATGATTTTAAAGGTCTGGACAGGAAGTGGCGTCATCATGCGTGGCGGGACCGGAAGTGATGACACCACGGGCACTGGAACCAGAAGTGACGTCATCTCGGCAGTGTGCTGTCATCATGGACGGTGGGATGGAATTTCCTGTGAATGGTCTGCAGAGGATTGAGAGAAAAAGTCAGTGCACCTCACCACCCCCTGGTCAGACATGGAATTGTCACTATTCAAGCCCTTTAGCTGCCTCCCCATGTGCATGTGTGTGACAAGGACTAAGGGGAATTTGTAGAGATCTGGTGTGATAACTAAGATTGCAACAGAACAGAATAGAATAGAATGGTCCTCTATGCTCCTGTTTAATATGTAGCAAGTCAAATATTAGATACAAATACACTGTGGGGTGTATGTAGCTAAAGGAAAAGGCGGATTAGAAGCATCTGATAATCTCAGGTGCACTTTCATTCACCTCAACCAGACAGTAAACAGATGTGACTGAAATGGTTAATAGGATGTTGGGTTAGAGTGTGCATTTCATTTATTTCCCAAGGCACATGATTTCTGTAACACTTTATATTAAGTAGTACATACAACATACTATTAGTTACAAACAGTCAGCTAATAAGACCTTAACAAACTTCATTTTGTCTTAATAACACTTTAAAGCACCAGTAAAGTGGTTATTCATCTCTGTGCAGTATGGCATATTACCTGTGAATGTGAATGATCCATCTGATCTTATTAAGCACTAATTAAGGACTCACAAGCGTTACGCTGAATTACACAATAATTGGAGACATTTATGACCTACTTAAGCCAACAACATAAAGTTATTTTAGTGTGCTGCATTGCACAGAAATAAATACCCACCAAAAGCCTTTGTTAAGGTCTTATTACATAACTGTATATGACTAACAGGCACATTATAGATTGCCTAATCTAAAGTGTTACCATATTTTCAATTAGATCCTTGCAACAGATGGAAGCAAGTGGAAAAATCAAAGAAGAGAGTTGTGAGGGTGAAATGAAAAAGAGAGAACACCAGCCTAGCAGCTGGATTCTGGGTAGGATTTGCTGGGAGCTCGGCCATGAAGGACTTGCAGCAGTCCAGCTGGGAGAGAACAAAAGCCAGGCCAAGATGCTGAGCAGCAAACATATTGAGAAAGGGATAAATCTTGTAAATGTTATGAAGAAAGAAATGACAAGACTGAGTTGATTCAGAATCATCCACACTTACACTAGGATTTTTGAGAATATCCAATAGAAAAGAGACACACAGAGGGTAACATCTTCAAGGATAATGCTTGAGTAAAGATCTGTGGATGGAGATGCAAATGGCAAGGACAGAATATCAGACTTAGATGGGTTATGTTTAAGATGATGTTCGTCCATGCATCATGAGATGACAAGCAGGCATTGGGAGATTTGGGATGATATCTGCAGTTTGACATAAATAAATTAAACAAAGATATGTGCCTCACTGGCCTTTGTGCTGCTGTTCTACAAATAAGGACAGGTTGGGAACATGCAGTGATTACAGCACATTGCCGCACCTACCACACGACAAACCACCTGGATTGAGATCCTAGTGCAGCCATGCAACGAGTGAAGCCTCAGCACCACACTGAACGATGTGAAGTTTTTTTTACGGTGGCCGGAGAGCCATACATGGCAAGTACACACTGTAAGTAAAATATTAAATTCTAGAAACACTTATCTTTGGTCCTTTCAAGTTCAAAGTTCAAACCCCAGTAGTGCATGAATACCAACAGGTTGCCACGCCTCATGTACTTCTCTTCTCCTTCCTAACACTTAAAACATTAGAACATTGACATCTTCAATCTGCATCGTGCTTAGCAGCCATGTCACCATAAAGAGGATTTTGCTGATGCAGTTTACTGTAAGAAAGACACCAACCCTGATAACTTCATGGAGGATGAGCTGTCATTCTAACATGTAATCAGCTTCTGATATTTGCCTTACGTTCGTCAGACCCAGCCCTAGGAGTTCACGAGTACCAGTAGGTTGAGCACAGCGTGGTGTGGCTCTCATTCTTCTTTTTCTTATCACGTGATCAGCTTCTGCAAGTTGCTTCACTGTCAGCAGACGTTGTCTCGGTTCCTTTCCTGAAGGTAATATTGCATGGCCACATCACTGTTCTATTTCTGTCAGTCAAAGTGAATTTCCTGGCCGAAGTAGCCCATTTGTCCAATTTATGGACCATGTTATTTGTTTTATGAAATAAGCTCTTGATTAAGATCAAGATCAGGGTTCAGGTCCCAGTGTTTCACAAGTTTTTGCATGGTAGAGAAACAACCCTTAGCATTTTATATAATAGATAATACATTCTGGGGTGTGTGGATTTAACAAATATGAATTATTGGAAAGACCAGGCCCTGCGGTGGGCTGGTGCCCTGCCTGGGGTTTGTTGCCTGCCTTGTGCCCTGTGTTGGCTAGGATTGGCTCCAGCAGACCCCCGTGACCCTGTAGTTAGGGTATAACGGGTTAGATAATGGATGGATTAATGGAAAGACCAGATGGACAGTGAACAGAAGTGATTGAAAAGGCTAATGTGATGTAGAGTTATATACATATATCTATCTATCTATCTATCTATCTGTCTGTCTGTCTGTCTGTCTGTCTGTCTGTCTGTCTGTCTGTCTGTCTGTCTGTCTGTTATACAGTGCATTTCAAGCCTATGTATCTATATATCTCTTTTCTACTTTGGCTTTCCCATAATGGCTGACAAAGCTACTTTCTCTCTCACTCTTCAAGTTAAATTAATTTTAATTATGTATATCCTGCTATAAATTTTGGTCTTGCTTTTCTCTTGCAGTACCTTGATTACAAGTACTGGGTCAAACATTATTTGCATTTTTTTTCTAAAGTCACCAATTTACTAAACTAAAACTATGCAAAAGAATATTGTTTCGGCTAAGAAACAGTTGATGGAGCACAGATGCTATTTGGGATCAGAGGCAAATTGAGGTGTCTGACAGCTAGTGAGGCGATAGACTGTGAATAACATGCAAACAACTTTTTATGTTTTGAGCACCAAATGAGTGTGTTAACACCACTGAGTTGTCATGCAGTGGTTTGCTTTTGTTTAATATGCTGTATATATACAGTAACTTGCACGCTGTAAGATGAAGGGAGTCGCTCAGGGGCATATATTCACACATATATATATATATATATATATATATATATATATATATATATATATATATATATATATATATATATATATATATATTGTCCTTTGTCTTAGCCATAAAGACTGGCTAGTACTTGCATGCTTGCTTTGTTATTTGTCTTCATGTATCTTATATTTTATTCTTCTTTTTGAATGAATACATTAATAGAAAAACAATAAATGGATATAATTCATGTATTTGAGGGTGCTTACTATACTGTAAGTGGTAATGGAGTTTAAAACCAGGCTGGTTCCATGGTCATCTGCTTTCTTCTGGGCTAGAAACTCAATGACAAATCCTTGGGCCATATGAGATGTAATATATCATGGTTAGTTACAACAACAACATTTATTTCTGTTGTACTTTTTCATGCAAAGAATGTAGCTCAAAGTGCTTTACAACACGTGGCTAATTTATAATATCACTGTGCTAACAAAAACATTGCATTATGTGATTATCATATTTCTCACCACTCATTCCTGCATATGCACATGCAGATTTCCTGCACAATACTTTATACTTAGATTTTTAAAATCCAAATTAATGATTAGCTTGAGGGAGCTGAATCTTAATAATAGACATCATTGATGGAAAACCATGAACCAACCCTGGATGTGGGAAGAGTCCTTCATAAGGCAGACTTATGCTTGCACCCAGTTCTTAATTTGTAAATGTTGAGGTGCTAGGAGCAGAATGAGGGTTCAGCGACAGTGGCCTGAGTTATGTCATCGGCCTAATAATTACATGAAATCAGCACTGTTTACATGTAAACTCACACTAATAAATTAGTATTACACTTGGCTATCTTGCAATCTTACATTGTTGTGCCATTGTATTGGAGTTTTCGCTTGGCACCATCCACACCTACTGCACCAGAACTATCTTTTATACATAGTATAGAGAAACTATAGAAATCATGAAAAAATTCGATCTCAAGATTTTGATGAATCTTGACATTTTAGGCCTACATGAATCCAAAAAAACCATGCATAAAGAAAATATAGGAATTGTGAAAAAAATTGACTTTGATGAAACTTGACGCTTTAGACCAAGGATGCCTGCACTTTTTCGGCTTGCAAGTAAAAATGACCAGGTTGAAATGATTTACCTACATTAAAAATTATATATATATATATATATGCAGCTGGAGATCCACAAAGGGAGAAAATTAATCACTTATCATGAAGTAGTTTTTATTCCTGAGCTTTAAACCCCTACCAGGTGTCTTCTTCAGAGGATAATGCTTAGACTTACAAGTAGTATGAATTGTGGCGACCTTCTATCTGCTGGTAAACTTGTGCCTTTCTAAATGATGTCCAATGATGTTCAGTTTGCCACAGGAAGACTCCAATCAATTTCTAGAGACATCTCAAAAAGAATGAAATTAAATAGCTGGCACAATTTGAAGTCCCACAGCAAAGGGTCTGAATACTTATATCAATAAGAGATTTCAGTTTTTGTCTTTTATACAATTGCAAACCTTTCTGAAAATATGTTTTTACTTGGTCATTATGTATCGAGTGTAGATTGACGGAGAAAAAATGCAAATGTATTTAAAATTAAATTTACACCACAATACAGTGTGCAGAAAGTGAAAGTGTCTGAATATGTTCTGAATCCACTGTAATTACTCAAAAATAAGCAATAGATGTAATTTCTATTACAGTCTGTCTTCAGTTTATGATAAGGGACTTCAAGCTGATTCTAGCCAGGATAAACAGTAAGATCTGTGCCCTGGAAAAGAAAGATATCTTTCCTTAATTTCCTTTCCTAACCACATCTATCTATCTATCTATATATATATATATATATATATATATATATATATATATATATATATATATATATATAAAAAGTCAATGTATGTGTGTGTGTATGTATGTGCCTTCCAGCATCACTTCTGAACAGCCAGAGTGATTTTCATGAAACTTGTTACACATATTTCTCATTGGTCGACAGGGTGAAATTAACCCTAACACACACCCCTCTAAGCCACCCCTCCAATCCCCCAAGCCCAGGGTAGGTTGGGCAGCGATGTTCTTGTCTTGAATGCATGTTATTATCCAGTTGACATTCAGAACGACCACCAGAGTGCGAACTGGAGGTGACTGCCAGTATTCTTTATATCTGAGCATCACTGCACGCCCCTGTTGCTTATGAAATTAAATAGCTTTGGCCGGTTCTGAGCATCAACTGGATGATATCATATATATAGGACCACAAGACTAGCACATTAGTGAGTCTTCTTTGTTTGTTAATTTATTTTTATTTTTAAAGTTGTGTTTTTTTTAAATATATTTTTCTCAAGCAATTAAAAAAAAAACACTTAATTTTCCTCCCGGGCAACGCTGGGTATTTCAGCTAGTTGTTTAAATTCTGCAAACGTTCTTAACAGTGTTACATGTCAGTATGTTCCCTGTAAATGCCAATGTTGTTAGGATTTTGTGAGCTTTTGTGTGCATTTCCATGCTATGTTCATCATTTTGAAGTCTTTTCATTTGTTTGCACTGCTGGTTAGTCAGTGTTTTGTTTCTTTTCTACCGTTTGTGGCGTCACACACTGATGATGTTGCGACCTTGCGTTGCAGGTATGTGTTGCCATGTTGTGGGAACGGTTACTGTTCATGTGCAAATGCAATTTCTCAAATGTCATCTTATTCATTTATTGCATAAGCACAGCACTCTTCATTCAAGCCTTATTTTTTATAAACCCTTTGTGGTGTTTGACTGTCTCAGAGGCTGCGTTTCATCAGTGCCCTCCTCCTCTGCACCCTCATCCCACCAGGCCATGATGGATGTGTGATTTGGGTAGGTGTTTGTTTGTGGGAAACTTATCAAACTTCATGTCATTTGTTTTCTTTCTTTAATTCTGTCCAAATTTATGTTTTTTTTTTTTCTGACTTCTAAACACTGCATCTCCAGAGATTTGGCAGTAATGGGCAGTTGTGGGTGTGCGTGTGAGAGGGCATTTTATACTGTCATTTATTTATTTTCTAGCCAATATTTTATATATATATATATATATATTAAAATGGGTAAAAATGATCTGAAAAGACCGATATTTAGTTCTCTGTTAGTAGAATATTAATAGATATTCCTTTGCTAAGAGTAACGTGGATGTAACTCAGTAAGCTATAGTGTTAGAATCCCCTGCAGCCTTTATTATGTAACGTAACTGTACAAATTTGCAAATGTCCATAACGTTTAGGTTCCACATTATTCTGGAGTGTTTAGTCAGAATATGGTTTAAGAAACCTTCTTTAGAAGTTAAAATATCCATCCTTTGCTTTGTCCTGGTTAATACAATGAGATTTATTGTAGCTGTTGTCCCCTTTAAAATAGAAACAGAAAATTAACCACTAATCCCTGCAGACAGCATTAGTTGTGCTCCCATTCACTCAGCCAACAGGTCCATCCTTTAGGAAGGATAATTAATCCTCTTCTGCGAAACTTAAGGGCTCTTCTTTTTAAGAGCAATGAAAAACAATGTCCACTGATTAAAAGAAGTGCCTAATTTGTTTGTTCTGTTTTTCCATCTAGACAATTTGTACAATAAGGAAGCCACTGATTAGATTTTTTTTCTGCAGGTGGTCATCAAAGCACTGGTGGCTGTATTTGCTTTTTTTCTGTTTTGTTAAATGAAAAGGATAATTTGACAAGTTAAAGATAAAGCTGAAAACAGTCACAATGAAAAATTAATAATGACTTTCTAAACGTTTTTTTTAAATACAATGTAAAATATCAAATATGCACTATAAAATGCATTCTGCTCTGTATTTTTATTTTACTACTACACTGCAGATATTGTGACTGCCTTACAATTTATTACCATTAATAAATAAACTGCCTCCTGACATGTGCCCAAGGCAGCGGCACCACATGGCTCTGATGGATGGAAGGGTGGATGGATGGATGAAGAGAGATGGATGAAAAGTATGACAGATATACTGTAACTATTATATAACTATTGCTTTACACTAGATGGTCAAAAGTATGTGGACACTCCTCCAAATTATCAAGTTCAGATACTTCATTATTACCTGATGCATAAACTCAAGCACACAGCCACACAATTTTCGTTGTCAAATATTTGCAGTAGAATGGGTCATATTGAAGAGCGCAACATGCCACCATCATAGGATGTCACCTCTGCCACAAGTTAGTACAGGAAATTTCTGCTCTGCTAGATATAGCACAGTACACTAAAAGTGCTATTGTTGTGAAATGGAAGTGCTGAGGGGCAACAACAGCTCAGCCATGAAGTGGCAGACCACTCAAACTCATAGAATATGGCTGAAGAGAGCCACACTACTTGTTAACTCAAGCACATAGCCATGTAACCTCCATTGACAAACACTGAATAGGTTTTACTGAAGTGCTCAGTGACTTTAAATGTGGCACTGTCATAGGATGACACCATTGAAATTTCTACTTTGTTAGGTGTGCCCCAGTCTACTATAAGTGCTATTATTGTGAAGGGGATGCATTGAGGATCAGCAACATCTCAGCCTTGAAGTGGTAGGCCACACAAACACCAACCAGCAAGTACTGAAGTGCATTACATGTACAAATCACCTACCCTGTGTTGCATCACTCACAGCCGAATTTCAAACTGTCTCTGGAAAGAGCATCACAACAACAACTGAACATCAAGAGCTTCATGAAATAGATTTCCATGACCAAGCTGCAACACACAATAACACTATGCACAATGGGAAGCATCAACTGAAGTGAATTAAAGCATTGGATTCTAGAGCAATGGAAAAGTATTCTCTAGAATAATGAATCACGCTTCACTATCCGGCAGTCTCATGGACAAAAGTGAATTTGGCAGATGCCAGGAGAACACTACCTTCTAGACCACATAGTGCCTATGGTGAATTGTGCTGGAGGAGGGGGCTGTTCTTCAGGGTTTGGGCTTTGCCCCTTGGTTCCAGTGAAGAATTCTGTTAATGCTGCAGGATACATTTTAGACAATTATGTGCTTCCAGTTTTGTGGCAACAGTTTGGAGACTGTTGACTGTGCCCCTGTGCACAAAGCCAGGTCCACAAAGACATACAAGAACTTGAGTGGCCTGCATGGAACCCTGAAATCAACCTCATCGAACACCTTAGAATTTATTTGAACACTAATAGTGAGTGGTTTGTATTCTTATCCAACATTAATATCTACTTCATAAAAGTTCTTTTCACTCTATATGCACAAATTCCTCTGGACTCACTCCAAAATATTGTGGAGAGCCTTCCCAGAAGACTGGAGGCTGTTATAGCTTCAAACATCATATAGGTGTGATGATCAGGTGTCCACAAACTTTTGACTACACAGTACAGTGTCAGTGCTTTCAATATATACTGTATGTATATATATATATATATACATTTAGTCCAAGGAAGCCAGTCTCATCAACGTAGGTTATAGTCCTCGCATACAAAAAATTGGATTATGCTTGGTTTTTTAATGGATGGATGTATTGAATGCCTAATGCTATGTTCAATTCACTTACCTGACGCCAGAAAAGAGAGCAATTTTGAACTATAATTGTATAAATGATCTTTAAAACCACTTTTCTCCATTATTTTATAAACCTCTACTCACATTGCCCTCTCAAACCACAATTCATAATTCTTAATACAAGTACAGAATACAACATGGGACTTACATTCCAAGTATACGGTATTTTCAGGTTGTTGGTTCAGTCTCCCTCTATTCCAACTGTATGTTTCATTATTTAGATAATAATTTTCACAATGGTTAGCTCAGTACTGCATCAGGGAGACTTGCTTTGAATCCTAACCTGGTCATTGCCTGTGTGGCATGTGTGTGCAATCCTTTCTTTCTTTCTTTCTTTCTTTCTTTCTTTCTTTCTTTCTTTCTTTCTTTCTTTCTTTCTTATGTTTGGTAGTCCTCTTTTCAGTGGCCTAAGTTTCTGAGTTCTGGCTTTGTAAACTTTCAAAATATTATTTTGCCCAGAGGGGACTGGGTGGTCTCGTGGTCTGGAACCCCTACAGATTTTATTTTTTTCTCCAGCCTTTGGAGTTTTTTTTTTTGTTTTTTCTGTCCACCCTGGCCATCGGACCTTACTTATTCTATGTTAATTAATGTTGACCTATGTTTATTTTTTATTGTGTCTTCTATTTTTCTATTCATTTTGTAATGCACTTTGAGCTACATTTTTTGTATGAATATGTGCTATATAAATAAATGTTGATTGATTGATTGATTGAAAATATTATTCTTACACTATATGATGCAAATCATTCTGTTTCTTTAATCAAGAGGTTTTAAAATTATTAATCAGAGGACATTATTAGTATCAATCAGTATGTTCAATTTTTACCTGTCTTATATATAGTACATACCTGGTATATACTGTATATAATTTTTTGTGGCACCAGAGCACAGTAAAGGCTCTTTAACCTGGAGCTCATTGTTCATATCAGTAGATGACTAGCAGGAACTTATGGCCGACCAGATCTCAGTATTGAGTGAAGAGGCTAAGAGAAATGTATAAAGACCCACACTGCAGACATGGAGGGATTTGTATGGTCAAGTTTAACAATAGCATAGCACTTAGACAGCCAGTGAAGATAGGACAATGAAGAGTACAGGAGAAGGAAAAAGAAAAAAAACAATTGTTTATTGTTAAAGAAACCTTTCTGAAAGTATTTTTCCTAATTAGAAGTATTTATTTGAACCCGTGACTTGTGTCTATGTGGTTGTGTATGGGTTTGGGGTTCTGAGACACCCTCTCCAGACAACCAGGCACACCCAAACCCGAGACAGTGGAGGTACAAAATATCAGAAAGTAACAGAAATGTTCAGTTTTTCTGCAAAATTCAGTCTCATGTATTTATATATTTAAAAGACATATAAAAAAGGTTATAGATATGAGTGTCTATATGCCAGGTGATTTACAAAAAAAGTAGCCCACAAATCATGGAATACATGCTGACACGACCTTCATGAAACCCATCTGTTGTGATAATTGCTGTCTTCACATATGTGATTTTCTTGCCACATGATTCACAATGTTGGCGACAATGGTTTTGATACCCGGCTCAAAGGATAGTACACCACTTCTTCACCAATTGCTGAACTGTGTGATTTGCAACATCACTCACTAACAGGATATCGTTCTATAAATACCTCACCTGTCGACATAAGATGATGACACTCAATCCATGGGGGCTGGACAACTTAGCCACAGTCTTGAACCTATGAGGGACGTTCAAAAAGTTTCCGCACTTTTATATTTTCGTTGGAAATGATGGTGGCGGGAGGAGTAGTAATTGGGCATTAAAAAGTTGGTTTGACACTGGGAAAATTACATCTCAAAGGAAGATGTAATTTGTTTTTAAAATTCTTAATAAATAAAGTTTAAAAAAGTGCAGAAACTTTTTGAACGTCCCAAGCATAATAACAAGGCTAGTAAAAAGGTGCCATTGGATAGTAAGGACAAGAAATGCAGTGACAACAGGAGACAGACCAAGCAAGGCTTTTATTCTTCTAATGGAAGGACCTGCAGTAAGTTTAGTAAATGTGTAAGGTGACAGACGCACTATGTCCTGTGGTTGTGTTGTGTATCCCAGAAGGGCATCAGGCAAGGGCACAACACAGGACTTTCAGTCTGAAGTAAGTGTGCAGTGTGTTTCCACAGGATGCGAAGGAGAAGGTAGCTCTGCAAACTTTAAGGATGCCTAACTGTCTGTTGAGAAAATTTCTGTAGGGTTTAATGAGAAGGCATGGCACAACAGGTTGATTCGATGGGAGATGTGCAGTCCTGTTCCATGTTACAAGAAATGGTTGCGGCCAGGGACAAAAAGAGTACAGTGGGCCTCAGGACTTTCAGAGAGGGTTCCTAATTCTAGAAGCAGTTCCAAAGTTGTTTTTGTAAAGGCCAGTCCCTGACAGAGACAATTTGTATTAATCACAGAGCTTAAAACTGAGCAAAAGGAATAGTAAAATATTGTGGGTAGAGCTTGAGGTGACAGAGACGGAGAGAGTTTGAGAGGTGACAGAGATGGAGTTTGGGAAGTGACAGAGACTGAGACTTTGGGAGGTAATATTAGTTCAATATAATGAGTGGGCTTTGTCATGGACTGGCACACTATCAAAGGACTGTTTCTTGTTTTGCAGCCTTTGTTTCCAGGGTAGACTCTGGACACCACAACCACAATTTGGACTAAGCACATTTTTGATTGGTATGTTACAATATATATTATGTTAAAATTATCTGCTAAAACCAAACATTACATTCAGAGTTGCCAGTAGAGCAGTGGTTCTTAACATGAGATTCGCAAATTACTTTTAGTGGAGACATTAATGTCCCCTTGCACCACTTCCTTTCCATAAACTGTTCTGTTTTATGAGGAGCTTATTCCTGTTTTATTACATGTAGATTGTATTCCTCCTTGACATGGAAAATGTACAATTTTAAATATTTATGGAAAGCATAAGGTATATAGAGGGAAAATCTACTGTCTAAGGTTTATGGTTTTATAAGGTTAAGAGAAGAAAAAGGCTGTCTGAAATATTATTTAGTTTTCAATGATTTCGTATTACATTTAATTTGTTGTATGGCAAAAATACAACAGTCCTTTTTGTGCATCCCATCATGCCATTAAATAAAAAGGTTTAAGCAATAATAACAAAACACTGCATAAATAGACAATACACTTTAGCCACATCAGTAATTATGTCATGTGAGTGGTTCTAGGCAATGCTGGATGCAGTTCATTTACTTATTGTCATGTATAATTACTATTTGTAGATGTAACCCAACCAAATAATCTAGTGCAAGTCTCAGCGTTTTGGAAATACATTTTATCATTAGAACAATTTAAATTTTAATTTTAGAACAAAGATCATCCATTCTATTTACATAATTTCTCCAAAGTAACATCAAGTCGAGTCCCTTGAACACTGACATTGCCGCATTTCATTTCCAGCTTACTAGCAGGGTGGAACCTGGAATGATATAAGGGAATACACATAGGGATATGTATCACGTGTTTTAATAAAGAAAATAATGAAATGCCCAGCAAAATGAGCACTGCGTAACATTTATACACACACAAGCATTTTTCCATTCCAGTATGAACACAACACATAAGAATTGACCAGAACATAAAAAGAAAGAAAAGAAAAAAGTAAAAAATATTTGTGCATATCTTAAGTATATGTAAAAACCTTCTCCCTTCTTACTTGTGTCTAATGTATGTCATTTCTTCACTGTTATAAATAATGCAGAGTTACAGTGTTTGAGTGTCCCTGTGTAGAATGAAGGCCAATGCGTCAGCACTCTCAGCAGCAATGTAGGCATAATCGAGAAGGAGGTCTTCATATAATATGAGACTTCATTTTTGTGCTCAAGCACCAATTCTTGTCGATCTTGTATATATTTGCTACATCTTCATTCAAGATTACAATAAATTAAACACATTTCTTTATTGACTCATTGATGGCAGCTATTAGCTAGTAATCGACTAATGCTTGCAGGCTGAGGTCAACATATCCTGAGTTGAAAAAGGCATAGAGAGTAATCAGTTCATTAATATTGGTTGGGGTCAGCATGCTTGAAACGGCCTGGTCAAAAATAAATTCTGTGTTATTTTTACTTCTGTTAAAGGTTGCATCTCTTTACTTTTGTCACGGATACAATTTTATAAAGTGTCGACCTTTTCTATTATGGGGAAATAGCTTGAGAATAGTTAGAGTCAACCAACATGTTACAGGTTATGAAAGTAGTTTAGCAATCATTTAATTTGAGTAAGTGGAGCTCAAGATGTGTAGAGGAATACACCACCCAAACAGGATATTTTTTAATATGTTATTCACACCATGTAGTTTCTAGTGATAGCCAAGAAAACACTTTTTTCATGTCTTTATGCAGAATGGAGGTAAAAAATGTTTATGATGTAACACAAGGCAATGGTTGCCAGTGTTGTTCAACAGCAAATAATCTGAAAACATCGATGGAAAATTAAAAAAAAAAGTTAGAAATTTTGTTAACACTAGAATTACCAGAGCCTACGAAAAAACTCGTAGATCCGTCCCAACTTAAAACGCTTCGCACCTCTCCATCAGCGTCTTTTGTCCTTCAAATGTGTTGATAAGCAGCAAACAGAAAGAAGCCTGCTATCACAATCCCACCCCACACAGTTTTCTCAGCTTAAGTCTGTTTACCTGCGTGTCACTTGCTTAGAGTTGTATAGATTGAGAAGACAAGCAAAATTACACCTTTTATAAATACTATATCGTTATTTGGAACACTTGCATTTTATGTGTGTTCTGTGTCTACAACGATCTATGTAAATACATTGTTAAAACAGAAATGTTTTTCATGTTTTATTAATAATTGACAAAATGTAGACAAGAAGTGTATAATGTGTGAAGCCTGAATTCCAAATATCAAAGAAACAGTTTCACGAAAGGTACAAATATAACAGAACAAATGCACTTTCATTCAAAAATACTATATAACTGCAGAAAAACAACCCGCGTTAGGGTGTGACATTGACACACAGTTGCTATGACAGCTTCGGTGGCACAACGGTATCAACTGTTGACTGGTAATCAAAGCTTCATGGGTTCGATCCTGGACGAGTACATTTTGAGAAATGAGCTCCTCATATTTTTACTATTTTAGCATAACAGTTTAGCATAATTTTAGCATATCATACATTTGATTCCAGTCTATAACAGCCGGTGTAATTTATGATACTTGTAAAGGTTAGCTTTGTTTTTTTTTTAGAGCGTGATCGTCATTGAGAGAATAAAAATGGACCTTATTCAGTGCAGCCTCCCAGTTTTATTGTCTGATTCATGTTCAAGCCTCCAGACACACAACCCCCCCCCTTCCGATTTAATGCCATTTTCAAATAGAGACGTGGTACAAACTTGTTTTGTTACACCCTCTCTTTATTTGAAAACCATGTCAGGTCTTGTGTGCGAACGAGACTAGGAAAATTGTGGACGTAGATGAGAGTGGTGTGCGTGACTGAGAATGACTGTAGATGTGAATTTTTTTTATTCAGTTTTATTCTTGAGTATTCCTGGTCATACTGAATTAGTATGCGCCTTCTGATCCATGGTGCAATGCTAAGAACTGCTGATTCCCAATCAAGAGCTTCTGGGATGGATGCTGGTAGCTTTTCATGTTTACCGTTTTGAGTTGAGAGCTGCTCTTATCTATATTACTAAATGAAGGTTGTATATATGCACAGATGCCAGAAGCCAGACGCACCGAAAGCACATGCACACAGCGCCTCAGCACCCAAGAGTCAAACCCAGCAGCTTCCCAGAGTCAAACCCAGTGACTTCCCAGAGTCAGTAGGTGGCGCCCAAACAACACAACACAACCTGTAAACTAAACTTCCGGTCACAATACGACCGGCACCTGAACACGAACGCGCACACCACCTCATATACAACCTTCGTTTAGTAATGTAGATCTCCAAGCCGGGATCAGAGGCCAGAAGCAAGCCGTGCACAATACAACCGCAGCCCAAACGTGAACGCGCATACCACCGCATACAGTATACAACCTATTGACATTGACCAGATAAATAACCAAGTGATTGGATTGCTTCCTGGAGAAAGCCACGTCTTTCTAAGTACTGACAGTGTTGATTCTGAACACGAAACTGAGCATCTTAATTTCCCATATATTTAGAATATTTAAACACTATTAACCTGGCCGGATTACCACAAAACAAT
Source organism: Polypterus senegalus (assembly GCF_016835505.1). Lineage (NCBI taxonomy): Eukaryota > Metazoa > Chordata > Cladistia > Polypteriformes > Polypteridae > Polypterus > Polypterus senegalus. The sequence goes on along the minus strand of NC_053162.1, from coordinate 25,320,816 downwards.
CTTAACCTTGCGTTGTCCCCTTCTGGGGACATAAAACTCTACAAACCTTAACCTTAAAGTAGGGACAATATTCATGCTATTAAGAAACCTTAATACTAAACAAGGTTTATGCAACGGTACACGGTTGGTCGTGAACAGCATGAGAGAAAATGTTACTGAGGCACAAGTGCTTACGGGATCCCATACTGACAATACTGTTTTGATTCCGAGAATTGACCTTACAAGTTCTGACCTGGAATTACCTTTTAAACTTAAATGATGGCAATTTCCTATTAAGGCTGCATTTGCCATGACGATCAACAAATCCCAAAGACAAACCATGGACAAAGTAGGGATTTACCTATCTGAGCCTGTATTTGGACATGGACAACTTTATGTTGCCTTTTCAAGAGTTTGGCGTTCATGTGATGTTAAAGTGAAGGTTTCAACTACTCCATACCAGGGAGAACTGATTCAACGACAGGAAATCATCTTTACCAAAAATGTTGTTTATAAGGAAATTTTTGATTAACTATTTTGAATTTACCATTTTATGAATTCAACAACTCAAAGACATTTTGGACTTAAATGATATAACAATTAAATTTCAATTTTAGTATTAATATATTGGTTAATTTTACTACAAATATGTAGATGTAGATTTTTCATCCCTCCAAAGATCGGAGGGAACAGAAATTGATTGCCATTGTTGGATTTGCGATTCTTTAGAGAATGGGGGTTTATTGGTTGTTAATAATATACAATAAAAACATACATTTGATTTGCATCTGTAACAGCCGCTGTAAATGTATAGTACTTATCAAAGTTAGCATCTTTTTTTAGTTTTAAACTCACTCACGTTCACTCTCCTACAACACCTACCTGCCCCCCCAACCCCCGATCTGATGCTGTTTTGCAGGGAATTCTCAAACGTCATATGTACCTAAGTCTCTCTTTTTTGTCAGAACAGCTTTGACATCATGGATCAGAAGGCGTAATTAACAGCGGCAGCGTAAATTCACACACAGTCTGACGCTGTTCGTTTTCAATTAATTTTGCATTAGTGCGATGATGTTTTCTGATTAATTTTATACCCAATGTCCCATATATTTGTCTCTTTCTTTTTTTTCTCCGTGCTGTTTCGACATCGTGCAGCAGAAGGCGTGAGCTTATTCAGTGCAGCAGGAACACTCAATAAAACTGAATAAAAAAAAATAAAGTGACGGTGAGATACAAAGAAGGCAGATTCACCAGCGTTTGTGTGTCAGCTTTTATCCCTCCAGATCAGAGAATGTCCAATTCGATCTGGCTCTTACATACAAAAGACGGTGCATGTGCCCAAAACATTAACATTTATATGTTACTTACATAAAAGCCAGATCGAATGTTATTTACCCATTTACCTTTATTACCTTTATTTATTTACTTACTTCCTACAGTCACATGTACATTCCCAGGTCCTCCCTGCGTGGAGTTTGCATGTTCTCCCCGTGTCTGCGTGGGTTTCCTCCCACAGTCCAAAGACATGCTGGATAGGTGGATTGGCGATTCTAAATTGGCCCGGGTGTGTTTGTGTGTCCTGCGGTGGGTTGGCACCCTGCCCAGGATTGGTTCCTGCCCTGTGCTGGCTGGGATTGGCTCCAGCAGACCCCCGTGACCCTGTGTTCGGATTCAGCGGGTTGGAAAAAGGATGAATCTAATTAATAATATTTTAGAATAAGCATTTAAATTGATGAAGCAGTTTCTCTTCCCCCTTCTATTGTATTTATTTACTATTAAAATTACAGTACGTTGACCTAGCTTTCTTTCTCATGGGTGGGGTTGACTTGATTTAAACCTAGTTTTGTAAAATTTGACTTGCTTGTATGGAATGTTGTTTGATTTTAATAAATTCAATAAAAAATAAAAGTTTCACGCTATTTATATTGTACAATCCACGTGTTTGTTATCCATTGTATGTTCAAAATGAGCAAAACACATGCATTTGTTACTAAAATATTGTTAAATAGATACTTTTGGAAACATCAATGCAAAACATAAACAGGAAGTGCAAGTCACATGGGATTGATTTTTTGAATCGAAGAATCTTGACCACCGAATGAAGACAGAGTACACCAAGAAAGACAGTTAGCAGAGAAGCTTGAAGAGAATTGAAACGTTTTGGTAATTTATCTTGAAAGAACTGTATTGAAAGAAAGAACAGAGATTTGCATTGGTCAGGAGTCGATTCGAAAGGGAATCTAACAGTAAAAGCAATTCAGAAGAGTAGTGTGAGTGTAACAAGGGAGAAGAAGAAAGTGATATAAATATGTTACAAGGGTCAGAATAGCAGCCAACTGAAGCCCCTTCGTTAAAGAAACATTCATTCTTCTTTCCTTTTTTGGAACCGCGTCTGAACTGGTGTGATGATCTAACCAAAACTACAATTGAAATTGCAATTTCTGATTGAAAACAAAATTTAACAAAGTGTGATTTGCAAAGATTTCATCTCACATTTGGTGACATGACCTGATCTCATAATTTGCGGCATGGAGTGAATTTCTCTTTTTATATATGAAATATGAAACCTGAGGGCTTTTTCAATTATCTTATTTTTTGGCATGCTCAACAAGTGATGTATTTTAAGTATATAATTATTATTTGCTCAAATGATACAGACACAGTGAAATAGGCACACACATTCTAATGTTACCATGCCTTCATGTATTATCCCTTCATATTTCATTGTGGTAGGGTTGGAATCCATCAACACAAACAGTGTTAAGAGCCCTTTAAAGCTTTTTTATGGTTTTAACTTATCTATAATTAAGCCTGGAGATGAAAAGATAGCAGTGTCTCTCTCATTGCATTCTTGTCCTTGTGAATCCTGATCCACTGTCTTGACCTTCTAAAGTGCTTCGAGGGTTGTCATTAACCAATTAACTATTAAGTACAAAGAAGTTTTAAAGTAAGGTGTACTGTATATTAAATAGTAGGAGCCAGAATGGTAATTTATAAGATGAAGATAAAGGAGTAAAGGAGTATTTGTGCTGAAGATGCATAAATACATATATTAGAAAGACTCCATTCAAATGTCTTCTATAGATGTTTGTAGCCTGTGGTTGTAGCTGTGTACACATGTGGCTTCAATAAAATACGCATTAAAGAAATTCAGAATTAACAGCATGTTATAAATCTGGCAAAGTATTTCTATATAAAAATTGGACTTCTGATATGCTTAAACATAACAGCATGCATTTACTGTATATTTCTACTGTTTATCACATTCTCCACAAAAGCACGATAGACAAAACAGTTAAGTATAAATCGCAAATTTTAGAAAGGTCACAAGATTGTATTCTGTATCTTAAAATTGTGCGGAAGGTTTGTCACTTTCATTATTAGAGTGCAAACACTGAAGAAAACTACTAGGAGAAAGCTGGAAAATGTCCTCCCTTTTGCCTTTGTACATTAATGAATTTATGTAATATATTTTTATTGGTTTTATAAATTGTATTTTGGTCACTGAATTACAGAATATTCAAACATATGATGTATTAAGCTCGTATCTGATACCCTTTCAACCATATAGATGGCAAAAAAAATCTGAGAGGATTTGAAATGGAGTCACCACTTACAGAGTCAGCCCACTGGTTAGCAAAGATTTGTCATGCTTAACTAATTAAAGAGCATAATTTACAAGCATCTGCCATGTTTGAAAGAACTTTTGAACACCTCCTTGAAAAGTGAATTTGATTTTAGTCAAGTAGAACATAATTTTCCCAGAGTTATGGTAGGTGGGTTAGGACTTTTCCAGATGAGCAGGATACATTGCTTATTGCATGTGTACCAGCTTGTTTTGTATTGAAAGCCCTGATGTGTGTTTGTGTGTGGTTTTGTATAGGTTAGGGGCTCAGAGATCCTTGCAACCAATGCTGCCAAGATATTCTCTAACATCTCTCAACCCTGAGCTGGATAAAAAAAGGCATGGGAGTGTTATGTGCTGTATGTTACTGCATGAACAAAGACATGGAAGTCGAAATCCTAATTATTCTATTTATGTAATGTCAACATTTTTAATTTGTTTTGGATATAGTTTGTTAGCCCCTGAAAGAAAACTGTCTCTTTATGTGACATTTGGGAGTCAGAGTGCAGGGCCAACCAATTTACAGGTGTACTTGGAGCAATTTTCAGGTTAAGGGCATTGCTCAACGGCTCAGTGGAGCAAGATCCTTTTTGGCAAAAACAATATTCGAACCAGCAACCTTCTAGATACCAATGCAGATCCTTAGCCACTGAGCCACTACTCTGCCACCACACAAAATGTAGAGTCACATACTATATAATTGTTGATACCCAAGGAAATTGAAGGTATGGACGTACCCATCTCATCTCATCTCCTGAAAAACATTCTTTTGCTGTATTTGTATGTATTGTGTGCAAGCAAATATGCAGAATGCAGTTTATTACTTTCAACACGCAGAGAAATCAGTCACAAACATATTTCGGCTTTTTGTCACCACCAGCATTCCAGAGAGAATTAATCAGAAGAAATCAAAATTGCTCTGTCTGTTGGTCTGTCTGTCAGCAATGCTTCCCACTCATCTATTAACATCCCACCTCATTGCTGAACGCCAACTGGCATTCCAATCACAGAGTAGTGCAACTATAGTACATTAATCTGCAGACCATGTGCTATATTGCACCCACGTCACTTTCAGTGTCCTGTTATCAGGCACAACTGTCTACTTCTGGTGTCATGAGAAACCAACAGCACAGTTCTCCCCAGTCCACACAGTGCTGTGCTTTACAATCTAAACCTTCTCATTGCCGTCAGTAGCACCGAAGAAGTATTGGGCCAAATTGAGTTAAATAATGCAAAACTTGGAGGTGACAGTGCAGACTGCTGTTAGACACTAAATATGTAATCTTCACCACATCTAGAATTTCAAAATAGGATGTGTATTATCTATAGCTAGTTCTTAACAGGATAATGCTATTTCAGCTAATAGAATTCTTCTGAGATAGTTAGCTTCCATGCTCAGCATTAGCAATTTAATATTGAAAAATGCAAAATGTTACGTGTGGGCAAAAGGAACGTCAAATATAAATACAACATGAGAGACCTGTCTGAAAGGAAGTGCTTCTGAAAAAGATTTGTGATGACACATCAGTTTCATAATCTCAACAATGCACAAAAGCTATTAAATAGTTAAACAAAATGTTTGGTTATATCATAAAAACTGTTAAGTTTACTGTACTGTATATAGTCGCGGATAAGTTCTCCCGTGGATAACTTGGGGCTTGATTTTACTGTATAATTTCTGGCATTTTATAATGTCGGTCATATAAGTCAAATGTGGAAAACTCATGCTATTGGACCAAGAGATTATGATATGCTAACACCCATCTGAGAGAGTAACCATGGAGCACACCTGCCTTTCTTTCTAAATATTGTGCCTACGTGACCACACGGTAATACCCAAACTATTCCGAAGCAACGTTTGCACTGGTTTGTGTTTTTTGTATCCCACTCCCTCATACACCTTTATCATAAGAGCATCCCTTATCTATGATGGAGCGTTCGATCAGAAGAAAATTTGAAGCTGGTTTGAAATGAAATGTTGAAGTAGCAAAAGAAATTGGTAACTGCGCTGCTGCAACAAAATCCGATGTGTCTGAGAAACTGGTGCGAGATTGGAGGAGGCAAGAAGATGTAAAAAAATAAAATTAAGTGTCGCATTTTTAATATAAGTTGGGGTCTGATTTTATGATTGGTTTTTCGGATTTCAAGAACCGACTTATACAGTACGTGAGTATACAATATATGGTAAATCAGGGTACGTTATACCCAGGCTTTGCAATGTACTAGTAAGACCACATCTGGAGTATCGTGTGCAGTTCTGGTCACCACACTACAAGAAAGACATACAGAGCTCCACTTGATGCTGTGCAGACGAGATCAATTAAGTGCATCCAAAGATTTAAGGACATGTCAAACTTCAACAAACTTTAACAGAAAAATAAACCTGTTCAGTCATGAGCCGAGGAAACTGCACGGGGACCTAATCGAAATCTCGTCAATTCTCAAAGATAATATGAGAATTGATCAAATAGAATGAAATACTTATTGATTTAACAGTGAATTGTGTACTTGAGGACATCAGTGGAAATTAAGGAGAGGTTAATGTAGGACTGAAACTTAGGAATATCTTCTTTACGCAAAGAGTTGTGGGACTCTGGGAAAAAATACAGCAACATGTAGGTGAAGCAACAACAACAACAACATCTATTTATATAGCACATTTTCAAATGATGTAGCTCAAAGTGCTTTACATAATGAAGAAAGAGAAAAAGGACAAAATAAATAATAAAATTGAATCAGGGAACATTAATTAACACAGAGTAAAAGTAAGGTCTGATGGCCAGGGAGGATAGAAAAAACAAAAAAACTCCAGATGGCTGGAGAAAAAAATAAAATCTGCAGGGGTTCCTAGGCCATGAGACCACCCAGCTCCCTCTAGGCATTCTACCTAACATAAATGACCTCAATCAGTCCTCATGGTATTCAGGGTTCACATGGAAGAACTTGATGATGATGGTCATGTGGACTTCTGGCCTTTAATCCATCAATGTAGGGACATCACGGTGCTTTGATCAGGTGGTGGTGGCGCAGATCGCCACCACAGAAAACCAGAAAAAGAACTGCAGAGAAAGTAGGGGTTAGTACGGATTATGGAGCCACCAGAAATGATATTGATAATTAAATACATATACAGAGTATCAGGATTAAACTAAAATGAAGCTATGAGAATAATGAGTTTTTAGCAGTTTTTTTAAAGTGCTCCACTGTATTAGCCTGGTGAACATCTATTGGTAAGCTATTCCAGATTTTAGGTGCATAACAGCAGAAGGCCGCCTCACCACTTCTTTTATGTTCAGCTCTTGGGATTCTAAGCAGACACTCATTTGAAGATCTAAGGTTACAATTTTGAGTGTGAGGTGAAAAGACATTCTGAAATATAGGATGGAGTGAGATTATTTAAGGCTTTCTAAACTATAAGCAGTATTTAAAAGTCAATTCTAAATGACACGGGTAGCCAGTGTAGTGACATCAAAACTGGAGAGATGCGCTCGGATTTTCTTTTTCTAGTTAAGATTCTAGCAGCTACATTCTGCATTTGTTGTAATCTATTGATTTCTTTTTTGGGTGGTCCTGAGAGGAGTGTGTTACAGTAATCTAGCCGACTGAAAACAAAAGTGTGAACTAATTTCTCAGCATCTTGCAGTGTTATAACTGGTCCAACTTTTGCTATATTTCTTAAATGAAAAGATGCTGTCCTAGTAATCTGATTAATATGTGATTTCAAATTCAGGTCAGAGTCAATAGTTTCACCTAAAATCCTAAAAGCAGAAACCTTGACAACCTTTAACAAGTATCTGGATAAGATATTGGGACAGTTTAGCTATTAGCTAAACGAACAAGCATGTTGGACTGAATGGTCTTCTCATATTTATAATTTTTTTATGTATTTCTGTTGAAAGACTCACTTCATATATTTTTTCATGACAGCAATTGATTCTTGGCAAATTCAACAAACACCTTTACCTCTGAACTTAATAAAAAATTATTTATTTCACCTGCATGGCTGGAATCACCTGCATTTGCTGATAATTTTTCATTTTTTGGTTCCACCATTTTTATAAGCTTGCTAACATTAATGTACACAATTTATGCTTTGAAATGGGGTAAAAGTGGGTTCGCAAATCAGTTTTGGACAGCAATGGTATGTATGGCAGAACCTAGTGTTTAAAATAGGAACCACATTTGTGCTTAATATCAAGCCAAAGTAAATTACAGCTGTAAATTCAATTAACATGTCAGCCATTTCACTAACAGTACTGGGCTACAATTGGCCTATGGGCCATATTTTGAGCACCTATAGAGATTATGTTCTGAATTAAAGTCACCTTCACAAACACACAATTTACTTTTAATATGCATATTTCCATCCAATGAAGAGAATACATATAGTTTATCTAATGTGTTCATGCTTAACATGTAGGTTTTGGCACTGGCGGTGTACCAACCACATTTCAAATCTGTTTTGCCATGTAATGAAATTTTAAAATCATTAGCATTCACTCACTGAGTGTTGCTAGGGATTGATTTCGCTATAGATTGTTCAGATCCACAGCATATCAAATCCAATTTCTCCTGTCCTTAAAAAGCCTCATATCCTCTTGTACGGTTACCATTTTTAGGATTTTCTCTTTTTAGGTGAGATGAAGCAGTTCTAATTAACTTAAAGCATTCTGATTTTGCAGAGTAACACTAAAATCAGAAGGCTTACTGAATAAACATGGCAATATTAAATAAATACGTGTGCATCCAGGAGAAAGCATAAAGGACGAAAATATTGTATGACATATTTACCCAGATAAACATACTGTTGGTATACAGTATATACATTTTCCTTATAATCATTTTATCAAGTATGAAGTGTCTAACTTTTAATATTAAAATAGAAACAAGTGCATTTCCAGGTATGACTTAATCTGCATCCAGTTCTTGCTGAATTAGCATGCATTGAAGAATGCAAGGGGATTGCTAGCTTCGGTTTTATTCCCCAGGCATCAGATCATGTATATTGATGCCCAGTACTTCACACTAGGCTGAACACCAGAAAGACATGGAGACATTAAATTTGTATAAAACATGTAAGACTACAGAGTGCTTCTGAGTCTAAAGGTAGACTCAAAGGAATTTATTTTGACAGCCAAAACACCAAAAATATATAGCATACATTCAGTACCCAAACAGCAACCTCCAGTTCTGCACATTGTCTAAAGGTTATTAATGTACATTAGAGTACCACACATTGCAACAACTGCCAGGAGAGCATCCTACAAGCGCCCAGTCCTGTTGTTTTATCGACTTACGTAATATTCAGGTAAAACAGTGACTAATGTTGGAAGTTTTGAAGTCATCGAAAGCAGTTTTCAAAACTTTTTTGTTTAATACAGATTACATTATAGAACATTATATAATATTGCTTCAGAGCCATGTAGCTGTTTTGAAAGATGAAGCATTGTCATCATTTACTTTTGTTTTTTTAAAGACCTTATTTTTCAATAATTGGAAGGTTAAAATTTGATTTATATTAATTCTAATTGGAGTTGCATATTCAGAAATTGAATATCTAATACATATGAATTAGTAGTTTACCATCTTAATTATCATTTTGTTTAGCATTTCAAGGCATGCTAGAAAATACTGACAATAAAACTAAACTGTAAAATGTTTGTTTTTTAATAGATTTTTTTCTACACTAATAATGGCATTCAGGCAGCGTCTGTTATCATTTTTATGCACGGGTCATTCTCCCATCTTCAGATGGGTTGTATATTTACTCATTTCACATTATTGTTCTCATTAAATTTAATTGCTACATTTTAGGATACATAAATATATTTTTAGTACTGGCTTCTAAAAATGGAAAACATGCCCAATGAAAATAAAGTCTTTATTCTATAATATATTTAAATCATTTTATCTCCAAAAAAAAGTTAAAGTCATTTATCTTTTCGAATAATAAAATGCAAGCTGTTGTTTTTAGCGCTGAAAAAGAAAACACCTTTGATAAATCTAAAGACATTACTGCTTTACTAATTAGAAGATTAACATTTCAGCTCTAGCTGTCTTATGAGGAATTCCAAAGGGCAATGACAGCGATGAAGGCATGATTGATTCTTTGAGATGTTTGGTTACTATCTATCTATCTATCTATCTATCTATCTATCTATCTATCTATCTATCTATCTATCTATCTATCTATCTATCTATCATATAGTGCCTTTCATATCTATCTATCTATCTATCTATCTATCTATCTATCTATCTATCTATCTATCAGTGCTTTATCCCTATAGCATTTCTCCAGTTATGTACTGTCATATTACACTCTGCAATTTATAATAGATATTGGGCATTGTTTGAGCTGCATAGTCCTGCATCTTTTGTTTTGTTACAGTGTATTGTTGCACTACGTTTGGTAATGTTACCGTGGATGTTAAATGTATGTTGTTTTGCCTATGCACCAAGGACTGTAAGGAACAAAATTTCATTCAACCATAGCCAGGTTAAGTGCCCTGCTCATGGGTACATGGTGTCGGAAGTGGGATTTTAACCCAAAACCTTATCCCTATCTGACGTCATTGGTGGTACAACTGTCAATCTATACGTCTGCAGAGGGAGGAAGAAAAAAAGATGACTGCGTCAACCCCTGGTTCGGAGTTCAATTACCTTTAAATGAGCCTTGAAGTTTCTCCCATGCACATGTGTGTGACAACATACATAAGTTGAATAAAAAGGAAAATAGGCAGAGAATAGTAGTAGTGGTGGTACTAGTTGTAATGGGGTACAGTGTACAGTGAAATTTCTACTTGCATGTCAGACCATGCAACAAATCTCCACTCTCTGACACCATAATGAACAAACACAATTGTCAAGACAGCTATCTATCTATCTATCTATCTATCTATCTATCTATCTATCTATCTATCTATCTATCTATCTATCTATCTATCTATCTATCTATCTATCTATGTTTTGTTATTATTTGTAACTGGTGCTGCTGCTGAAGAACTAAGGAGTGCATTTGTAAGAAATGTAGGTGTACATTTATCTGTAAAACTGAGATCATAATTATGCAGCTCAGAGTGACAATTTACATTAAATGTTATATAATATTAAATAAATGGAAAGAAGACAGAAGACTTATGCTTCTTTGCTTAAAATTACCTTTCCAAAGATGCTTGCAATTTCTCTCTCCAGGGAAACTGTGACTTTTAAAATCTCTGCCTACAGCCAGCAATTTAAAGGTCTACATAACAAGTGCCTAATGTATTTCAAAGTTTTGCTATCAGACGTATAATTCTATTGCCTAGACAGGGCTTGAAAAGTCTGTTACATTGTAATTTTGAATGCTCTCTCATGTTACCTATTTTTTTTTTTTGCTACTGCTCATAAAAGAACTACTAAATATGGTTATTTGGGTTCTAAAAGTGTCAAAACTTATTAAATAGTAGTTTAGATATGATAAGAATAACTAATATATTGTGTCTTTAAAAATCTTCAGAAGGATGTAATATTTGGTACCTTTCACTCAATCCTTACAGTATGTGTGACAGCTTTTTATTAGATCTAGTACAATTATTCAAGCTACGTGCAAACTTTAAAAGACAAATAAGAAAACCTGACTTGATAATACTGTGAATACTCAGCTTCCTGACTGACACGTTGAAGCAAAGAAAAATCTGTTTCAAATAGTTTGTCTCATTAATCATTTGTGCACAAAATAATTATTGTCTGTAGCATTTTTCCAAGTATTATTTTATTCAAATACCAGTATTTACTATTTCAGGACTGAAGGAAGATGTACCTTGTATGTAAGTAAAGAAAAGTGACAAACCTTTTCACTTGTATTGTCACTATGAGATTCTTACAAAAGTGCATTGCGAGGACGCTACTTAAACAGCATCTGATAAAATCTAAATTGTTTCATTTGGCATATATAAAATTTAAATATATTTTTTAATTACATTGTTGAATGCAATAGTGGCATTGACCGATGCAGCTAGAGAAAACAACATACATTTAAAATTGAAAATAATTGAAGTTTAAACAAATGACAACTTTTGATTGAAAATAATTATGTTTGTAAACCGTGTGTTTATTAATAACAGATAATTAGTAATTGGTTAATATCTTAATAGGTGCAAACTTCTAGTTACTAGTAAGCAATAAAGGATAGGGTTGTTTTGATACTTTCAGAGGATTGTGGGGAGAGCACAGAGTTTGATTTAAAATCCTCTCCATTAAATGGGATGCAAATGTATTATTATTTTAGGTTCAATTTATGTTAAATATAGGGTAATACATATTGGAAGTAAAAATGGATACACATTTGGAAGACTGAGACTTGAAAGGGCACCTTATGAGAGAGACCTAAAAGTTATAGTGGACTCATCTACATGAAGAGACTGCACAGGAGTAATTTAAGAAGGTTAACAGGATGTTAGGTTATAAAGCACATGTCAAGGCTGTAGAGTACAAGTCAAAGGAGGTTATATCTAAATTATACAACATGACTCTGAAACAATATATTGAGACATGGAGTTGAAGCAGAAACCTTGACGACCTTTAAGAAGCGTCTGAATAAGATATTGGGGCAGGTTATATATACTCGTGTTTAAGTTCTACCACGGATAAGTCGGGACTTAATTTTACCGTATATAATTCCCGGTATTTTATAATGTTGGTCATATAAGTCGAAAGCAGAAAACTCACGATATTGGTCCAAAAGATTAAGATATGCTAACGCTCACCTGAGAGAGTAACCACAGAACACACTGCCTTTTTTTTATATGTTTTTTCTTTATTGTAAAAGCATCCCTTATCTACGATGAAGCATTCAATCAGAAGAAAATATGAAGCTGGTTATAAATTAAAAGTTGTTGAAGTGGCGAAAGAAATTTGTGGCTGCGCTGCTGCAACAAAATTCGATATGTCTGAGAAACTGATGTGAGATTGGAGGAGGCAAGAAGATGTAAAAAAAAAATGTAAGTGTCGTATTATTGAACGGGCGTACAAGTCGGGTCTGATTTTATGGTCGATTTTTCGGGTTTCAAGACCCAACTTATACACAACTATATATGGTAGCTATTAGTTAAGCAAATGAGCTTGATGGAATGAATGGTCTCCTCTTGCTTGTCCAATTTCTTATGTTCAGTAAGGCTTTACCTGAAATACTGTGTACCGTGTTGACTCTGATCTAGAAAAATGACATAGCAGTGCTAGAGAAAGTTCTGAGCTTTGCTAGACTGAATTGCCTGGTTCCATAAAACTTTTTTTAGATCAAGTTGAACCGTTTCAGTAAATAGAATTTAACAAGTGACTGGTGTTTTAAAAATTCTGAAACAAATTAGATTGGTGGATCCAGGTTTTTAGTTTAAAATGAGCTGTTCAGTAGGACGCAGGTGGGAACTTGTTAAGAGTACATATTGCACACATTTTATTTAATTGTTCTTCACACATAGAATTATACACACATTGAATAAAATAGCAAGTAGAGTGATAAAGGGCAGGACTTCAGGGACCTTCAAAACTCGACTGTCATTTTGGAAGCATTAGGTGGATAAGATTGGTGGGCTTTTTTGGGCTGAATAGCCTATTCTCATGAAACCTGTTCTAATGTTCTACTTACTATTGTTGTAATGTCAAAGGGAATGCCAGAAAAAAAGGTTAAGAATGATGAAGCCAGGAAATGTGAATAATTAGGGTGCAGGCAGAGTCTAGGGAGGAATAGGCTGGTGTCATTTAAAACATGAAAAGGCTGAAATAAACCAAAAGACCAATGCAAAGATGTTAGCCGAAAGTCATATTGAAAAAAGAAGAAAGCTAAAAGTCCAGGAACTACCATGGCTGATTGCCCTTAACTAGCCCTATTAAAGACAATTGTGTTTAAGAGGATCTGATACTCGCTGCACAATGCCATCTTTCCTAGGTGGGGCTTGATGACGTAATATGGGCATCGTGACTGTAAACAACATGGCAGTGACCATCCAAAAACAAAAAAAGAAAACAAAATTGCATTGAAAGGATAATGATAAAATATTCTCTGTCTCAAAGACAAACTGTACGCTCACAAATTAAACACAAAAGTGTTCCCAGTTCAGCAATATCACATTTCACAGCAATGTCTTACATTTTTCATGCAAAAAAATAATTATTGCAGATCAGTTTAACAATGATACACTTTTTAAAAGTAAAACACCTAAGGAAAAGCAAATTGCAGTTTTTTGTAATATTGTCAAATTAGTGAACCTCCTGGACAGCTGAAGGTGATTGCAAGGTTTCATTACAGCCAGTTTCCTAATGTGAAGTAAAGTATTGTTTCATTCTTTCTGTTTTACAGTTTGCACTTGCACCCTGTGTCTGTATGATTTTTCCTCCCTGAAGGTGAGCCTCAAGTTAGTGTATAAATTAGTGAGGATGTGTACGTGAATGGGTGGGCCTGGCATTGGGCCGATGTCCTATCCAGGTTTTTTCAGATTCAGTAGGCTTCAGACACCAGTGACCACCATTTCGATTAATCGGTACCAATAATGGTACATTTATTAATTTTATTCTCTATGCTTGTTAAGATTCAAAACTGTTTATACCTAAACTTGCTGAAGAACCCGGCGTTAGTAAAAGAATAAGTGCCTGAGTGTCTGCCTGTGTGTCCATCTGTTTGCAATGTCTCTGTCATTCCTAAAGATGGCACATCACCAATATTTTTAGCAATAAAATGCATTCCATCTTTCATTCCAACAGATGGTTCATCATAAACATTAATACTGCTTTTACGAATCCCATACCAAATGGCATAAAACAGAGAGACATGCATTGCATGGCGCAATGCAAATGTTAACGCTGAGGTTTATGTTAATTATTTAGATTTCAACCTGACTTAGACGAGTAGCACAGCTATTATTTTTTATTATTGGTTAAGGTAAGAAAGTAAATATTTATGCGTCTTTAACATGTAATTAAGGAAGTAAATTTTATTTATCAGCACTTTAGGAACAAATGTGGCAAAGTACTTTACGAAATGTGATCACAGACACTCCCACAAAAGCAAGATAATAAATTGAAACCAGGAATAAAATGCACAGTCATGCACAATAAAACCTAATGGTATTAAAAAAATAAAGCAAGATTAAACCAATTAAGCCATTGAAAACCCACAAAGGCAAGCTTAAAGAATTAAAGACTGGGAAAAAATGGCATAATACCTGGATTTTAAGTTGGACCAATGGAAAATGCATTCTGAGGGTCCCTACTTTGCAAAACACATGAATAACATCAAACCAAGCTGAGAATTTCAAAAGACAGAGCTACAATATTACAATTTGATTTATACACATAGCCCTGTTTTGAAATTTCTATATTTTACTTGATCAGCTGTCAAGTCATATGAATGACAAGAAAGCCACCAGGCCCCATGTTAACTTGTCATAAAGTATCTGCTTCTGTAAGATATTGGGATAGAAATGAGAACAAGAGAGAAAAAAACGACCGGTCTGCTCAAGCCCACAAATAGTTTAATGAGAAAAAAATAAATAAATCTGCAAAATTATAAATGTCTGCCATGGGAAATGGAGATTACTAACAAGCCATCTAATTAAATCACATGTCTCATTAACAGCAAGACTTAGCGAAAAACCTGCAGTCACTGTAGCCCTCCAGGAACTGATTCTGACACCCCTGCTTTACACCTTATGACAGTGAAGATGGCGTGCAATTATTGCCTGTCTTTTCATGCAGCAAATATATATGTTTAGAGATCTTGCCCCTTTCCAGGGTATTAGTTAGGATGCAGAGTATCTTCCTGGCATGTTACAGTTTCATATATTAATCTAATATTTATCTATTTATCTATAATGTTTTAAGATTCTCTTCAATATCATTAGATCTTATTACTATTTTGAGAAGTTTTGTTCTAACTTCTTTGGACTGCACAGGCGACAAGTACTCCATTGTACCCTTTGTGTTTGCAGCAGGACAAGAGCGATTCCTTAATTAGTATTTGCCTCTCATAAGAACTGTGAGTGCAGTAGTAGTATTTGCCAGATCAGCAATTAATTTGTTTAAAATAATCACACTCACCATGAAGCCTTACTTCGAAGACATATTTAACAACAGAATAAATAAAGCATTAATATTTGACACTTTGTACTTGTCAACTCTAGTGTTAATAGGAAGCATATTCCTCGCATACTGTACATGGGAACTCTCTTGAAAAGAGTAACTAATTATCAGGGATGCAGTTTAGAAGCAGAACTTTAAATGTTACACATTTAGGATTTGCTTTTTGTTGTTTGTGATGAAATCTAGCCAGTGGCACCATGACTTGCATGTAAAATTAAAGGCCTGAATCTGACACTTTCACAAGTGTCAATGGGGTCTTTGATTTGAAGTGAGAGAGCAGGCAGCGCTGTAGCTCCCCCAGATGCTGGCAGACAATGATTGGATAGAGTCGCTCCCTGCACTGCTTCCTGTAGCAGCTGGTGTTTGATGAATGGCTATTTTAAGACTGCAGTCTCTTGAGACAGCATCACTAACTGGATAAAAAAATCAATCTGAGTAATACATTTGTCTTTTTAACCTCTTAATCCCCACTTAATTCCTGGAATATCACTTGAGTAACTAAAATTAATTGAGCCGTTCATTTTGCATACTTTTTTCACATTGTTACTTTCTAACATCATGTTTATAACAGAGAAAAAGGAACGCTAATCAGTGATGTATTAAAACAAATGAATGTAATTATAAGGTCGGCCTTCCTCTAAGTTCATTTGATAAATCACCCATCCATAGGTCAGTTTTCTGATCCCACTGGCTCCCCTACAAGATTTTAAAAGAGCCTCAGCCTATAACAGTGGTTCTCAAATCTTTCATGAACTTCATACCCCTTTTCAGTTCCACAGATTCCCTGCATGCCGCTTTAAAAATGCCACGTTCATATGAGTACTAATAACTGGCATGGTGTATGTAGACTTTACTTGATAAGAAAAAGAAGGACTTATTTTTCAACTTATTCTGTACTATTTTTTATTTTTTCAACCCACCAGTAATGGGATGGGTGGGCTTGTATCTTGAAGGACAGGTTCTGCACGTTTAGTGAAGTGTATGACAATTTTACTTTTAGAAAGTCTATGTCTATACTTCAAATTAAGTGCAACTACTCTCCCTGAAGTATGGGGTTGGTAATTATAGTAGCAACTTCACTGCCATGTTTGAAAGATCTGCTAGTGGTTTGTGTTGATATTTACTTTTCAAGTGTCCATTAGTGGCAATCTCTTGTGGACTTAGTAGGGGATAAGGAGCATTGGCCCTGGTGAAATAATTGAAAGGATTACAAATCCAAAACTTTGCATCATCAGTCACTGGTAAGTAACTGCACAGTCAGATGTGTGAGATGTTCACTGTCTGACACAGTCCACCAGGCCATGTTGGTATGGAGACAAGAATTCATTCTAGGAAGGAAAAATGTATGTATCGTTCTCATCTAGACATCAGGACCAAAATGCAAGCTTCTTAACATAATGACTGTTGGACCATTTATTACCAGAACACTGCTCTGTTAGGTCTATGGGGTAGCATGCGTTAATTACAGCACACTGCTGCACCCAGTATACAGCGAACCACCCGGATTGAGATCTGAGCGCAGCTGTGCAACGGGTGGCACCTCAGCACCACACTGAACAGTGTGAGTATTTTTTTTACAGTGGCTGGAGTACCAATCCTGCCACCAATCCCCAAGTTTTCCCTGCAAGTTGGAAGACCTGCTGAATATATGATAAACTAACCATCCCCTACGGCTCCACCCACGTAGTAGTGAAACAGGACAAATGTTAAAAATCAATAAACAAACAGGTATCACTAGCTAAGCGGGGGCAAGGTACCCTCCAAAACGTGGCAAGAGATTCGAACGGAGGCTGGCGCGTGAGTGAGGAGGGCCACTCCTGGCGTCACGCCCTACAGCCTCTATCTCAGATTAGTGTGAATATATCACTCCTGCAAGTGAACTATGATTCTTAGCACAATGAGAGAAGTCATAAAATCAACTGGAATGTTCAAGCAAATTCAAGAAAAAAACACAATCTACTGTAAACCCGTTAAGTGGTTCTATTGTTCGCTAGCTTAGTGGATGTAAGATACGCCCCGAGGCTGTATTCCCATTTCCCACAAGTACAACACAGTTCAGCACAACAAAAGCACACAACACTCTTCTTTTTTCTCTTTGCCTTCTCTTCTCTCTCTTCCACTCCTCTTGGCAAGCTTTATCTTCTGCCACCCGACTCTGGCTCATGGTGTAGTGGCTGCTGGCTCCTTTTATAAGGCACCCAGCAGTGCTCCAGGTGCTCGTTATTCTACATCCAGGCAGCAATTCCGGGTGTGGCAAAACAGCTGCCCATAAGGGGGTTCAGCAGCAGCTGTATCACCCCCTGGCAGAACCAATTGATCCCAACAGGGCTGCACCAAACTCCAGATCCCATGGAGCCCTGCGGTAATCTTAGGCATCGCTGCAACCTAGAGGGGTGCCACCTAGTGCTCCAGGGGAGGTAATGCTCTGGATATGCTCCCTCCCCTGTTCCTTCCAGCGTGGAGGCGTTGAGGCTCCGGCCGTACGCCACACAACTTAAATAGTTAGCTTGGCAAATACAGTGTAATATAATGACAGAGCAAATGTCAAACTAGCCACTTTTTTCAGTAACATTCCATCATGTTAGGAGATTAAGCAGTAAACTTAAATCCTGTTTTCTCCTCTGGTTCTGCTTTTGCTGTTCTCATGATGAACCTCTATCTAGATTCAGGAGCTTCTTTAAAGAAAAAGCCTTTTTGCTGTGCATAGCAAGTCATTCATCGTGTTATCATATCACCTAAAAGCAGATAAAATGTTGTTACCTGTAGCCTCATACCTGTCTCACTGCCTGTGCCGTATGCTACATATTCAACCCTAGGGGCCTCTAATGGCAGGCTGGGACTGTCTTTTCCTTCAGATCTTTACTTCAACCAAGTTTTACCACCAATAGAGGGCTACACAAGAGCGTCCTTTTGTGCCTAGAAGGGACTGCAGCTAGATAAGGAACAGACTTATAAGCTTTTACTTGAAAATTATGTTTATTTGAATCAAAACAATTAACAGTAAAAATATAGTAAAACAAAGAACCATACAACCTGGTTGTCTTAACTCTCCATTCAGTACAAGCAGTAGCAGTAAGATCTGGATGACTATTCCACTCCCATTTGGCCTCTTTTCACACGGGTTACATGTTCTCAGACAAAACAAAAGATATAGTGAGAGAAAGACAGAGAACTCTTCGGCTGAATAAAAGCAGCCTTTGGTGGGGTATGGGGGGGCTGAATGAGGGAAGAATTACATTGGTACCACAGCATGTCGACATCAGTTTTTGCAGTTTCAAATAGCACAGGAAATTTCTTCAGACATTGTCATCATAAATCCCAAGATTAATTCTCTTAGATTAACAGCTAGATAAGTAAAAAGTATGAAAAAAAAAACTGTCCTATGTTCCATCTTCCCCGGCATGCACTGCACTTACTAAAATAATACATTTCATTTATATAGCTGATTTTTTTTTTTTTAATGGTCAAAGTGCTTGAAGCACTTCTATTCATCTTGGCAAGGCTTCAGAGTAGAAGCAAAAGGACTCTTACCTAAACAGTTTAAAGTATTTCCTTTACAGCAAGGGACTAATTTAAGAAGGATTGAGTTTTCTTTTGAAAGGTTAACTCTTGCATGAAGTTGGAAAGTCCAGTACTGAAAATGTCTGCTTTCTCTTCAGGGGCTTCTGGGGTTTCTAACAGCTCCTGTATTGCATGTGGGTGACAAGAGGGTTTGTGACCTACAATAGCATTAGTGGGGCAGTTAGAGCTGACCAGATAAATTAAGCAAAGTAATTGCTGTTTTATTTACTAGATTTAATAGATAGATAGATGGATAGATAGATAGATAGATAGATAGATAGATAGATAGATAGATAGATAGATAGATAGATAGATAGATAGATAGATAGATAGATAGCACTATAGATAGATAGATAGATAGATAGATAGATAGATAGATAGATAATATAAAAGGCAATATATAATAGATAGATAGATAATACGAAAGGCACTATATAATAAATAGATAGATAGATAGATAGATAGATAGATAGATAGATAGATAGATAGGGCAATATATGATAGATAGATAGATAGATAGATAGATAGATAGATAGATAGATAGATAGATAGATAGATAGATAGATAGATAGCCCTAAATAAAAAATAATGTTCTAGACTGCATAGTGATACATAGATTTTGAACACATTAAGTAATGTCCCCCTTCTAACACCAGAATTTTGCAGTTTTACAAAAACACACATTTTCAAGGACTGCATTTTTAATTTGCATAACATAACCAGAAAAAAAATCCAATGACTACTTTGTTTCCCTGAGGATGTTACTCATCAGTAAGAGACTACGATCACAATTACTAGATGAGACAATCTCAAATAATTTGTTAAAAGATAGTTTGAAACAATTCAGAACTTGAAATAATAAACAGAACAATGAATGGTGAATTCTAAGTAGAGATGATAATTTATTTCTCCTCAATTTGGAATTTTGTTGCTAGGCAACCTCTTGCCAATCTATGTCTAGAAGGTAACAGGAGGCAACTGGCAGAAGTTTTTTTGGAAAGCAGTGCAGCACCTTAATAGAGTTTTAGTGACCTTGGCAGCGCTACAATGAAAACATTACAAACAATCAGCTGGTCAAGTTTCTTATAACAAAGGTTTTACTTCTAATGTTACTGTTGACAAGTCACCAGAATTACAAAGTCTATTTTTTTTAAGAAAAAGAGTGCTTTATTAAAGAGTCTTATTATATAACATAATATTCTCAAACACACTTAATTCAATTTGGGGCATCTACAAAATAAACATAAAGGCCTTGTAAAACTCTGGCTTGTTGGGACAACCCAAAACAAAATATGTTTATAAATATTTTGCAAAAAACAAAATAATTAAAAAAAAATAGAAAATCAGAGACAAAGGGCAAAAAGGATTTGCCTAAGAAGAAAGCCCAATGCAGAAAAGTCCCAAAACACAATCCAAAGGCAGTAATCCAATAAACAGAGCAAAAACCTCCAGTAATGCATTATTCACGAATCTCCTACATCTCCTCAATGATGTACCGCTGGTTTCCACACTCTGACCAAATATAATGGCAAAGGGAGGGCCCAGCAGCAGTGATGTCACGGTGGCCCACTCTCCTAAGGCTCCACCCACAAAGCACAGGGAATGGAGTTGCATTTAAAGACACAGTACATAAATATTGAATAATAAACTAACAAAAAGGAAATGAAATACAAATATGAAAAGTAATAATAATAAATTAAAAATAAAAAACACAATAAATCAAAATATATACAGGTCAGCCTAAAAACTCTTGTTGTAATGAAAAAAAAATGTCCTAACCCACTACTTCCAAGCCAAAGATATCCCAGCAATATTATACATTTTTCAGCCCTGATAAGATGCCATTGTGTTGTAGAGCCACCTTGCCAACACCCCCAAATCGTGCTACCAAGTAACATAATGTGCATGTTTTTGGGATGTTATAGGAATTCAAGAACCCAGAGAAAACTCACATGTAGATGGTGAGAAGGTGTGAACTCCTTGTAGGCAATGGTTTGACTAGAAATCCATTAAAGGTCTTTAAAAGTCTACTGTGCTGATTCAAAAAGTAAAATACAGTCACTAGACAAATTATTAGGAACCCCTGTACACCTCCTTATCCTTGCAATTACCTAATCAGCCAGTCACGTGGCAGCAGCACAATGCATAATATCATGCAGATATAGCTGAGTTAATGTTCACATCAAACACCAGAATGAGGAAAAATGTGATCTCAGTGCATTTGACTGTGGCATGATTGCTGGTGCCAGACAGGTTGGTTTGTTAAGATTTTCACACACAACAGTCTCTAGAGTTTACTCAGAATTGTGCAAAAATAAAAACATACAATGATCAGCATAAACAACTTTCTGATAAGAGAGGTCAGAGGAGATGACTAAAGCTATAGAAACTCAAATAACCACTTGGTACAACTATGGTGAGCAGAAAATCTTAGATCCTGCAACATTAAATCTTGAGGTGGATGGGCTGCAACAGAAGAAGACCACGTCAGGTTTCACTCCTGTCTTCCAAGAATGGAAAAATGAGGTTGCAATGGATACAGGCTCAATACAAGTAAACAGTAGAAGACAGGAAAAATGTCACCTGGTCTGATGAATCTTGATTTCTGCTGAGGCACACAGATGGTAGGGTCAGAATTTTGTGCCAACAGCATGAATCCATGCACCCAACCTGCCTTGTGTCAACACTCCTGTCTGATGGTAGTGGTCTATTGGTGTGGAAAATGTTTCCTTGGCACACTTTGAGCCCACTAATGCTAATCAATCATCACTTGAAAACTACAGCCTGTGTATTGTTGCTTACCATGTGCATCCCATCATGATCACAATTAATCCATCCTTTAATGGCTACTCCCAGCAAAATAATGCACCCTGTCACACAACAAAAGTCATCTCAATCTGTTTTCATGAGCATAACAATGATATCAGTGTTCTTTATAGGCCTTCCCATTCATCAGATCTGAATCCTGTAGAACATCTTTCCAACATCTTGTTGAGTCCGTGCCTTGAAGAATTGGTGGGTCTTACCCAGAATAAGTATAGTGGTCCTAAGAATTTGCTCAGTAAGTGTATGTTTCTTCAACAATCTATTGCCATACCCACTTAGTCAAGCTCAGGATCTCAGCATGCAGCACCTTATTGTTGGTTGCATGGCAGGGACCAACTCTGGGTAGCGCACCAGACTATTGCATTACAAATTGTGTTAATTCATTAAAATTAGCTCAAAAGGAACAATTGGAAGAGTTCATGATAGAAAGAAAATTTCATGCGAGATTTGTAGTGAAAATATATATCCATCAATAAAGGTTTGCTTCTGATTATGACAATACAAGATTTTTAGGTAACTAACGAGGGGAAATAGCTGTATTACACAGCTTTAGTTTTACTAAAACTATATTTAACTGTTTTCAGACAAAGTGATTGTTCACATTGAAATGCTTTAGATTAAAAAAAGGAAACTAATCAGTACACCCATGCTGAATCACTGTGCGCCAATGATCCTGTCCTTTTGTTTTTTTTTTTTGTAGAACTGTTACATGCTGTTCATTGCATACATTATATGGCTGATTAATGTAGAATTGCCAGACTGTTCTCCTTGATTAGTGGGGGTATGTCGCCAATTCTGTAAGATCACCGGGCCCACATAAGTCTCCATAGGCATATTATGTACACACTTCAGGGGTGTGCATATGATTCCCCATATATTTACATTAGACAAAATCCCAATAGGCCAGACTGATGTATTAGTTTAAACTATCTCCAGCTGTGAAAGGACTAAGTCTTCACTGAATGAAATATTAGTTAGTTTTTGTTCCACTATATTAATAATCTATGGTGATGCATCAGTGCCCTTCATAATAAATGGCTTTTTGAGGAAGATTGTATTTTCTATGTGGCCAAGTGCTGCATATCTATTGTACGTTCACAAGTGAACTGCAGGCACAGCATGCTGTTTTCACTTATTCACTACAAGTAAAATATATCCAATAAAAATGAGTGAAGATCATCAATTAAGCAGTCACAGCTAATAATTTCAGTGCTCCATTGTAATACTGTAGTATATAGAAAATATTTTGTACAATAAAGCAATATATTGGTTATATACTTTCAGGCAGCATTTAAGATCCATGAACATTACTTTAGTTATTGGCCTATTTCATGTTTAATATGTTGGCTAGGTCTTTAGTCATGGGTGGACTTTAAAATCTTCTGCCAATACTGTATGAACACTTAAGGCTGGTGTCACACTACTCATGATGCCACCTCATTCTGTCACTCAAAGTGGAGCCTGTATCCAGAATAAGCTGCAATAAATCCTGTTTTGTTTTTCACTGGTATTACAAACACAAAATGTACAGCAGAGATCTCCTCGGCTCTAAGTTTTGCTCAGTCCAAAATGCTCACCTTCCTTTTTGTTTTATCTTGGAAGAGTTTTAGAGTGACCCTATCTTAACTTTGTTATGTAGTCCCAGAAATATGTCCATCATATCAACTATTGTTCTCTTTTCCCTGTCTGGGAAGGAGGCAGCTTACACCTGGGACTTCAGTCTGACTTTACCCAGAGCTGACTTGTACTGTGACACTCTCTTCACAATTCTCTAGACCCCAGGTGATAGGATAGAGCAACAAGATACTTTATTAAGTCATTATAGTCTTTAACATTCTTAATGTGGAAGCAAAGCAAATGGATATGACACCACACAAATTGAATGATTTAGCAAGTGTCAAAGAAGGGTGTTGGTGCTGGTAAGTAAGGTAGGCTTAAGCACGGGTCAAATGCATGCCGAAAGAAATCTCTTAGTCCAGAAGTCTGTTTTAAAAGATTTAGTGAAAACTCAAAGCAAACAGTCCACACAAGAATAAAGAAAAACGGATTGTTACACACAGAATAAAAGGCAAAAAAATGAAAAAAATGTTTCTTCTCCAAACTTAGTCTTTCTTTTCAAATTTCAGTTGTTTCTATACTTAAAGACACCTTACTTTGTCTTCAGTATGATCTAAATATACGGCACCGTACATTCAATAGAGCATGTTGCATTTCATACTATTAGGCACATCAAGGCATGGTTTAAAACCGTATGACCTCTGTGCCTTACTCATGACAAGGCAAGTCACTTAGTGAGACTATTCTATAGTCAGAGGGGCAAGGAGTTGTTAGAAAATACCAATTTAATTCAGCTTGTGGGGATTGTAAGAACCTCCTATAGACTTTGTACTCATATATAGACAAACATTTAATATAACTTAAATAACTAGCAAATGGCTCTTACAATGGCAATGGCCATCATGCCCAATGTGTGCTCGCATTCAGTCACTTTATATTATATTGCTGCAGCCCAGACATCTCACAACATGGATCTTCTAGGTGACTGTGCTCTTCCTCCTCATTGCTGATTTTTGAATCTTCATGCTCCCTATCACTTCTGCCTTTGCATTTACTAATGTCCTTTATTTTGTATGGGCACCATGTGCATTGTTTTTCCAGTTGAGCACTCATTGGCTATTAACTCCAAGAGACACAAGACCTCACCCTAAGATTTGCAACTCGTAATGAGAAAACCAAACAGATTGGATTTGTCACAAGAGACAAATGCTATGATTGATGATTTTGGGTTTGTGCTGCAACTGTCTAAAACAAGCTGTGATATTCTAAAAATAATGGAAATGAAGGCGATGACTGAAAACTGTTGTAAGCGTCAAGTAATATGATGTCATGCTGGCATAAAAAGGTGCCAGAGACATGACTTTGTTTTTTGAGATAGTAGGAGTAAAATGTTTTAACTCCATGCCAAGCATCAGTGTTTAGATAACAATTTTAAAAGTACATTGGGGATGAAAATCCAAATTTCAAAAAGTAACTCCTGCATCATGTGGCACAATAAATTTATATATATATATATATATACAGTAATCTCTCCTCGATCGCGGGGGTTGCGTTCCAGAACCCCGCGATAGACGAAAATCCGAAGTAGAAACCATATGTTTGTGTAGTTATTTTTATATATTTTAAGCCCTTATAAACTCTCCCACACTGTTAACATTATTAGAGCCCTCTAGACATGAAATAACACCCTTTAGTCAAAAGTTTAAACTGTCCTCCATGACAAGACAGAGATGACAGTTCTTTCTCACAATTAAAAGAATGCAAATAGATCTTCTTCTCTTCAGGAGCAGAGAATTTCAGAGGGAGAGAGAGAGAGCGCTCTCAAAGAAAAGCAAACAATCAAAAAATCAATACTTGTGGTTTTAAGTTTGCCGCAGCATTTTTTAGAGGAGCGTTAGTATCTTCTGAGCAAACAGCCCCTCTGCTCACATCTCCTCCGTCAGGCGCAGAGAACGTCAGAGAGAGAGAGCGAGATTAAAGCAACAATCAAAAAATCAATACGTGTGCTTTTGTGCTTTTAAATATGCTGAGCACCGCAATAAAGCGGCATTTTTTAGAGGAGCGTCAGTATCTTTTAAGCAAACAGCCCCTCTGCTCACACCCCCTCCGTCAGGCGCAGAGAATGTCAGAGAGGGTGAGAGAGAGGCAGAGACAAGCAAACAATCAAGCTCCGCGCGGGATGCATATCTTATAGCATTGAGGAGTTTTAGTTAATATGTAATACATGCTCTGATTGGGTAGCTTCTAAGCCATCCGCCAATAGCGTCCCTTGTATGAAATCAACAGGGCAAACAAACTGAGGAAGCGTGTAGCATAAATTAAAAGACCCATTGTCTGCAGAAATCCGCAACCAGCGAAAAATCTGTGATATATATTTAGATGTGCTTACATTTAAAATCCGAGATAGAGTGAAACCGCGAAAGTCAAAGCGCGATATAGCGAGGGATTACTGTATATATATATATATATATATATATATATATGTGTGTGTGTGTGTATATATATATATATATATATATGTAGATATGTATATATACAGTACAGGCCAAAAGTTTGGACACACCTCCTCATTCAATGTGTTTTCTTTATTTTCATGACCATTTACATTGGTAGATTCTCAATGAAGGCATCAAAACTGAATGAACACATGTGGAGTTATGTACTTAACAAAAAAAGGTGAAATAACTAAAAACATGTTTTATATTCTAGTTTCTTCAAAATAGCCTCTCTTTGCTCTGATTACTGCTTTGCACACTCTTGGCATTCTTCGATAAGCTTCAACAGGTAGTCACCTGAAATGGTTTTCACTTCACAGGTGTGTCTTATCAGGGTTATTCAGTGGAATTTCTTGCTTTATCAATGGGGTTGGGACCAGCAGTTGTGTTGTGCAGAAGTCAGGTTAGTTGGACGATCATTTATTTTTTAACAGGACAATGACCCCAAACACACCTCCAGGCTGTGTAAGGGCTATTTGACTAAGAAGAAGAATGATGGAGTGCTGTAAATGGTCATGAAAATAAAGAAAACACATTGAATGAGGAGGTGTGTCCAAACTTTTGGCCTGTACTGTATATACAGTATATAAATATATATATGTGTGTATATATATATATATATATATATATATATATATATATATATATTGTAATAAGAAGAGACTTGAGGCCTGGCAAGGTTTGGGGCAGCCACCCGTTTAATCTGGTTTCCTGGCTGCAAAAGCAATTGACTCATCAGAGTCAAGTTTACACAACAGAGTCCAAAACAGAACTGCCTCCCAGAGCAAAGGCAGGAGGCTTTATAGGATGGAGGGCGGAAGTGATGTCATCCTCTGTGCCGGAACCGGAAGTGATGTCGTCCTCGGGGCCGGGACCGGAAGTGATGTGTCACGCTTCGAGGTGGCGGCTCCTGGTGGGATTTCCCGGGAAAGACCTCTAGAGAACTCAGAAAGAGTTTAGCGTACCCCGCCCGCTCTTGGGCAGATAAGCCCTTCAGCTGCCTCCCATGCACATGTGTGTGACAATATATATATACACACGAGGAGGAGTTATGCTAAAGTTAGAAATTTAGGGATTTATTGGAAAATGGAACAAACCTTAACAAAAATGATCATGTCATTTCTCAATGGAGTCTTCACCCTTCTCAATGCACTTGCACCACCTGCCTGGCAGTGCCTGGATTCCAGCAGAATAGAAGGTTTTATCTTATTCTCACAACCACTCGTGCACCCGAGTTATTGTTGAACACTACATGCCAAGGGGTACTACAGTCACTAGTGCAAGTTACTGTGACTTGCTGGAGACCAATGTGAAGCCTGCTATTCAATCCAAGTGGTGGGGACTGCTGTCTCAAGGAGTCCTTTTGCTGCAAGACAATGAAATGGCTAAGAACACCTAGGCTTGACTGGAGAAACTGAAGTTTGAGATATTGCCACATCCTCCTTATTTACAAGATTTGGCACCATGTGATTTCCACCTTTTTGGACTGCTAAAAAAATCTGGGTGGTCATTGGTTCAAGACAGATGACAACATGAAGAAAGTGGTACACAAGTGCTGGCGAGGGCAATACAAAAACTTTTATTCTGCTGGAATCCAGGCACTTCTAGGCATTGAGAAATGAGATTATCAGTTTTGTTAAGGCAGATAAGGGGCGTAAAGCACAAATCAGACAAAGAGCCCAAGTTGAGCTACAATCTCTTTTATTTATAGCGGGGAAGCTCTTCTCCCTCACTCCCTACAAAACCCCCATACAGCATAGTCTACAGCACACAGCACTTTGTTTCTCTTCTCCATTCTTCTATTTCTCTCTCTGTCTCACTCTCTCTCTCTCTTTCTTCCTCTTCACCTCCACTCCTCCTCCAACAAACTTTGTCCACTGACTCTGGCTCCTGAAGTAGTGGCAGCTGACTCCTTTTATAGGGCACTCAGAAGTGCTCCGGGTGTCTTGTGGTCTTCTTTCTGCAGCACTTCTGGGTGTGGCAGAAGTGCTTCAACAAAGGGCTCAGCAATTCCTCCAGCACCCACTGGCAGAACCTGCAGAACCCAACAGGGAAGCGCCAAACTCCTATGGAGCCCTGTGGGAGTCCGAGACACCTCACTATGTGTGTGTTTGTGTGTGTGTAAACAGCTTGTACAGTTTATACAGTGAATTCAGAAAGCATTCAGAACCTACACACTTTATTTTTTGTAGATCCAAATCTGGATACATTTTCCATTTTTGCTCATCAGTCTACACTCAATAAGCCATAATGACAAAGTGAAAACATGTTTTCAGAAATGCTCCAAAATCTGTAATAAAATCAAAAACTGAAATTGCTCATCCATAAGAGTATTCAGACCCTTTTCTGTGGCACTGTAAATTGTGGTTAGGTGCATCCTATTTCCTTTAACTCCCCCTGAGATGTTTCTAGAACTAGA
Organism: Polypterus senegalus; assembly: GCF_016835505.1. Lineage (NCBI taxonomy): Eukaryota > Metazoa > Chordata > Cladistia > Polypteriformes > Polypteridae > Polypterus > Polypterus senegalus. The sequence goes on along the minus strand of NC_053162.1, from coordinate 25,292,243 downwards.
TTGGAGTCCACCTTTCACAAACTGAATTGATTCAACATCGTTTAGAAAGGCACACACCTGTGTATGGAAGGTCCCACAATTCACACAATACCAGGGCAAAAACCAAGCCATGAAATCCAAGGAACTCTCTGTAGACTTCCATAATCAAGTTCTGGAGAAATGAAGATCAGACCAAGGATATAAAACCATTTATAAATGTTTGAGTTTTTCCAGGTGCATGGTTGCCTCAATAATTGAAATTGAAGTGAAAAGAAAGAAGTTTGGATCCACCGGGACTATTTCTGGAGTTGCCTGTCCAGCTAGGGCAAGAAGAGCTCTGGTCAGGAAGCTGACTAAGAACCCAGTGGTCTCTCTAACAGAGCCTTAGAAGTCACTGCTGAGATTGGCACGACTGTTGAAACGATGAACATCTCATCAGCACTAAATCAGTCAGGCATTTATGGTAGAGTGAAGCCACTCTTCAATAAAAGGCATTTGACAGTTTAAAGAACTCCGAAAGCATGAAGAAAATTATTCTCTGGTCTGATGAGACAAAAATTGAAGTCTTTGTGCAGAACTCCAAGCACTATGCCAGGCTCTGCTCATTATTTGCCTAATACCATCCCTATCTATGGTGAAGCATGGTGGTGGCAGCATCATGCTATGGGTGCTCCTTAGAGGCAGGGACAGGAAGACTGGTCAGACTTGTGGAAAAGATGAATGTAGCCAAATACAGAGAAGTCCTTGAAGAAAACCTGAGGACCTATAAGGGCCTTTCAGAATCCCAGCAATGAAGAAGCTGTGCAGAGATTTAAAGTGAATTTGGCATTATAGGGGGAAGACATCAGTGGCTTGAAAGAAGTTGGTAGACTCTGTGGCCTTCTGAAGATCCTCATAAGTTATACCTCTCAATCTGTGAGACAGTTTGAGACAGGCAGGCTATAAAAGGAAAGTATGGAAACCCACATGACAATACTACTACTCCTACTACTATCACCACTCTTTCCAGCTAACAAGTTTTCATCTTTTTTTCCTTAATAATTTTGTGTGTCTCACTCTAACTTGAATGTGCCATGTCTGTAAAGCTGTTTAAAAACAGCCATGATGTCAATCTTCAGTCACTTACAGTAATTGTAAAACCGCTACCAGCATTAGTGGTGAACTGCCTCCAACAGACACTCGAAGAAGATTCCTACTATTCAGTATATATCTCTTGTCATTGTGGCATTAATATATTCAAGAAATATTATCCAGTTTTCTTCTTTAAGTGTGATTTTATATTTATGATTGCTGCCTGTAGACATCATGGAACTCGTTCCAAATCTTGTCATTGAATACTTTCACTGTTTCTAACAAAATGATGTGGGGTCTTCCCCTGTGGACAATTCTAATGGATGCTTACTTGTATTGGTTACTCTTAATGAAAAATATGCTTTTTTCCTAAGTAGGATTTTAATTAAGCCCATTGTGTAGAGATGGCACAGCTCACATGCCATTAAGTGGCATATTCAGAGCTGCCCTTTTTTCATGTTCTGTGTGCATTTCTTGATTTGGATAATATTTTCTATGTGCAGGTCTTCTCCTTTTAATATAAGGACTGTAACAATAGATTTTTGTTTTGCAGCCATACCCAAAATAGACGTAGATTTTTAATTATAAAGCCCATAGTTGCTTGTCTAAGGCAAGTACATCAAAGCACAAGTCGACTTTCATTCAAAACCTTGCCTAGTCAATCTCTGTGGCTATATTTGTACAAGAGTTTCAACTGACAACAAACTACATGACAAAGATTTTCAGTTATTAACTTCAGTTGCTTCATCATAGCAAACACGTTCATTACCACCAGTGTACGTAGTGTGACATCTCCAGTGACTCAGTCATTGTGCTGTGTGATTAGCCATGACAAAATTAATCAGGTTTAAATTGTAGGGAAAGTTCTTGTGTGTGCAAGATTTGGGAACCAATGAGAGCTCAATTACCATATGTTCAGTTTCCAAAAAACATGGAAGTGTCCTATCAAATCTACAAGAAGGCTTGTGAAATTCTGGAGCCGGTGCAAATGTCCATTTTATGTCTCATCATTATTCCAGTGTGTTCCAGTCAACCTTGTGGTGCTTTCATGCTGCAAAAGGAAATCTGAAATTGAGGGAGTCGTGTAATTCGTCATCCGTTGCAAAGGAAGTCGTGTGATCTGACATCCTCAATGCAACGAGATTTAGCAACTGTGGCAATTAATTGGAATATGCTCTGTGATTTAGCCTTGGAGTTCGCTTTCGATTTTTGGGTAGCTAAACTAACCTAGTGTAATTGAGACAGAGACATTTTGTGTGTGTGTGTGGGTGTGTGTGTGTGAGTTAGTGTACCCTGCACTATCCAGTACAGGATCATGACTTGTTCATAATATGACTGGTGTAGGCTTGGGCTCCCTGAATTACGATAAGCAGGTTTGGTAAAATAAAAGGATGGATGGATCTGCTCGTTTAGATGCTGTCTGAAAGACAAAACACACTGTCACAGAGCAACACCAAGAATAAAATATTCAGAATGATAGTTTAAATTTATGGATCATCCCAGCATGTACCTCCCACTTTTTTTTCTTCTTTCATTTGAGTATGCATTGATTTATAGACGTTATTTAAGTTAGGGTTGCTTCAGTCTTGGCCTGTCCCCCTACATGATTATCAGCTAAGAATAGGTGAGCATTGATATGGGATGAATTATGATGAACTATGAATAATTATGTGATGCGTGTTTCCTAAATCATATGTTAGTATTGATTAGAAACATGATACAATTGTGAGGAAAGCATGCACTAGAAAAGCATAAAGTTCAGGTTTAATTGTACTCTGTTGAACAGTTACTTTATTGTAAGATTTGCTCAGTTGACTAGAACTCGCAAAGAGGGGGTCTGAGCTGAGCATGGGCTGAAGGTGTAAAATCTCTAGGCATGTGCGATTAGACTGTTGTCATGGGTAAAACACTAACTGATGAAAGAAAGGTAGGACCTCGATGGGGTTAGTTGAGGGGTCAGAGGCCACCATGGGAAGGGTGTCATCCCCTATTGTTCAATGCCCCGTTGGCACAAAAATGAAGCAGGGAAACATGAAAGACGTGAATACCAAGACAACTTAATGACCTGATAGCCAGAAAGACTAACCAGCTCACTGTGTAACACAAGAAGACCTTCTACCTGAACACTAAACACATTTGAGTGCTGAGAAGTATTGCTATCCATCCAGGTTGTGTTTGGGGTAAATGCCACAACACTATTGCTTTGCCTCAGCTTTAGGTACATTTTAAGACTTAAGGACGTTTATGGTTAAGACTTAGAATAAGTGAGTAAAATCTGTATCCACTCCCCTGCTTTATTGCTGTTCACTCTGTTTAGTGTTTTTGAGTAAGTTAATGATTAATGACAATTATAGTTTGGTCGGTCTGTGATCGAAGTCAGACAAAGATATTGCAATCTGGTGCCTGACAAATAGATAAATGGGTAGAGGTTAAATTGTAGATACTATAGGTGAAGTGGGGTCTCTCTATGGCCCCACATGACAAAATTAAAAGGTACACCCCAAGCACCTCATTTCTCACTTTTATTGTGACATTGCTATTTCTTTTCTATATATATTGTGGACAACCAGGGGGTGCACCGCCACCCAAATCTAACACTAGACAGGTGTAGGACACAAGTTCCAGGCACACTTTTTTGTTTTTTTTCTTTTTCCGGTGGGAAATGACAGCACAAATCAATCTCTTCTTCTTTCATTTTCTCTTTCACTTTTTCCTCCTCCACTCCTCTGGACAATCTTCGTCTACTCCCACCCGACATTGGCTCCCGGGGTAGTGGCTGCTGGCTCCTTTTATAAGGCACCTAGAAGTTCTCCAGATGCTTGTTTCTTGTACTTTTGGCAGCACTTCTGGGTGTGGCAGAACAGCTGCCTGTAATGACTCAGCAGCAGCTGCAGCACCCCCTGGCAGCGCCCATGGAATCCAACAGGGCTCTATCACACTGCGGGAGTCCGAGGCACTGCTGCAACCCAGGGGGGGCTGCCACCCAGCGCTCTGGGGGAGGTAATACTCTGAATATGCTCCCTCCCCCATGCTTCCAGTATGGATATATCTCTGACTTCCTCCTTTCTTCTAAAGCAGGAGTCCCTAATACCAGTCCTGGAGGGCCACAGTGTCTTCAGGTTTTCGTTCTAATCGTTTTCTTAATTAGTGACCTGTTTTTGCTGCTCATTAACTTCTTTTCAATTTATTTTGACTTGTTTTTTAAGATTTTTTCCCCTGAATTTCTTCATCGTTCCTCTGTATTGCTTCATTTCTTTTCTTAAATGGCACCAAACAGAAAAGAAATGTAGAGTGACTGTGTCAACATTGAGACCAATTAAGTCAGGGCCTCAAACTCCAACTAATTTCACTCCAACCGGTTGCTTAATTAGGTGTCATGTCTTGTTGTTAATTAAGCCCGTCTCATTGTGCAATAGCACAAATTTCCGAAATTGTTGATTTTCTCTTTTCTAAGAGCACTAATAAAATGTTTTGAGGACCTGAGCAGATCAAAACTCCTGAGACCTTCGCCTTTCTTTATTTTCAGGTATTGTATGATTGACAATGTTGGTCATGTTTTGACTCATTTTGTATCTCGTTGTTGTTTGGCTGCTAATTAAGGAAATAAAGAAACAAGGGGGCTGAGTCTTCAAGAGCAAGTCAAATAAAATTAATTCAAAAGAATTTAATTAGGAGCAAAAACAGGTCACTAATTAAGAAAAGGGTTAGAATGAAAACCTGCGGACTTAGACCCCTGGTCTAAAGTCATTTTGAGGTTCACTCTGTGATTCTTCTGTTATACTGTAAGAGAAAAAATGGTAAGCTATCTGTCATTCTTTAAGATTCTTCGGGGATCAAACCATACTGAAAAATAAAACACTTTTTTCTACAAATAAAATCAAAGCACACTGCCAGAGTTTCCAGTATTCACATCACTCATCTTCCCAGGCCAATGGTAATCTAACTGAAAACACTGTGAATGCCATCCATCATTCCAGCCATATCAAACCTGCTTAATACAGTTTAAGGTCTTGAGCTGGAGACTTTACTGGAACTCCCTGTGACAGCAGCCAATAGCCTGTCTTGTCTTTACTGAAAGCTCTATGTATTGTTATTTTGATTGGTATTAGCAGTGTATATTCTTTCATGTTTATGATGGACAGTGTTTCTCTATGCATTTTCCATCTTTTAATGAGCTGCAAATTCAAAATTAGCACTGAAGGTATATCTGAGCATGAAACTCATCTATCTATCTATCTATCTATCTATCTATCTATCTATCTATCTATCTATCTATCTATCTATCTATCTATCTATCTATCTATCTATCTAAAGTTAGTAAAAAGAA